>NC_064282.1:77222089-77411378 GCF_019186545.1 Solanum stenotomum | reverse complement strand
ATTTTCCTAAAAGATGTCTAGTTTTAGTACTATGTGACGGTTCACCAGGACGAACCGTCATCCATTCCACGAGCCATTGATAGGGTTCGTAGGGGATTCCTAGACTTAGAAAGGTTTCAGAGTCAGAAGTTGAAAAAGCAGATCACAACCGACAGTTTGTAAACTGAACCACGGCTCATAAAAAGGGGTCCATTGTTGGTAGCCTAGTAATTGAGTCTCATAAGTCAATGAAGGATGAATAGGATGGTCCATAGGTTGAGCCATAGACCGAGGTTCACCACCGCCTTTGAAAACAACAATTAACTAGAAAGAAAGGGCTTTTGGGTCAACTTCAAATGGTCATACCTTTTAGAATAAAATAAATTAGGTGGCACATGACATATCAAATTAAAGATATATTAATCCTCTTTCCAACGCCACCGAGTTTGCTAAAATCCAAGCTCCGACTAAAAATTTATGCTCATTTAGGAAACGCCCTGTCGGGCAGACCATGAGTAACATACCCAGTAGACGGACGGTAGTCCAAACGATGATCCGTTAGTCCCATAGTAGATGTCATTATATAGTTTTTAAATCAGGGTTATCGGGCCTTTTCCCGATTGTTTTAACTTAATAGTACGTCATTTTGCCTTCTAAAAACAGCCTATATAGTGATTTTTAACTCCTAAATCAACCAAACCCAATTCATTCTCTTAAATTCTCAAAAGAAGATCAAGCTCTTTAACTCAAAATATTTCTCTCTCTAGAAGTTGAAGAAGAAATCTAGGGTTTCATGATCAAGCCTCCTAATCTTCGATTGCTTTGAAACTTTTGGTATCAATGAGTGATAGTTTTCATCCATGGAGCCCTTTCCTCCATGAAGTTGCCAAATTCTTCTATTTACAAATTTAGAAATCTCCACTTAAGTTAGGGTTTTCTTCCATGTCATGGGTTCCTTCCAATTTTGATTTACTTGATTTATTTATGAACTTTTATACATAAATTGAAGTAATTGCATGTTTTTAAGTTGATTTCCAATGAACCGATGCATATCCCATGTTTTCTAAGATATGTTGGTATAATGTGGGTCTTGAACTATGAAAGATGAATTTATGAAAATACTCATATCTTCTCTTTAAGAAATAGATGTAAATGAATTTGAGGATGCATTGACTTTGAAACCAAGATGAATCTTATGAATTTTTGAAAAGAATGCATGTTCATGAAAGTATGTTATAACTGAACAAAGCTTATAGATGAGATTGTCTATATTTTCGATGAATCTTGGCAACATGACATGAATGACATCTAGATTTACCCTCAATGCTTTTCAGGCTATTTTCGTAAATTAGGTCTTCAGTAGTAAGGTAGCCGGTTATGCCATAAATGATTATATTCCCCGATTTCAAACTACTTCCATTAGTAAGAGAGGCATCTTTAGCATGAAGTGAATGACTATGGGCTTTAAAATCTATATGAAAAGATTAAAGACAGTTGATTAACGTACCAGGGACACTTCATCCAATTCTAAGTGTCAACAATCGCTAGTTGGTATAATAACTCAACTAAATGAGTTGGAGTTGAATTGCACAGGGAGTGGTACGTGTTTAAGATTCAAGAATAAAGTAGGAATATGTTCAAGTCAATCTAGGAATAGACATTATGAAAGGAAAACATAATTCTAATTAAGGGGTGACACGATTGTCAAATAACAGGAAGGTTTTGGTTTCAAATTATCAACTACAGCAGCAACAAATAACAAGGAATAACAATATTGAGACGGGTTCTTGGGATGTGATTCGATTATGGGCTAATATAGACAAATGGGTAATTGAAACTTTTTGTAAATAGCTGTAAATTAGTGAATAAGCTAGACTTTAGTAGGAATAAACTTTCTATCAAACAATTTACCCCGAATCAAGTTGGTTTCTCTCGAACACCAACAAGCAAGAAAATAAGAACATTTTACGCTTTAGTCCATTCACTCTCTCGAGTTGAATGTGTAAAAAAGGGTTCAAGATTCACTCTCTCGAGCTGAACCCATGACAACCCAATACCCACAGACCATCAATTTAGTAATCTTGGTTTTAAAAGCCTCTCTCTCGAGTACGCCAAAAAGGCGGAGGTAGAACTGCATTTGCAAGTACAATCCTTTAATTTTAACCGCAATTAATGATTGAAATCACTTCTACATAGTATTTAAACTAACAATTAGCAATACCCATTAGCTAAATTAACCCATAATAACATAATCACACCACAATAATTGGGGTTTTAGCTAGACATCATAAAAAGATAAAAATTGTTACCCAATTGTGTTTCCATCAAAATGGTAAGATTAATTTCGTCCTTACAAAGGTCCAAATTGAAGAATCAAAGACCCACTTCCAATATCTCAAAAATGGAAAACTTTGATTCTTCAAAGCAACGGAAAAGTATTGTCTCAATATCAGAGTTCAAACTCAAAAATTACTCTAATGAATGTTCAGAATAAAATTTGATACTAAAAATAATGTTTGAAAATGTATTTATTGTTGCCAAAAATATGTTGCAAAGGACCATTCGGTGCAGTAGGTCGGGATCACCGATTAACTCGACGATCAGCCCTTTGGTCAGTTCCATCGCCATTTTTCTTTGGCCTTCAGCATCCTCAAGTTCTGTAACTTTGGGCTATCTAACACTACATTACGGAACCACTCAGCGACACGCCGACTACTCCTTTCTCTCGCCAACTTGATTTTGTCCTTCAGGGCTTGGCACACTGGAACTTTAGGCGGTCAAATGGCCACTCGACGACTTGCCAAATGAACTTGTCGATCACCAGGCTCTTATTTCTTCGCTGTTTCAGCTACTTTGTTCATTTTTTAAAATTAGTGTCCATGCTTCGTTCCTCAATCCAAATACCTGGAAATGAAGGATTTTACGTCAATTATTGGCACAAAAGAAGCATTTGAGGACACTAAATCTATCCAAATAAAGCCCTAAATGAGTCCAAATCTAAGAGTCATCAACAGTGAAAGGTTTTCTCATGCATGGTTTAAGGAGCTACCGTAATATGACTTTATCTTGGATTGGTTACATAATTGTTCCTTTCCATGGATCATGAGACAAGCTAAGATTAATAGCTACTCCGCGAGCTTTATGATTAGCACCGAGAGGATAGTGAGATGGTATAGATAGACATTAACTAGTGGATGCACTTTAGCTTAGATTCATGGTTCTACCTTGGAAAATAGGAAAAACCTTTTCGGTGTGGGAGACACAAGGGGATCATATTAAAGCTAACATGGTCTTTATGTCAGTTAAGGCTTACTCCCACAATAATAATGAACTGAGGTTACTTCAACAAGTATCTCATGTGTTCAAGGGTTTTAAAGATGTTAGCTTGCATTGACCATGTTTTATGACTGTTGTCTACTAACTCTTTTTATATCATGTTTCAACTTGGTCATTGCATGTCATGGAACTGTCCCATTTTTGCATGAATTAAATGTATTTATGCATGGCTATCACACTTGGGACATAATTTGTACTAACACATACTCTTTCCTACATTTCCCCAAATATAGGGTCAGACAGGCAGGGTTCTCAGTTTAATGGTTAGAGATTGATTTGAGAGATTCTGAACTTTGGTGAGTCCTCATGCTTCAAGGACATATTTTCATTGTTTAGTTTTCTTTCTTATATTCAGTTTTGTACATAAAGTATGGGCTAGGCCCAATTTCATTCTATTGTATTAAATGTCTATTGAGACAAAATGTTCAGACTTCCTCTTTGATTTTATAAAACTTTAGACTTGAAACGTTGTCTTTATTTTTCTTTGTTCTATTTGTTATGTTATGAATGTTAAGTGGCTTGTATGGGGCCTCTCAGTGTCCCATACACCATGTTACATATAGGGTGTAACCTTTGGTCGTGACAAATAGGTATAAGAGCATAAGGTTTAGAGATGTCCTATGATGTCCCATAAGCCATGTCGAGTAGAGTCTTTTTAATAAGTGTGAAGCGCGCCATATTTATGAACAAGTGGCTACAAGATGTTTAGGAAACTCCACTTCTTTCATTAATCTAAATTTGAGCGATATAGTGTAACTCTAGGTGTTTTTCTTACCTAACCCCTATTTATCATTTCAAAATATGCCACCACAAAGGAATCCCTTGAGAAGGAATAGGAATGTTCCTGAAAATGTGAGACAAAATGTTCCCCAAGTATCGGTCAACCCTTTGGCCAAACAAGTGACTAACGATGAGTTTTGAGCCACATTTCATGCATTGGCCCAAGCTACGATGGCTCAAGCAAATGGAGAGGTTGTAGCTCCTATGAACCCAAGGGTGGTTACGGCGGAAACTAGAGTGAGGGCCTTTCACAGAATGAATCCTTTGGAATTTCATGGGTCTAATATTGAGAAAGATCCTTAAGAGTTCATTGATGAAGTGTATAAGGTGTTGATGGTCATGGGTGGGATGACGGTCCGTTGATGGTGGTGTGGTCCATGAGTTGGAGTTTTCTAAAAGATGTCTAGTATCAATACTTTGTGATGGTTCACCGGGACAACATGTGATCAATTCCACGAGTCGTAGATATGGTTTGTAGGTGATTCCCAACCTTAGAAAGTTTTCAAAGTCAGAAGTCGAGAACGACAAACACAACCTACAGTCTGTAGACTAAACCACGGTCTGTAGGAAGGGGTCCATCATTGGTAGCCTAGTAATTGAGTCTCTGAAGTCAATGACGGACGAACATGACAGTCGGTAGGTTGAGCCACAAACCTTGGTTCACCACCGTCGTTGACAATGACAGTAATTTTGAAAGAAAGCACTTTTGGGTCAACTTCAAAAGGTCATATCTTTTTGCACTAAATGAATTAGTTGGTCCTTGACATATCAAATCAAAGATAATTGAATCCTCTTTCCAACGCCACCGACTTTTCTAAAATCCAAGCACAGAGTAAAAAACTATGCTTATTTTAGCAGTCCTTTCGGGTAGACCATCAACGACGGACCAAGTCGACGGACAATAGTGCATACGACGGTCTGTCAATCCTGTAGTAGATGGCATTCGACAGTTTTTAAGTCAGGGGTTATTGGGTCTTTTCCCAATTGTTTTCACTCAATACTATGTAATTTTTATCTCTAATAAAAGACTATATAATGATTTTTAACCCCTAAATCACCCAAACCCAATTCATTCTCTTAAATTCTCAAAAGATATCATGCTCTTTCTCTCCAAATGTTTCTCTCTCTAGATGTTGAAGAAGAAAGGTAGGGTTTCAATATCAAGCCTCTTAATCCTCAATTGCTTCCAAGCTTTTGGTATCAAGGTATGATAATTTTTATCCATGGAGCTCTTTCCTCAATGGAGTTCCCAAATTCTGAATTGACAAAGTTAGAAATCTCCAATTGAGTTAGGGTTTTCTTCCATGTAATGGGTTCCTTTCAATGTTGATTTATTTGACTGATTCATGAAATTTTATGCATGAATTGAGCTAATTGCATGTTTTTAAGTTGATTTCCAATGAACCCATGCATAACCCATATTTACTAAGCTATGTTGATATAATGTGGGTCTTGAATTATGAAAGATTAATTTATGAAAATATGCATGTCTTCTCTTTAAGAAATAGATGTAAATGAATTTGAAGATGCATTGACTTTAAAACTATGATGACGCTTATGAATATTTCAAAGAATGCATGTTCATGAAAGTATGTTTATGATTCAAGAATGCTTATAGATGAGATTGTCTATATGTTCTATGAAGCTTGGAAACATGACATGAATGACATCTAGATTTGCCCTCAATGCTTCTCGGGCTATTTTACTAAATTAGGTTTTGATTAGTATGGTAGCTAGTTATGCAATCAATGAATATTAGGCCACGATTTCAAAATTAGTTTTATTAGTATGAGAGGAATCTCTAGCATATAGTGAATGACTATGGGCCTGAAAAGCTATTATGAAAAGATCACGGACGGTGAACGATTTTCTCACGCATGGTCTAAAGAGTTATCCTAATATGACTTTAGCTTGGATTGGTTAGTTAATTGTGCCATTCCATGGATCATAAGATAAGTTAAATTAATAACAATTCCGTGGGATTTTTTCTTAGCTTCGAGAGGATATTAAGATAAAAGTTATCCCGAGTTGAGGCTGGGTTTCTAGTAGTAATATCCTTATCCCTTACCTATGTGCCCCCATAGAATTATGTTCTAGATAGACATTATCTAGTTGACAAACTTTAGCTGAGATTCATGGTTCTACCTTGTCAAGTAGGATAGCCCTTTTCGGTGTGGTAGACAGCGAGGAATCATTTTATAGCTCACATGGTCTTTATGTCGGTTATGGCAAATTCCAACAATAATAATGAACTAAGGTTACTTGAAGAAGTATCTCATATGTGTTCAAATGCTTTAAAGATGTTAGCTTGCACTGACCATGTTTGATGACTTATGTCTTATAAAACTTTTTATATCATGTATTAGCTTGGTCACTGCATGTCATGGAAATGCCCCTTTTTTGCATGAATAAAATGTTTTTATGCATGGCTATTAAACTTGGTACATATTTTGTACTAACACATACTTTTGCCTCTGTTTCCCCAAATGTAGGGTCCGACAGTCAGATTCTCAGTTTCGTGGCTAGTGCTTGATTTAAGAGATTCTGAGCTTTGGTGAGTCCTCATGCTTCAAGGATGGATTTTCATTGTTCAGTTTTCTTTCTTATTTTCATTTTTGGATATGATGTATGGGCTAGGCCAAATTTCATTCTATTGTGTTAGATGGTTATTGAGACAATGTGTTCAGACTTCCACTTTGCTTTTATAAATAAATGGACTTAAAAAGTCGTCTTTATTTTCTTTGTTCTATTTCTTATGTTATGAATGCTTACTTGCTCGTATGGAGCCTCTCGGGGTCCTATACACTATGTTGCATCTAGGGTGTACCCTGTTGAGTCCAAGATTTGGACTCATTTAGGTCTTTTTTTTTTATAGATTTAGTGTCCTCAAATATTTATTTTGTACCAATAATTGATATAAAACCCTTGATTTCCAGGTATATGGATTGAGGAACAAAGCAAGGACACTAATTTGCAAAAAGGAACAAAGCGAGCTGAAAGAATGAAGAAAAGCTAGCCTGGTGATCACCAAGTCCACTTGGCGAGTCGCTGAATGGCTACTTGACCGCCTAAAGTTCCAGTGTGCCAAGCCCTGATGGAAAGAACCAAATTGGCAGGAGAAATGAGCAGTCGGCGGATCACCGAGTAGTTCCACGATGCAGTTTCGGATTGCCCAAAGTTACAGACCTTGAGGATGGTGAATGCCAAGGTAGAAGGGCGATGGAAATGACCAAAGGGTGGCTAGTCGAGTAGTTCGCGAGCCCAACTTACTTCGCCGAGTGACTCTTTGCAATAGATTTTTGGCGACGATAAATACATTTTTGAACATTTAGTTTAGTATCAATTGGTATCTTAGCTCATATATTTTTAGTCTATTATTGAGTTTTGAGCTCTGGAGACAGTTTTCTCTAGTTTCTCCTAAGCTTTGAAGAATTGAAGTTTTTTACTTTTGAGAAATTGGAAATGGGATTTGAGATCCTTCAAATTGGAGCATTGTAAGGGAGAATCTACACTTACCCAGTTGATGGATAATCAATTTGGTAACTGTTTTTACCTTTTTATGATGTCTAGCAAAAGCCCTAATTCTTGGGATGTGATTATGGGTTGATTTAGTTTATAGGTATGGCTAATTGTTTGTTTAAAAGCTATCTAGAAGGGAGTTCAATCATTAATTGTGGTTTAATTTAAGAATTGTTGTTGCAAATGCAATTCTATCTTTGTGTTTCTGGCTTGCTCGAGAGAGAGTCTTTAAAACTAAACTTATTGATTGATAGTCTATGTGTATTGTGTTGTCCTATATTCAGCTCCAGAGAGTGAATCCTAAACCCAATCCCACACATTTAGCTCGAGAGAGTGAATTCACTAAGGTGTGGGTTGTTCTTATTTTGCATGCTCGTTGATGTTCGAGAGAAATCGCCTTGATTCAGGGTAAATTGATCGAGAGAAAGTTTACCTCATCTATAGCCTAGCTTACCCACTAATATCTAGCTATTTTCTAATAGTTGCAATTACCCATTTGTCTATATTTGCCGATAACCGAATCACATCCCAAGAACCCGTCTCATTATTGTTATTTCGTATTATTTGCCGTTGTTTGTAGTTTATAATTAAAACCAAAACCCCCATTTGAAATTTATGTCACCCCTGATTTGAATGATGTTTTTATTCGATATTTTTTATTCCTATGACTGATTTTACCATGTTCATACTTCAACTGAATCTGAAACACGTACTCCTTGTAGGATTCGACTCGAACTCATTTAGTTGGGTTATATACTGATTAACGACCGTTGACGCTAAGAATTGGATGAAGTGTCTTTGATAACTATAATCAAAATGGCACTGCTTCCGGGGAGGGGTGTTGTTTGAGATTCTTTTGGTGAAGTTGAATTTTGTTTTTGTTAGTCATAGTTGAATCTACTTCCGTTCAGTTTTTGTTTTTGTGTTGTTCTTTAAAATAGGGAAAATGAGTGTCAATGGAAGCAATGGTAGCCAAGTGGGCCACCCTCCTTTAAAAGTGATGATTCTTAGGGATAACTTCCTAATTTTCAAACAATTGGAGGGTGAGACAATCTATGAGTTGTGGCTCAGATTTAAGGCACTATTGATGCAGGGCCCAACTCATGAAATCCCAAATGCTACTGGACTGCTTCTATAGAGGTCTTGGTCCTTAGAATAGAGGAGTGGCTGACCAACTTTCTCCGGGAGGTCTAATATGACAACCCTATGCACTAGTTGCCCATCTCCTTAATCACATGACTAAGACCAACAAGGAGACAGAGAAGGACTGGGGTTCGGCCACTCTGTTGGCTCAGCTGGATCTCTTGGCAAAAAAGGTTCATGAATTTGAAGTAAAGTACAAAATAAAGATACGTACATTCCTTAGAGCGCAGAAAGCCCAAGTATCTAGTTTAGCCTACTAATTATAGGGAACATTCGTCCTTGAATGATGATCTAGACACCTTATGGAATTGAAGACTCAAAACTAGCAACCCATCATGCATGCAATCATCTAAATACTGCACAAATCCAAAGGAGGAAACTTCAACTCCATTTCAAACATAATCAATGCATCACAAGTAAGTAGGAACTACATCGAAAAACCTATTATGCATGAAAACTCAACATTTCACATATTCATAGGAGGAATTACCGTCTCAAACTAAAAGAACGCTCAACACAATTTTGTGGAGCTCTTATGCAACATATTTTCAAAACAACAACTAAAGCATGTTCAACAATTTATCTCATGAAGCACATAGGAAACTCTTACTCAATGCACAACAACATGAGGAAAATCAATCATAAAAAACTTATTTTCTTACTAGAACATAACTTTCTCAAGAACGTGCATATCATACGGAAATCATGGAAAAACTCATATAACACACATGACTCCCATAACAAGGAAACTCAAGAGGAACTACTTACCTCTAACTAGGGTAGGAGTAGAAGGAAAAAGATGAGGATAACGGCCTTGGTCTCCTAAGTAGCACCCTCAACTAAACGTTTCATCCACAAAACTTTCACGGAAGCTATTTCCTTGTTTCTCAACCTCTTAACTTGCTGGTATAGAATCTCTACCGGAACTTCCTCATATGAAAGAGTTTCATCAACTCCCAACCCTTTTAAGGGAATACTGGATTTCGGATCTCCACACACTTTTTGAGCATGGAAACATGAAACACCGGATGCACCAAAGCCAACTCACTTGGCAAATATAACTCATAGACTATTTTATCAATAGGCCTTAAAATTTGGTATTGGCCTACATATCGGGGACTAAGTTTTCCCTTCTTGCCAACTCTCATAACACCTTACATAGGTGAGATTTCAAAGTAGATCAAATAATGACCATTTGGGACGCTCAACAACTTTTCTATCCAAGCACACCATCTCCTCCTTGGCATAAAGCCTCATCTAATTCCTTAAACACCGCTCCATTTCAAGTCAACTGACAATGGATCAAGCCCTTGCTTAGCTTTCAAATGTCAGCAAAGACAATTTGGACCCATTCTAACCATAACACCACCCATGGTGGAGTCCACTTAATTGCACACTTAACCAACCAACCTATGAACATCTCGAACTAACTCTTTCTTTTTCTCCACCTATATGACATATTACTCATAAACAACCTACTAAGACCACCCGCTACCACATTGGCCTTGCCGGGGTGATATAGAACACTAATGTCATAATTCTTCAATAGTTAAAACCACCTCCTTAGGCGAAGATTCAAATCCTTTTGACAAGCACATATTGTAAACCCTTGTGATCAGTAAACACAACAACATGGACTATGTAGATAATGCCTCTATATCTTTAAGGCAAAAACAACCGCCGCAAATTTCAAGGTCATGGGTAGGATAATTCTTCTCATGGAATTTAAGCTGCCTTGTAGTATAGGCAATCACCTTACTGTTTTACATGAGCACACATCCCAACCCAACTCTAGAGACATCACAATACACCACAAAACCATATGTACTTTTTGGTATGGTCAACACCGGAGCGGAAGTAAGTCTCTCTTTAATCTTTGAGAAACTTTTCTCACAAGTTTCCGACCAGACAAACTTAGCATTCTTTTGAGTCAAAGCCGTGAAAGGAGAAGCAATGGAAAAAAAACCTTCAACAAACCTTCTATAATAACCGTCCAAATCCAAGAAGCTTCTAATGTTCGAATGAGTTAGAGGTCTAGGCCAACTCTTACCACATCCATCTTCTTAGGATCTACCTTAATAACCTTACTTGACACAATATGACCGAGGAAAGCCATGGATCAGAACAAAAATTCACACTTGCTAAACTTAGCAAAAAGTTGATGGTTCTTAAGAACATGCAACCCAATTCTCAACTTGTCAACATGCTCATTCTCACTTCTTGAATAGATCAAAATGTTATTGATAAACACTATTGCAAACATGTCTAGATATTGTCGGAACACTCTATTCATTAAGTTCATGAACGCCACCAGATCATTAGTCAAACAAAAGGACATTACTAGAAACTCATAGTGATCATATCGAGTTTAGAAGGTCGTCTTTGGAATATCTTCACCTCTCACCCTTAATTGGTGATAACACGACCTAAAATAGATCTTAAAGAAATAACAAACCCTTTTGTAGTTGGCTAAACAGAATCTACCTTCAACATCTCAACTAGGTGGTACAAGCAACCTTTAGTCATCTTTCTTCTAACCTTCATATAAGGAACAACAAACCTCTAGACATAGAACTTCTCTCTTCCATTCTAGGATAGGCTCAATTAGATATTGAGACATGACCACACAAGTTCTACAATTTTACACAACAAAAGTGCTGCCAATTCATACCCAAGATAAGATTGAGATCTAACATGTCAAGCTTCATTAAATCAACAAGGATAACTCTACGGAATAGGGAAACGTGGCACTTTCTATAAATCCTCTTAGCCACAATATAATCACTCACAAGAGTAGAGACAGGAAAAAGGTTCTAACAACACATCGAGGATCATATCAAATCTCATTGCCACATATGGAGTCACAAAAGACAAAGAAGTACCGGGATCTAATAAAACATAAACATCTACTAGGAAAACAATCCACATACCGGTAGCCACATTAGGAGGATACTCTTGTCCATCTCTAGTCTAGGGAGCATATAATCTACCTTGCTTTGGAGCACTAGTACCCGATTCACTCGGAGAAGCTTGCTTGCCCTCTCTTCCTCTAGACTTAAGTATTGGGCAATCTCTTATTTTGTCACCACTTCCACCACAACCATAGCAGCCTTCTATGCCAGCTAGACACTTACCCTCGTTCCTTTTTCCACACCTAGTAGAAGTAAGAAATAAGGATCTACCACCCTTCCCTTAAGACTTAGGGTTAAACTCCCTCTTTTGGTTAAATTTTTGGGGAACCTTAGAAGAACTTTGTTCGTACAACCTTTGCCTATACTTCAGAAAACTTTCTCCATCCGACATTTCTTGAGAGGAATCATCATCAAGCCTATACCTCTTTCTTTCTCTAGACCTCTCTTTAAGATTCTCTCTTTCAATCCCGTGAGCATAAAGCACAAGACAATCAATATTCATATCATTCTCAAGCATCGCGATAAGGCATTCTTTTGTTACAATGTCGAACACACCCGACACAAACTTACTCATTTTCAACTTAGGGTCGGCCACTATAGATGGAGCATACATTGATAACCTAGTAAACATTCGAGCATATTCTTCACTACTCATCCCACCTTGTCGTAGGTTAATAAACTCAAGTATCTTCGCCTCTCTCATCTCCAAAGGGAAAAACCTATTAAGAGTATCATTCTTAAACTTTTCCCACTCCATGGAACCCACTTCTACCGGCCTTGGTTCTTTCCATTGGTTATACCACATCTGAGTAACATCTTTCAATTTTTAACTGGCCAATTTCGCCTTTTCTACCGAAGTCACTCTAACAAAGTCCAACACCTTAGAGACCTCCTTTATTAAATCTTGATGATCTTCCTCCATGTTTGACCCATAAAATTCTGGAGTTTCTATCACGGATTGAGTCAACAATTGAAAACAAAACCCAATTTTCTCATTAGTTACTTAATCAATCGGATCAGGAGGAGCTTGAAGAGGAGCTCCTTGATCAACATTGTATCCCTCAATTCCACCAATGAAAGCTTCTTGAGTAGTCATGTCTTGTAGATCACCGAGTAAGGATTGGGAGAGAGATCTTATAGAGTTAAACTCTATACACGACTTAAGAGTAATGAAAGTGGTGAAGTTTTGTAATCATCTTATAGCTTTTCATTCATGAAAGTGGTGCCTTCACACTCATGAACAAGACTCTACTAGACGTGGCTTATGAGACATAATCCTAAAATTAATTATAAACCTTGTGCTCTAAGTATAAATTTTGTCATGACCCAGGGGTACTCTCGAGATGTAACGTGAGGTATAGAACCCTGAAAGACTCCATTCAAGCCACTTAGAATATTATAATATAAGCAATAGAACAATAGGAGTGAAAATGCATTTCAAGTTTGAAATTTTAATAAAAGCAAAAGCAGAAGTCTAAACTCTAAGTCTCAACATAGCCATTTATTACAAAGTTCGAAATGAGAGAGGGACACAACCCATACAACATAGTCCAAAAAAGAATTACAAGAACTGAAATCACTAAGTGAAAACATCCATCGTCAAATCATGAGGACTCACTAACAAGCTAGGAGAAATTAGGGAATCCAAGCTTTAGCCCCAATGAAGACTGATTGAAAAATACTATCAAAGACACTTCATTCAATTCTAAGCAACAACGATTGTTAATCAGTATATAACCCAACTAAATGAGTTGGGGTCGAATCCCACAGGGAGCGCTACATATTTATGATTCAATAGGAAAGTGTGAACATGGTCAAATCAGCCATAGGAATAGACATTATCGAATAAAAACATGATTCATATTAGAGGGTGACATGAATGTCAAATAAAGGGGGTTTTGGTTTTAATTATCAACTACAACAACAACAAACAATACGAAATAATAATAATGAGATGGGTTCTTGGGATGTGATTTGATTATACGCTGATATGGACAAATGGGTAATTGCAACTATTAGAAAATAGCTAGTTATTAGTGAGTAAGATAGAGTAAAGAGGGGGTAAACTTTCTCTCGAACAATTTACCCCAAATCAAGTCAATTTCTCTCGAACATCAACAAGCATACAATATAAGCACAACCTACGCCTTAGTCCATTCACTCTCTCTAGCTGAAGTTTTGAAAAGGGTTTAGGATTAACTTTCTCAAGGTGAACCCATGACAACCCAATACCCGTAGACCATCAATCAATTATCTTAGTTTTAAAATCTCTCTCGAGCAGGCCTAAAACACAAGGGTAGAACTGCATTCGCAACTATAATTCTTAAATTAAACCACAAATAATGATTGAAGTCACTTCTAAACAACATTTAAACTAACAATTAGCAATACCCATAAGCTAAATCAACCCATAATCACCTAAAGCTTGACATTATAAAAAGATAAAAAATCAATACCAAACTGAGTTTCCATCAACTGAGTAAGATTAATTTCGTTCTTACAATGCTCCAAATCGAAGAATCTCAAAGACCCACTTCCAATTTTTCAAAAGTGAAAAACATCAATTCTTCAAAGCTTAGGAAAAATTAGAGAAAATTTGTCTCAATACTTAGAGTTCAATATAAAGAACATAGGACTAAAAATTGAGTAATAATCTCATGCTAAACTAAATGTTAAAAATGTATTTATAGTGGCCAAAAGTATGTTGCGAAGGGTTACTCGGCAAAGTAAGTCGATCTCACCGAGTCACTCGGCGATCCACCCATTGGTCAATTACGTCGCCTTTCTGCCTTGGCATTCAGCATCCTTAAGGTTTATAACTTAAGGTGATCCAACATTGCATCGCGGAACCACTCATCGATTCGCTGACTTCTCCTTTCTCTCATCAACTTGGTTCTTTCCTTCAGCGCTTGGTACACTGGAACTTTAAGTGGTCAAATGGCCACTCGGCGACTTGTCAAATGGACTTGGCGATCACCAGTCTCTCTTTTCTTCCGTATTTTAGCTCTCTTTGTTCCTTTTTACAATTTAGTATGCTTGCTTGGTCCCTCAATCTATATACCTGGAAATCAAGGGTTTTACATAAGTTATTGGCACAAAATAAGCATTTGAGGACACTAAATTATTGTTAATAAAGCCCCAAATGATTTTGAATCTCAGACTCATCAACACCCAACTTAAAATTTTGCTTATCCTCAAGTAAAACTCAAGTTCAACAGTTCAAAAAGGATATCTCAAACAATGCTGTACAAGACTTAACCATGAATGCACAGAAAAAGACTCAACTTACTTTTGCAAGGATCAATTGTGTACTCAATGGTTCAAATTGTGACTCACCATTACCAAGGATTCTGAAGTTCACAATACTTGCTTCAAATGCAGGTTCAGGATCAACAGAGGTACTCAAATGGCCTCACACAAAGAATGATTTCATATTCAAACACAATTGTTCAACACTTTATAACCCGTAATCACAAACAACTCTCACACTAAAAAAGATGAACACATGCATGACTTCACCCATAGGCCTACCCTTATTTTCCAGCCAATATTTGTTTCAACTCACTCAAGATCAAAAAAGTCTTTCCAAGGCTTGAAACGGGGCTTAGTGCAAAGGTATGGTCATTTAGGCTAAATGGCTGCTATCCTCATGAAATGTGGTATGAGCACACTTTCTTTCATTTTCATCAACATTTTCATCAATAATCAAAAGTTCACCAAATTATACAATTCTCATGGAATACCGAACTTCCCATTTCTTTTGCACTTTCACAACTTTATTCCACAACTTTTTCATTCTTTTTCTTTGTCTTTCTTTTTTTCTTTTTCTCCTTTTTTTGTGTGGAGGGGTTCCATCTTTCTCAAAACCATGGGTCAAGGGGGACTTCTTTGCACTTCTTGATTTTCCCTCTCTTTTCACCACACCCCCAAAGCCTAAGTTGGCTAGTCAAACAAACCACACTTCATGAGGATTATGGGTGAATGGATAAAGAGAGGTCTCATTTGCTCAAGTTTGTTTCCAGCAAATGATAAGGCTCAAAGGGGGTTCAGGCAAGGTTCACAAACTCAGAAGGTTGTCCACAAAAGATGTATAATGTCAAATTGTTACACTCATCAAAATTGTTGCCTAAGATCATTTCAAGATTTTAGATAACTTAGTCAACCAGACCAACAGGGAAAATTCTAGGTGTCACCTAACATGGTTCACGGTAAGCTCATCACACAAGGCATCGACACCAATATCGAACAAGACTCCACACTGCTAATGTGCAATGTTCATTACAAGAGACTCATTCAATAATCTGCTAGTCACAACAAGAGGTAAAAAGTTCACATATTTTCTATTCAACTTCATTTGGCCTCATCGTAGCCGCACATTCATTTTTGTTCGATAAAGAGCACTATTCAAGTCATTGGTATTGATCTTAACCGATACTCAAATTTGCACAAGAACAACCATAGGTAAATACAATCAAGAGGTGGAATTTTTTTTCAAAAGGGTCCAAAAACCATTTGCAATTAAAATAAGAAACCACCAGCTCAAACATCAATAAAACAGTGCCAAAAGAATTTTCAGCACAAAACCCAAGATATAAATAAAAGTAATAATCACAGAGGTAGGTATGGAAATACCTCACCCCACCACAAACAAAAAGCAATTTGTTTTCAAATGTAATAAAAATAATATAGATCAATAAAAGTGACAGAGAGGGAGGTAAAGAAAGGTCATGTCTAAACAGTCTCTCCATCTGTCGAGACATCAATGCCCAATGCAAAATCAGATCTTGGGCATTAGTACCTGGACTCAAATCAGTAACAATAGGTCTTGTAGGGTCAGCCATGGGTGTGTCTGCTAATGAGATTTGTAAAGCGGCATCTACCATGGCCTCCTCAACCTCTGTAAGGCCCTCATAAGAAGCCTCCAACACCAAGATGCTCTTCA
Organism: Solanum stenotomum; assembly: GCF_019186545.1. Lineage (NCBI taxonomy): Eukaryota > Viridiplantae > Streptophyta > Magnoliopsida > Solanales > Solanaceae > Solanum > Solanum stenotomum. Next base: position 77,394,767 of record NC_064282.1, on the reverse strand, counting down.
TCAGTCTCCACCTCAGACAAAGTAACAGGTACTTCCTCAGTGCGGACCTCATCTTCGGTGCTAGCCGGAGGCACATCTGGATGAACTGGCATATTAGGGATCTCCACTATCCCGAAAATGATCGACATGCCAATGGACTTCAGCTAGGCAACATCTCTCCTCAGCTCAACAATATTGGCCTTTAGGGCTGTCACCTCCTCAGTAGCCCCTTGGCCACAGTCGCACACCACTATCTTTGCCGCAAGGGCATCAATAGTAGAACTCTGAGGAGTTAGAACATCGACAAGGGCCCTTTCTATCATGCCAGGAATGGTGGCCTCGAGTATGGAGGCACGTCTATTAGCAGAATGGGCTTGTTGCCCTATCTATAGTAAAGCAGCCTGAGTGAGCGAGGGTCGGGAGACATCATCAATAACAGTACCAGATGTGGGAGGCAAGGGAGTAGCAGAGGTAGTAGGTATCATGGAAGGATCAGTAGTAGATATACCGAAAGGACCATGGGTGGAGTAGGAAAAGGTGCCTCTGCAGATAGTGCAGCAGTGCCTATAACAGGGGATGTATCCAATGAAGCTATCTTCTTCTTCTCGACCTCATCCTTTAAGTACTCTGCATCAATCCTACGGAAGTCGATAGAAGATGTGGGTATCACTTCCACATCCTTCTTCTCATCTTGAGGCATCCGAGCTCGTCTGCACAAATCGTTGATCAAAACCAAAAAGGGGAGAGAAGTATGGCGCTGCTTGACCCTCATGACCATCTTATGTACAATGATCTCCTCAAATTTAGTCTCGTCCCATCAATAATGCCACCAAGACATGCTGCTTTGGCATGGCGGAGAATTAACTCATTCTGGGATGTCATGATTGTACTGCTGATGAAGCCAAACCAGAACATTGTTGCAATTTTGAGGTCCTTCTTTTCAATTAGCGCACCAACCTCGATCCACGTAGGAGCACCGTCAGATATCAGAGGAGCCAACCATTTCTTCATATTCTCTAATGTCTTTGTCCCGATCATATACTGTCAGTCGTCCTCAATCTCTGTTCAACACTCCAGGACTGCATTAATAGCATTACTATCACACTTCACCTTTTTACCCCTGACGACCACATAATCTACTGGCTTGAACTTGGCTACTTGCTTATTCCCTTGTAGCATTACGGCTCTATAAGCGGTGTAGATATCCCGAACACAATTTGGTACATAAGTGCCTCGAGGTCGAGTGAACAACTGGAACCTGTGGGACTTTAAGAAGCTCATGGTCTATGGGTATTTGTCGATGAGTCCATCAGTAGATAGCCTCTTTTCCTCCATAATGATCCTCAGTCCCTCAGTCATCAGTACCAGGGAGGAGGACCCTGTGCAACTGTTGCTGGAATAACAACCTGTGCTGGAGCAGGTAGAGCAGTGGTTACATGAGTAGCCTTGATCCTAGACGAATCATTCAACCTCTTAAAACGGAGCTCAGCCCTCTAGGCTGACAGTAACTCATCATCCTTTGGCTCATAAATGGTAGCCCGAGGATCCTGGTACTCACATTCACTCTTAGAAATTGTGAGGTAGGTGGCATAGATCCTGTCACTATCGGAGTTGGCCTCTGGTGACGTAGGAGAAGGAGCCTTGCCCTTCCCTTTTCCCTTCCCACATGTGGTGGGAAGTTTGGTAACCTTACCCCTGGATGTAGTTGCATCCTCGTTAATTGTTATTCCCTTACCCCTCTTGCGTGCCGTCATATCTCTACTGGACACTTTTAGTCTAGCCATATCTGCAAAAACTTTTAAGAGTTAGGTTCCTTTCCAGAAATATTGTAGAAGAACAGTTGCAGACAGACTCACCGAATCACTATGGCAAGCCAGATCGGGCTCGCTGAAAGGATTGGTTCAAAATTTTAAGAAAACTTGGCATGTCGGCGATGGGAGGGGACTTTCAGCAAATATCCAATAGCATTCAACGAGCAAGGACTAGCCCGCGGAAAGTTACAGTGTATTTTAAGGGTTAGGAGCGCAGAAAGGGCGATCAAATAAGACTTTTAGCGAGTCGCTCAGTGCACTCAGCGAGCTTAGGTTTCTCGCCAAAAGTTACAGAACCCAAAATAAAAATTTGCATGAAAATAAAGGCGATCTAAGGGAATATGGAAAACTTTTGAGTGGTTCGACGAGCTCGACCCAGCTCGCCAAACTTCCCAACGTGCCTATTTTCAACTCCGACTTCCAAATTCAACACCACATCCCCCGAAAAGAAAATCAAAACATTAACTCAATTAGATTCAGACCCATAAGACCCATGCCTTCGGGATACTCAGACTTCTCCTGGTTTGGCCAAAATTGGCCATTTGATGACTTTAGCCTTTGAGATTGACGTCAACCGCTCCATCATAGGGCAAAGCACATCATTTGGCACAAATTTGGGTTACTTAGACTTCACTCGACTGGACCCAACAACAACAAAACACAACCCAACAAGATTTTGATTATTTTTAAGCATGAAATTTTAGGGAAATCAGCAATTAGACAGTATAGGCAAGTCTATGAATTCAAAACAGGTAAACAAGCACACATTTGCTATTCAGAGAAGCCCATAACACATCACAAATATAAAAACAAATGCAAATGAGTAAAATTGCTAAATATGGTTTGGGGTTATGAAAAACCAACCTTAAATGCTGAAAAAATAAGTTGAAATGCTAGACGACAAAGATATCAAACTCCGAATACACAATCGACGATGAACAAGTGGTAATAATGCAAAAATATAAAAAAATATAGTGCGGGTGTGATTTTGGAAAGTTAAAAACTGAGGGAATGTGAAAGAGTTTGAGAGTTTAAGCCTTTGGCTTTTAAAACAATCCAGTTCTCGCCCATTTGGCAATATTAGTTTTACTCGCCAACCCACTCTGCGACACACCGAAAGGGCACTTACCTCGCCGAGTTTTACAAGACCTCCATTTAATGTGCGGGTCCAAACGGCGGACAAAGCCGTGATCGCCGACCCGTTCGGTGATACGCCGATTTCCTCCAAGTCTCGCCGAGTTTTACAAACTCCAATTTCAAAATTACTTGCGTCCAATGACCGTCCAAGTCGGGCTCATCGACCTCTTCGGCGAGTCGCCGATTGGATATTTTGCTCGCCCAACTGCACTTTCTGAAACACATTCCACACTTTAACATATAAAATTAACACATGTTTATTTCAAAAACAAAAAAAAGCAAATAAAACATGGGTTGCCTCCCAAGAAGCGCCTTATATAACGTCGTGGCACATCGCAAGTCCTAGCTCAAACATCATTCTTGGGGTTAGCCATAGTGTCACCAGGAAACCCCCCTTGTTGTCTTGGGTTTAAATGAGACAACATTTGACCCATCTGGGTATCCTACTATTTGATAGAGATGGAGTGAGAAGCAACCGTCTGGCTAAGGGTTGACACATCTTCCTTCATTTCTTTCAAAATTTTATCAGGCCCCTCAACCCCGTTGAGAATATGAGACGTCATATCCTCAAACCAGCCACCCTCAGAATCCTTTGGCTTTTGATGCTCGGGGGGAGGAGTGTACATGTCTTTCTACCCATTCCTTTCCTTCCAAGTGGGGTTACAATCCCTCCACTCTCTATCACGATCTTTCCAGCCTTCATCCATGTTCCAACCTTGGTTACCACCCTGCCTCGCGTAGTTTGAATGATAACTACCTCCTTGGTTGAATAGGAAGTTCACCTCTTGATTGTACAACACTTCAAACTTGTCCTCATCGGGATTTACACACCCAACACCCACAACATTGACACTTCTAGCAACAACTTCCATTACATTTTTGGACAACATGTCAAGTTGGGTCATGATCTTAGCCATGTTTTGGTCCCTCTCTTGGTCATTCTCAAACTGATCCTTAGTCAATTTAAAAGTGACGGGGGAGACCTGATCTTCGCGGGTGTACCAAGCCCGATTAATTATGGTTATACCGTTTAAAAGCTGGGCTGCTATAATGTAAGGTTATTGCATCAAGCCACCCAGATAAAGTTAGTGAGCTGCGCCCTTATTCACCAAATCAAGGCTTCGGTGAAAATATTACAGCAAGACGTTGTCGAGCAAATCATGAGTTTGGCATTGCAGCACCAACTTCTTAAATCGTAGCCAAATCTCACGAATTCGCTCACCCTCCAAACGCTTGAAGATTTGGATGTTGTCCCGAAGTGTCATCATCTTGGAAGGAGGGAAAAATCACAATTGAAATGTTATGACAAGATCTGCCCATGAAGTGATTAAGTATCGTGGCAATTCAGCTTGCCCCTTACATGTTTCTCCTATTAAGCAAAATGGGAACAACCTCAACCGGACCGACTCTTGGGATATGTTATTGAAGAAGAATGGCCCGCAAACATCAACAGAATTTCTAATATGCTCATGGGTATCCTCATGAGGTAACTCACAAAACAACCCTTTCAATTGCAAGAGCTGCAACATGGTACTTGTAATATGGAACACACATCGTTCCCTTCAGCCGGAGGCAAGCGAATGGCACCAATTCCACCCATTAGATAAGGGTCATTAACATTAGGCACATTGACATCATTAAGGTTACCGATGTCATCTTGATGACCCATTTGGCTACCATTTCTTCCGTTGACACTCATTTCCTCTGTTACAAACAACACACAAACCAAAACTAAAAGTAAGTAGATTCAACAATGAATAAAAAGAACACAATTCAACTTAACCAAAATAATCTTAACCAACACCACTCCACGGTAGAGATGCCATTTTGATTGAATAATGCTATCAAAGACACTTCATTCAATTCTAAGCGTCAATGATCGTTAATCAGTATATAACCCAACTAAATGAGTTTGAGTTGAGTCCCACAAGGAGCGGTACATGTTAAAGATTCAATAGGACAGTGTGAACATGGTCAAATCAGTCATAGGAATAGACATTATCGAATAAAAACATGATTCAAATTAGGGGGTGATACTAATGTCAAATAAAAAGGTTTTTGGCTTTAATTATCAACTACAACATCAGCAAAAAATATGAAATAACAATAATGAGATGGGTTCTTGGGATGTCATTCGATTATAGGCTGATATGGACAAATGGGTAATTGCAAATACTAGAAAATAGATAAATATTACACCATTTAATATTAATTAAAATCGGAAAACCCCAAAGTACCCCTAGACTTAACCCTTAAAACCATCCCTAGGCCACCACCTATGATACCCCAACCACAGGACGTGGTCTGACCCACTGCCCGTACTACTTGGGCGTGGGTTTGTGACTGGAAATTTTGGCCCATCCACGTAGCCCCAATCTATGGGGCGTGGATTGACCAACGGGGCGTAGGTCCCTTCGTTGGTAACTATCCATGTAGTTTTGTAGGGGTCTTCCTCAACGACCCATGGTTGGTACTTTGGAGTCGTATCGTAATGTTCTAACAAGGAAACATTTATTTTAAGTACGAGGAGTTATATTCATGACTCTAACCGTCACGTCAAGCTCTAGTTTAGCCTACAAATTTCCGAGGTGTTACAAAGCAAAATTATAGTTGTCATGCCCTGATCCTACACTGTGGACTGAACGGGCACTCGAGAATAATTGCTTCTCCCCAACTAAAAACCCTTGGTGTCATTCAATACTCAGCGGAACGCTTACTCTACAATATATGAACTCAAAAGTAAAGGTTTCTCAAAATTCTCAAAATAAATAACTTAGAAATTTTAAAAGATTCAACTGTCCAAAAGAGGGAACTCAAGTATTTAACATGAAAAATTGAAAATGAAATAAACTTCTCAAAATAGTACTGACTCTGAAGCCTTTAACAACTATGAGAACTCGTGGCAAGAGCCACGACATCATAATAAGACTAAAAGCAGATGTGTAACCCTCCGAATAAAGAAGACTCACAAAACCTACTTTGGAACTTCAAGTGGAGTCAACAAAGCGTCTGTTGATGACCCTGATTACATGTATGAGCATCATGAAAGATGCAAGCCAAATGGTGTCAGTACATAGAATATACGAGCATATAAGGGGAACTCTAAAGCAAAGACATAAGCTTGAACTAATAAAAAGGAAGAACATACTCACCTCATCTCAACTCAACTCAAGGATGCTCCACTCAAACTTACTCAACTCAAGGATACTCAACTCAAAAATACTCTAATAAATTCAATATAAAAGTAATCATAAAGATGCAGTATAAAGAACTTTTAAAATAGTAGATAATAACTCAATGTATTTAAAATACAAAAGTAAAATCGTTTGCTCTTACTTGGGAGAATCTCTAACCGACAACCATCCTATGAGCTATGCGATGATACATCCTCTCGCCCAAGCTGCCTGAACTGTCCTATACCTTACCAATAAATAAGAAATCCTTAACCAAGTGGATACACTAAGATATGATTAACAGCAATAAGGAATCATCTAAAAAGTTTTACCCTTTACCCATGTTGGCATACATGGTTTATAAAGAATTTGAGTTTTCTGAACTCGTCCTCATATCAATGCTCAATACTATTGCCAATAATATAACTCTTGCTCATATGTTTAAAAACATTTCCTCATCCTTAAACTTTGAGATTATTACTCAAAAGGTGCCCTTAAAAGAGATTATGCTAAAAAAATCCTCATGAACTCATTCAGAAATCAAGATTTCCTCTCATTTTAAATGTGTAACATTTACACTTGGGAATACTTAGTTCCCTTATATTAATTTTTAAAGCATCAATTTAATTCTCCTCATCCTCATACTCAAGTACCCAAGTCTTTAAACAAGTTTTAAAAGTTTGTGAAAGACTTCTCAAAATGACTCAAAAGGCTCACTCAAACTTGACTCTTAATCTTTCCTTGAATTTGAAATGTGAATTCAAGAGTTATGATTAATGATATATAAGATCTCTTGATGATTAATGAAGGTTTAAATAGTTAGGATTAAGAAGGAAATGAAAGCTCGACTCAAAGGAACAAGTGTGTAACAAGAATGAAGAAGAAGAGTGAACTGACGCATGTGGCACAGGGGTGGCGCGTCATGCCAGGACTCCCATAACCAAGGCTGGTTTCTAGTGCACTGCTGCCAACCTATGCAAGCCCTACTTGCGCATCGGGTGTGCGGCACCCCAACATTTTTCCAGTAAGTTCCGACGAATTTTTCTTGTCAATTTTTTTGCCCTAATTCACCTAGAATAGATTAGCTCTTACAAACTCTCTTAGAATCGTAAACCAAAGAAAAGTACAATAAAATCTACTCAAATATCCTCAAGAAAAACCCTCAAACTCATAACCCTCTCCTCAAGAACTCATCCAACTTCATTGGTAACGAATGAAGAACAAACCCTCACGATAACTCATCAAGAACCTCAATACACGGATTTCATGAACACATTTGATAAAGAAACTCAATATTTGCATGAGAATGAACTAAGCCATCACTATTAAAACTTACATACCTTGAAAGGATCAAACCCTTGGCGAAATTCCTCAAAGATCACAAGAAATCTTGAACATTTGAAGCATTTCTCCATTTTCTCTTCTTGAACTTTTCCCTAACCTTTCAAACATTTTTAGACTTAAGCGTAAACTGACTTTATTCACTTTTTACCCCTTATATGGGTGAAAAAAAAGTGTGGGGCTAGTGGAGGATGGAAAAACCTAAAATACCCCTCCTTAAAACGGATGAAATGTCTTAACTAGACAATTTGTACTTAAACACGCATATCTTCTTCATCCAAACTCGGAATTAAGGAAACACGGTGGTGTTAGAAAGAGGACTCAAAGATCATTATATAATATTTAATGGACTACCTAACTCATCCCGTATTGAATGTTATGCTCATTTGAAGTTGAACCAAACCCCACAATTGAAGACTTACTTGCACAAACCTCAAATTGGATATTTCTAATTTAGTTCTTTCTAAAATTATCCCTTTCTAAGACCAAGGTGTTAGAATAGTCATTGCATGAACCAATCACTTATCATTCTAGAAGCTAAATATGAGTGTGAATCTTACTGGGGTGGGTAAATTTGAAAAAAATTCCATGGCGCTAATTCACAAGGCATACAACGGGTATCGTAATGGTAGACATATACTTAGGATTCTAGGATGGAATTAAGCTTTTGCCTCCCCCTAACCAGTTTCAAAAATCAAAAGTGTCAGCACTTGAGCTTCCAAAATCTGACTGATTCTACATCCCACCATCTCCCCCTTAAATTCATGCCACTTTTCTAAGTTTGTGAACCTCTCACGAACCTCCAAGCATAACTATGGTCATGTTACCCTTACATAAGATACACTACTATAATATCTAGCTTGAATTCCCACTTCATTTACTCATATTCTAACCTTAGAAATTACATGAAAAGCTTGCATTATTATAACTCTCACAACTCTCTCTCTCTACAAACCATGATGATACTATCCTCTTATATTACTACCTTGTTATAACAAATTCACAACTATACAATAATAGGAGTCTGGGACTATGGATGCATAAAGGAAAAAATCTAGTGATATACCTGACTAAACCTTTGGAGGAATATTCTGACCCGACTTGCTAGGCAATGAAAGAAATTTGTTTTGGATTTGAACACCACAGTTGCTCCACTTAGCTAAGGGGAAAACATTGACCCTATGGCCTAACTGACCAAACATAAAACACCCGTCCTAGCCTACTAAACATTCACCTAGATGCAGCTTACCGTAACTACCACAATAAGGGCACCTCAAGGTCGTCGGTCCCTATAGTGACAAGACTGACAATCGAGGGCAGGTGTGCTAACTGAAGATGGGGATAGTCCGGATGGCCTCAACTGATAAGATGGATGTATCCCTGTTCTGGCCTTCTTGTTCTTCCTCTCCTTCTTCTTTTATTTTTATTTCTCATTCAACTAGGGTTTCATGGATTGAGCCAACATATAGATGGCTTCATGATATTTTGTATTCATAACCTCATGATCTATAGCAGTCAGATTAGCATTCTCCGTGGGGTTTCTTTGTGGAGATATTATCTAAAATTCATAAGGACTTAATTAGAAGGGTAAACAAAGTCAAAGTCTATCGCAGGATAGTGGACATGAAGGAAGTGATGTTTTTCCTAAAACACCTAATAGACTCCCTCTCATATGTGTGGCGCACTTCACACCTATGAAATAGACACTACTTGATGTCGCTTCCAGACACCCTAGGACTCTTAAACCTGATGATCTGATACCAAGTTTGTGTCACGACCCAGGGGTAATCCCTAGATGTAACATGGCATCTAGGACACCAAGAGGCCCCATGCAATCCACTTAGCATTCACAACATATGAAATTGAACATAAGAGATAAAGAAGTACATTGCATATTCATAACATTTTTTAAAAGTAAAGCAAAACACTAAACACTTGTCTCAATAGCCATCTAATACAGTGGAATTAAATTGGGCCTAGCCCATACATCATGTCAAAAATTGAGAATAATAGAGAACTGGCTATAGTGAAAATCCATCTACAAAGCATGAGGACACACTCAACCTCGGAAATCTTGCAATCAACCACTAGCCACGAAACTGAGGACCCTATATTTGGGGAATGTAAGCAAGAGTATGTGTTTGTACAAAACAATGTACCAAGTATGATAGCCATGCATAAAACATTTAAATCATGATAAAATAGGACATTTCATGACATGCAATTGACTACGCTAAAACATGATATAATAGGGTTACAAAGCATAAGTCATAAAACATGGTCAATGCAAGCTAACATCTTTAAAACAATTAAATACATGTGAGATACTTCTTGAAGTAACCTTAGTTTAATATTATTATTGTGGAAAGTAGCCTTAACTGACATAGAGACCATGTGATCTATAACATGATACACATGTGGCTCCCACACCGAAAAGGGTTGCCATACTTGCTAATGTAAGGACCATAAAATTCTAGCTTAAGTGGATCCACTATCTAATGTCTATCTTGACAATCATCCTATGGGGCACATAACTAAGGAATAAAGAGATTTCTTCTAGAAACCCTGCCTCTACTAACAACGATCCTCAATCTCAATATCTTCTCGCGGTTAAGCATAAATCTGCTAAAGTATTAATTTTCTGAACTCGTTCTTATTATCCATGGAAGGGCACGTCTTCTTGCCAATCCAAGCTAAGGTTCATTAGGGTAAGCTCTTTATCTTTGATTCATTTAGGTGAGAAAACCTTTCAATGTTAGAATCCTTACTATGTGAGAAAACCTTTCACAATTATACTTTTATGTGTATATTAGAATTCCTTTTAACAACACAAAACAACATCATAATTGATACTTCACTCCCAAAGCATCCTTAAAACATTTTCTTAAATTTCATAAGAACATGCATAATTCCATAATTCACCCTTTCAAGGTTCAAAACCCATTTTCAATCATCAACATCTTGAAAACATGGGTTACACATGGGTTCATGGAAAGTCATCATAATTTCATGTAATTCTCAATTCATGCTTGATTTCATAAAACTCTTCTTTCATAATCCAAGACCCACATTATATGCTCATAACTAGGAAAACGTGGTGATTACATGGGTTCATAGGGTAATGATCATGAAATTATAGTAAATAGTCAATTCATGCATAAGAGATCACAATTCAATCATTTAAATCAATAATCAAGAGAACCCATGGAATTGAAGAAAACCCTAACTCAAATGGAGATTTCTAATTTTGAAAATAAGAGAATTTAGGAATTCAATGAATGGAAGGAATCATGGATGAAAACTATCATACCTTACTATCAAAGCCCACAAGCAATTGAAGAATGGAGGCTTGATCTTGAACCCTAGCTTGAATCTTCCTGTTGAACCTTCTAGAGAGAGAAATATCTCTAGGAGAGAAAGACTCAACCTCTTTTGGTGAATTTAAAGAGATTGAAGTGAATGAATTAATTTGGGGTTAAAATCACTTATATATGGGTTTTAGGCATAGGCAAAACGACGTTGTATTAAGGTAAAATAATTAGGAAAAGACCCAACAACCCTTAGAATAATTGCCAACCTTCGACTTGCTAGCCTTGACCGACAGTCCGTCCTGCACCTCTGTCGTCTCCATCAGTGACAGGACTTTGGGGCCATGTTCTACAGACCTCACTTTATGGACCGTGGACCCAACAAGGTTCGTTGGTCCAATCTGTGGTCCATGGTCCTCTGGGCCTTGTTGGGTGGCCAATCCAGGGACCAAACCCACGATCTGTGGCTGAGTCCACAATCCATGGCTAGCCTCTGTTAGATGTCACATGAAACTTTTGAAAACTTCTATCATGCCCCTTCTCATGCCCGAGGTGTTACATTATCTCCCCCTTGGGGTCATTCGTCCTCGAATAAGATTCAAGACATCATCGGAGAAGTGGAAACTAGATCAAACAGTCTATCATTCATGCAGTACATATATCCAAAAAGGAAACAACTCCAAGCTAAAACATTTTCGAAACATCATATCATGAGGTCTACATGCAACCCATACTCAAATGCAAATAAACATGGACACATCAATCAAATAAACTAATTTTCTCAAAACATAAACTTTTTCATGAACATGCATAATTGATAACATCATGGGCATACCTAAGACACATCACCATAAAAGAAAATGTAAATAATGAGGAACTTATTACCTCAAGCTAGAGTAGGGGTAGAAGGAAAGATATAAGGATATCAGGATATCATATAGGTCTCGACCTCCCAAGTAGCACCCTCGACTAACTGATTCCTCTAGAACACTTTCACGAAAGCAACTTCTTTACTTGCCGGTCTAAAATCTCAACTGGAACTTCCTCATAGGAAAGTTTCTCCTTAACTCCCAAACCTTCTAAGGAAATTATGGATGTTGGATCACCAACACATTTCCTCAACATAGAGACATAGAAAACCAGATGCATTGATGCCAGTTCATTAGGCATTTCAAGTTCATAAGCAACCTTACCAACACGCCTCAAAAACTAATATGGGCCTACATATTAGGGACTGAGCTTCCCTTTATTACCAAACATCATTACACCCTTCATGGGTGAAATTTTCAACTAAAACCAATCATGAACATCAAACTCAAGAACTCTTCTTCCTACATCGGCGTATGTCTTTTCCCAACTTTGAGCCATTTTCAACCTTTCTCTAATAATTTGAAATTTTTCCATGGCCTCTTGTACCAACTTGGGATTTATTAGGGTAACTTCATCCATCTCAAACCAACATATAGGAAATCTACACCTCCTACCATACAATGACTAAAATTGAGACATACCAATACTCGAGTGATAACTATTGTTAGAAGGAAACTCAATCAATGGAAAATGGTTATCCCAATTACCCTTGAAATCAATCACACAATCTCTCAACATATAAACCAATGTTTGGATAGTATGCTCTACTTGTCCATCGGTTTGGCAGTGAAAGGTCGTGCTGAGCTTAACACGAGTACCAACACCCCATGGGAAAGATTTTCAAAACTGAGAAGTGAATTGAGTACCACGATTAGATATATTGGATAAATGCTATCCTTGAAGCATGAGGACTCACCCAGGCTCGAAAATCTTGCAATCAACCACTAGCCACAAAACTCAGGACTCTGACATTTGGGGAGACGTAGCCAAGAGTATGCGTTAGTACAAAATAATGTACCAGGTATGATAGAAATGCATAAAATATTTAAATCATTCTAAAATAGGTGATTTCATGACATGCAATTGACAAAGCTAAAAGATGATATAAAAGAGTTAGAAAGCATAGGTTATTTAACATGGTCAATGGAGTTAGAAAACATAGGTTATAAAACATGGTCAATGCAAGCTAACATCTTTAAAACCTTTAAATTCATGTGAGATTCTTTTTAATGTAACCTTAGTTCATTATTATTATTATGGGAAGTTGCCTTCACCGACATAGAGATCATGAACTTCTAGCTTAAGCTGATTTCACTAGCTAATGTCTATCTAGACAATCATCCTATAGGGGGCACATAGGTAAGGTATAAGGAGATTTCTTCTAGAAACCAGCCTCTACTAACGGGAGAGCCTCCATGTTAATATCCTGTCGGTGCTAAGCATAATTCCCACGGAGTAGTCATTTTCTTAACTCGTTCTTATTATCCATGGAAGGGCACATCATCTTGCCAATCCAAGATAAGTTTCATTAGGATAACTCTGTATCTTTGATTCATTTAGGTGAGAAAACCTTTCAATCTTAGAATCATTAGTATGTGAGAAAACCTTTCACTATCATACTTTCATGTGTATATGAGAAATCCTTTGAAGAGAGAAATACTTTTTGGAGAGAAAGACTCAACTTCTTTTGGTGAGTTGGAAGATATTGAAGTGAATGAATTAATTTGGGGTTAAAACCACTTATATAGGGGTTTTAGGCATGGGAAAAATGACGTAGTATTAAGATAAAATAATTAGGACACCCAACTACCTTTAGAATAATTGCTGACCTTCAACATACTGGCCTTGACCGACGGATCGTGGTTTGAGCAACGGTCCGTCGTACACGTCCGTCATCTCTATCAAAAAATGGACTTTGGGAACATGATCCACATACCACACTCCATGGACCGTGGACCAAATGATGGTCTGTTGGTCTAGGTCATGATTTATGGTCCTCTAGGCCTTGTTGGGTGGCCAATCCATGGACAAGACCCACAGTCCGTGGCTCAATCCATGAGCCTTGGCTGGCCTCCGTCGGATGGCACCAAGAACTTTTGAAATTGCTATCTTGCCCATTCTCAGAGGTGTTACAATTTGTCACACCCCGAGACTACCCCTAGATGAAACCGAGGACCGAAAAGCACAAGTGATATCAAGATAACACTCTTAGAATTGGCATGACTACAAAATGGAACAAAATATATAAACTGAAGCTTAACTGGAGAAATGAACAACTTAATCCGCAATATGAATAAGGTTCTAAAAATTACAATCAGAATAAAGCTGAACATCTAACTCTATTTCAGAAAGCCTCTACTACTAGCGAGCTGCTAGGACAAGTCCCAAGATAACTCTAAATACTAAAATACTGAATAAGCAAACTAAGTATTGAAATGAATCTGAACTACAAGTCCTCGAATGAAGAGGACTCACCAAACTGGCTAGATATGTGTCCAACCAACTAACCACACACTGAGGAGCAGGCTACAGAATATACATCATAAAATGATGCATTAGGAAGAAATATGTGGTCAGTCCTATGGAACGTACTAAGTATATGAGATGTGCATAAGAAAAATAATTTATACTGGAAAGAATGCTTATAACTGTTATCATGCACATGTCATAGTAAAACATTTGTTTAAGCATAACTAAAACTGAAGTTGTATCATGATAGTAAAGTCTGTGATAGAATGACTCAAGCAAAGCCATAAGCTGAAAATTTCTTTTGAATCATAGTAAATAATAGAAGCACTGAAATCTTAAAGGAAAGAGTAAATGTACTCAAAACCTAAAATTGTTTCTGTGGGAGGTTCTCTAACCGACATAGACCATGTCAGCTACTTTGAATCCGACGGGCAACAGAGGGGAGTTATAAACTATGGGGCACGTAGTTTTGGGACAAAGGGTACTGTCACACTGTTCGACTCAGTGCTAAATACTACTCCCAAAAACATGCGTATAGGTCATATAACACTGAGGCACATCTGATACCAAAACTCATCATAACTAGTAACATATGTGATATCAAATATGTTCGTAAGCATAAGGAAAAATCTGATTTCTTGCAATATAAAATCATAAGTCTGAGGGCTTAGTATAGCCACGATGAAAATTAAACTTCTCTGTCTAAATTCATAACATGAAGAAAAAAGCATGCAGTTTCATCATATTAAAGGTCATGTAATCTAAACATACCAAATCTTTACTTGAAAACATGCAATTAAATGAATAAAATTTATAATTCACTACTCATGTATGGGCTCTTGAAAACACTTAAGATATTATTTAGTGTTATAATGGACTTGAATATTAATTAAGGTCACAAGAAGCACCTAGCACAAAGTTGAGTTGGAAGCTTCCATAATGGTTATGTTTTTACGTAAGATTTGACTTAAGGAAACATCAACTGATCATATATCTCAGTACATAATGAATTAGGTTGCCCATGCCCCATCAAATTTAAGTTCTATGAGTTCTCTTTCCAACGCTATTAGGATTGTCTCATTTCGAGTTTTGAGTAAAACCTTATGTCCATTTTACCAGAGATTGTCAAATTAGAGTTCCCTGAAGTCAATTCCTACGAGTCTCTTCTACGAGTCATAGAAATTTTGATGAACTATACAGTAAAATCATATAAAACTTCAGAGATGTCAGTTCTTGGGGTCCAATTCCTATGGATCCAATCTACGGGCCGTAGTTTTGAAACTTATATGGACTTTTGAGCCTGAAAATAGTATAAATTCTACGGATTTGATTTACCGTCTGTAGAAACTTCTACGGGTTGTAGATTGCACCTCTAGAATGAAATTTTGAGCTTTAAATTTTATATAAATTCCATGGATGGGATGTACACTCCATAGATCAAAGCACCGACCATAGATAGACCTATAAAAGGTTTTTGTCAGTTTTTAAGAGGGGTAGTTTAGGTGTTTCCCACAAATTTTAAGCCTAAACCAATACATTTTTACACCTAATTAAGGTTTTAAATAGTGTTATCAAACCTTTTAAGTTCAGTAACGCTTCCATGTCTTAGAGCAAGGATCCAAGAAGAGAAAGTTAGGGTTTCGAGCATTCTTTGAGTTTTCACAAATTTCGCCAAAATCATTGTTCTTCCAAGTATATGTAAGGGTAGTTCTAGCGATGGGATTATTTTGTCCTTATGCCCTACATCCACTTCCTATCTGTAAAGAATAATCTAGGGTTATATCCTTAATTTTGATAATTCTTGAGTTGAGTTTCTTTGTTTAGTTCTAAATTATATTCTTGATTTTTTAGTTGTTATATGTTGTATTAAGATTATTTAGTTTATTTTTAATTTCTATTTTTCAACATGAACCTTATTACTGAGTTCTTACCGAGTTAGCATTGAAAATCCTTTTAACCAAACTTTTTTTGTCTTAAATTGAGTTTTGACAAAGTTAAGACGAATTTTAATAAGAGTTTAAAGAGTGATTTGAGTAAGAGTATAAGGGAACCAATAGTTATAAAATGTATCACTTTTTACATAGAGAAAAGAGAAATTTTGTTTTTTAAACGAGTTAGTGACTTCAGAGATTTTTCAAAGCAATTAGCTTTTTAAGAGGATATTTTTAGTAACTATCTCAAATTAAGAAGGAGTATGTTTTATACATTTGAGAATGAGTATATATTTATTGGGGAAAAATTTAGTTCCAATATCTTGATGAGTTCAAACCACTTATATTCCTTATAAATAATATAGCCAGCATGGGAAAAAGGTTGTACTTTTTAGACGACTCATTATTGCTTTCGAGTAGAGTTTTAGTGGATCCACTAAGTTGAGATGTTGTTTATTCCGGTAAGGTATAGGACAGTTCTGGTAGCATGGGTGAGACATTGTATCATTATGTTGCTTGTAGTAATGGTTGTCGGTTTGAGAATCTTCGTGATAGAGTAAGTATTTTTATCATGCCACTAAATATGTTGAGTTCAGAGATGATTAGGTATTTTAAAAGTTTAAATGTTTACACACCTTTATTTTTTTCATTTGTTGAGTATATAATTATATCAATTGCATTCCCTTCATTCAGTTATTTCACTTTGGGTATATTACATACTCATACATTCAATGTACTGATGTCATTTGACGAGCATATTATAGAGGCTTCATAGATAATTAGCTTTGAGTATGTTTTCAATATTCCTTTATTAAACTGTATTTTAACTATTATTGTTTTCGAAGTATTTTGAAGCATTTGAGTACACTGAGATTAAAAGGTGTAATATTTTTTAAAGCTTAAATTTTCTTGAGTTACTCTTCCACTATGTAGTTAGCCACACCAAGGGTTCGATTGAGGATTAGTAATGTTTCTCGAGTGTCGATCCCATCCAGGGTGTAGGCTTGCGGCGTGACATGAAGAGGATATGAAAACAAGATACCCTCCTCACTTTTCCTCTGATTTTGTTCCAGTCCATGGTATTCAATCATCCTAAAGTACTAATTAAATTCAATCACTCTTTTAGTGTTTCGAGTTCATGAGTTTCTATGTGTATTTTACATTAAATTGTGTTGTTAAACGTTTCCCTACCCCTTCGATGCTTGCTGCAGCAATCATTCGAGGACGAATGTGTAATACCCCATAACTTCCAACACTTATACAACTAAGTCAACGTGAAAAAATATTTGAACTCGAGATAGTAAAAAGTGATATTTAATATTAAAGTCATAAGTGAACAAATGTGTATTAGTGTTAAGAGCTTTTAAACAAACTAAGATATTGAAAATGGTGCAAAATAGGTGAGGTGCTTGCTTGACTAAATTAAGCTACTAGATGACAAGTAGGTCCATCACCTACATAAGGTATATGGACCAAGTGGGTGCATCACCTACCTAAGGTATATGGACCAAATGGGTGCATGACCTACTTTAACTTATGGGCCACATGGAGGCCTAAATGAAGTGATCATTTTGAGGCCCAATATGTCTAATAAAAGGGGGAAAATGAAAAAAGAATGGCAGTCCAAGGCCCAATCTTTCCAAGCCCACAAGAAATAATTTTAATGGAAAAGTAGGTGCATCACCTACTTAAATGTGTGGCCAAAATTAAAGACACATGGTGGCTGCAAATGAAGTACAAGAAAGGTGGCGAAAGAGGACCTATTAAAGCCAAAAATCTGATACAAATATCTCATTTTCCTCTTATCCAAATTTTAAGTTCTCAAGTTCATATATTTCTCACTAATAGCCACCCAATATTCCCACTAGGGTTCTAAATATTTTTCATCTTGTTTCTCCAAAGCAGCCACAAGATCACCTTCTCTCCTCTATTGCTTCAAGTATATTGGACAGTTCTTCAAGGGGACATTAGTTCCGGCTATCGCTCCAAACTGATAGCGCCATCGAAAGATAGAGTGTCAAACAGTCAAACTTGGATACCTAAATTCATTCATCCAAAGGCTTTTCCATTCCCTGATCCGTGCCTCCTTGCTTTAACTAAGACTTTTTGAATAGTGGCTTGGCTGGCTTTGGAGTTGGGAAAGATAAGAAGAGCTTGACCGAGTGAAATAGAGATAGCTATGTGTGTTTGCAGCCAAGGTTCTACCCCTCTCTTCCAAAGATTAAGAGAAGGTTACAAAAATAACTGAGGGAGAATAACAAATTAAGATCACTAATGTAAGACGCTGCGACAACCTCTAATTGTTAGTTTATTTGAGAATTCTAGATTTACTTTTTTAATGCAACTCGTGGGATGGTGATTAAAAAGCATAAGTCCAAGTCGTTTAGTTATTTTGGGGTGTTGAGGACTGTTATTGTATTGATTTATTTCTGGGATGTCATGGATGTACCTAGAAAATTATTGTGTAAAGTTGTTAGGGGGCAGATTTATAAGTTGTGGTGATGCACCATTAAATCAATGTTTTAGTAAGCTCACTGCCCGTCCCATCTCATGTACTGTTATATATCTATAAAGATGTATATATATATTATGAAGACTGTGTTGTGCCGACAAACCTCGTGGGAAGGTTTTTTCATGTAAATAACTATAACGGACAAAATGTGAGAAAGAACACACTCAAATAGAAGGATTATGGGTTGGCTACCTGGCTACTGTTTTGATGAGTTGAAATATCCCGAGTTAGTTGATAAGCTGCTAATACTAGCCTTATTTATTGGTTGTTGTAGATGAATATTATGGCGTCAAAACACCTGTTGAGACTGCATAAGCTATTTGAATTGGGAATTGAGGTATGTAACGCTATTTGATCTCATATCTTTTGGCATGAAGTACTATATTATGTCTACCAACATGTTGAGATCTTTAAGTGGTCCTCATGGTAAAAGATACAATGTGAGGGTGTACAATCTCCAATGTAGCTAATGTTCTTCCTTATACAGTGCAAGTTCTCAAAATAGGTCAGACTACTTCTATAGGTGTTCATTATCCAATGTTGGTGCGTTTATTCTTCCAAGTACGTAGTTAACAAAGGTACTTTAAACATTAAGTTTCATTAGTTATCCACTAAGTCAAATGAAGTTCATTGAGTCAATTAGATCCTACATTATACATATTACATGTTTTTATATGTCAGATGCATATTACGTCCATGAATGTACATGATTCCCAAAGTATAACCAAAGAGTGCAATGTACATGATTCCATAAGTATAAGCAAAGGTGAATGTAATGTACATGATTCGTCAAGTATAAGCAGAGATAAATGTAAGGTATGTCACTCCACAAGTATAATCAAAGGTTGTCTCTTATCCTTATATATCTATATAGAACATTTGTGCATTTGTACTTGATTTCAGTTGACCTTTTACTTTACATATGGTTACTTTATGCCTTACATATTCAGTACATTCTTTTGTACTGACGTCCTTCCTGGGGCATGTTGTTTTCATGCCACAGGTACATGTACTTAAGCTAATAAAATCCTCAATATAAGCATAGGATACCCAACGATCTTTGGTGATCTCCAGGTTGCTTCAAGTCTTTGCCAAAGTCTCCCGTATATGTTTTAGATTATATATCAGTTACGGGGTATGATGCGGTGATGTCCCGTTATAACCTAAGTGTCTATCTTCTAGAGGATTTGTAGACCAAATTTCAAAGTAAAGCATGGTTATGTCTTGTCAGTAATTAAGGCTTCAACGGCCTAGCATGTACATTTATTTTGGGCCTATCTATGTTGGTCTATTATCAAGGTACTTGACCTATACTCATCAAAGACTTATAGTTAGCATAGTTGCATGTACAATAAGAACAATATATAAGTTAGTTTTCTCGGGCCTTTAGGGCATCGGGTGCCTGTTCATCTCAATGGGACTTGGGGGGCGTGACAAAAAGTGGTATCGGAGCAGGTCATCCTAGGGTGTCTACAAAGTTGTGCCTAGTTGAGCCTTACTTATGAATGTGTTGCGCTCCACATTTATAATTAAGGGGCTGCTTTGAGATTTAGGAAATGTGACCTTTCATAATCTAGATCATGCGATAGAGCTATGTTAAGAAGTCTATTCCCACTCATATTATGATCTATTTCATCGAGATTATTCCTACCATAGTTAAGGTCAATGGTTGTCAAGAGGCCAACACCAGCATCATCTAGAAAGAAATTTCCAGAGAAAGGTCTCATGTTATTAAAATTCAGAGAAAGGCTTGTAAAAGTTTCTGTGTTACTTGTAAGGTCTCATCTACAGTTGCATTTGTACCACTTTTATCATCTTGATTCATCTAATATAATAGGGTTATTCATACGTTGCACAATAAATGATTACCTAGTCATAGAGATGGACTGCCACAATATACAACTTCTTAGGAGAATGTGACTTGTTCTTGAGTTCATGATTTTCTCCACATGACTTCTTTAGTGGTTTGAGGATCTAATCCTATAGAGGGCAGTTAGTACATTTTCAATAATGGAAATTAAGTCTTTCGGATTATGCATGTATTGGAAATAGAATTTGTTGATTTAGCTTTGCATTAGTTAAAACATGTGGTAGAAACATAGCCTGATATGTGAATATACCACGGTTGTATTGGCTAGAGATATTCTTAGTTGATGGATGGGGCCTAATGATTAGTCATTTTCTCGGGTATAGCTGGAATTATAAGATAGGTGTGTATGATCACCCTAGTTAGGTTAACGCGTGATCCTTATGGTTGTTAGCTCACAGGACAAGTGTTTCAATTATTCATATAAAACTGTGTTTTTCTTTTCCTACTGTGATTTATGTTTTTGTTATAGAATAGAATGTGACTAAAATATGCTCTATTAGAATATTAAGAGTAGAGGAAGACGTAGCATTAATAAATCACTAGTAGAAGAGTATTTGGTTAAATAGGAAATGAAGGAGGATGGTATTTAAATACCCAAAAAATGGAAGGATGATTTGGGCGATGTTCCCTAATAGCATAAGAAAATGACGTATATGAGTGCTAAAGGAATAGTTGACATAGGTTATGTCTTTATTATAGAGGATTTTTATTGAGCGTGTGATGCGGAAAAATATGGAGAGAGAAAGATATATTTACTCTTGGATCCTAACCAGTTCAAAAGGTGCACCAGAAGAACTCCCTAACCAATTCTTTTTCAATACTTTCATTAGACAAAGAAAATATTGTAGCATTGATGTGAATTTTAGTACCCAATCTTAAGAGTTAGATGAATAAAGAGGTAGATAAAAAAATTTCATTGATAGAAGATACACTGACCAGTAGTGTACCCAAGGGTGCACCTACATCACTCATACAAAATAAAGATGGGTTATTATGCATGTGAATGGAGCAAACTAAATAATGTTGCAATCGTATGTTGACAAAAGGACAGGATGGTTGATCATATATGTTAATCGTTCTTATTTGGTTCATTTGCATGGAAAAGGGTTGGAGCACACTCACTTGTTATATCGTTACAGAAAATCCATTAGATAGCTAGGACATGCCTAACTTGTTGGGCTGTCTCAGAACCTTATTATTACAGAAGATTATAGGAGACTTCTCCCGCCCATGACCCCAATGTTTGAATTTACTACGAAAGCTGCTCGATTCTAATGGCCAGAACATTAGTGAGAAAAATTCTCAAGAGTTAAAAGACAACACAAAAAATCATTTGCATATGTTTTGAGATGAATAAATAAAAACAAGTGAAACTGCATCGTGAAATTAGAACTAGTGGTAGTAGCTTTGTACTTAAGATATGGCGGAGTGTTTATATACGATGTGTCTCCTTGTTTCAAAGGATTTGGTTTTCTGTACAATAAAAATTTTATATATCCTATAGCTCAACTATTTGTACTCATATACCCTTTATGAATCATTTTCACACATGTTACATATGTCTTAAAATACTTGCATGTGGGTGTTATTTGCTTGAAAGAAAAAACTCATTTATTGCTATACATTTTATAGGATGTTGCCTTATTTCGCCAATAACTTTCCCTAAATCACTTGTCCATTTTTTTGTATCATTATAGATTAATGTCTCATATCCTATACGGATTATAAATTACTTTCTCATGAGTTATATGTACCACAACTTACTTGTATGGATATCATATGCTCCATGGACCATCTTCTTATATGTTACATGCCTCATAGCCTACTTGCTTAAGCACTATAGGCCCCAAAGTTTATTCGTCCACGTGTCACACACTTGCTCATATTTCATGAAGTTTATTTATTTATGTGATACTTAACGTGATCATATAACAGCATATATGGTAGTCCACATTTTTATGTAATAATTTTTTTGTAATACATCTTCCCATGTGCTAAATGTCTTACAATTAATGATATCTACTTCACTTGCTTATATACTATGGATTTTTACAACATAAGTCCCTTTACCTCAAATGTCTATGTATCGTATGTCTCTTACGTACACTTGTTAGTATACTAAAAGTACTTCTTTGTGGCTCATTGTTCACACATGTCTGCTTGTTTATGTGGATTATGCATTAATATGTTATACCCCTCCACTCTGATTTACTTATGTATTAAACACATTGGGATAAAGTTTCCCCCATATCAGGATGAACAAAAGATTTTGCCAGAAAAGGTTGGGGACCTAGTAAATTTTAGTACAACTCTTATATGTAGAAAATAGATAGGGAAAATTTCCATGTTCCTATATTATGTGTCTTCCCTAAACGTTTATTACATATGCATCTATCAACGTGTTCATAGGTTTGTTTCACAATATTTAACTTGTTCTAGTATTTGCAATTCTCATATTTGTTAGGCTGGTTTACAAAAGGGAGAGAACAATAAATTGTGGTGTACAAAATTCTTACTTAATTATATATGGCTAAGAGGAGACTTACTTTTCATTTTATTATTACATATGCATAATCTCCTGCAACACCCTATGCCCATACGTGGTTTTGGTCAGCTGATATATTTTGGGCAGTTTGATTTACAAAGGGAACTCTGGCGAAAGTTCTGAAAAATACACACAGTTGACCTTGTTTTGAGCAATACCTCTCATTAGAGGACGAATGATCCAAGGGGGTGGGGGGTGATGTAATACCCCATAACTTCCAACACATATACAACTAAGTGAACGTGAAAAAATATTTGAACTCAAGATAGTAAAAGGTGATATTTGATATTAAAGTCATAACTGGACAAGTGTGTATTAGTGTTAAGATCTTGTAAATAAACTAAGATATGGAAAATGGTGCAAAATAGGTAAGGTGCTTGCTTGACTAAATTAAGCTACTAGGTGACAATTAGGTGCATCACCTACTTAAAGTATATGGACCAAGTAGGTGCATCACCTGCCTTGACATATGGGCCATATGGAGGCCTAAATTAAGTGATCATTTTGAGGCTCAGTTTGTCGAACAAAATGGGGGAAAATGAAAAAAGAATGGCAGTCCAAGGCCCAATCTTTCCAAGCCCACAAGAAATAATTTAATGGAAAAGTAGGTGCATCACCTACCTAGATGTGTGACATAAATTAAAGACACATGGTGGCTGCAAATGAAGTACAAGAAAGGTGGCTAAAGGGGATGTATTAAGGCAAAAAATCTAGTACAAATATCTCATTTTCCTCTTATCCAAATTTTAAGCTCTCAAGTTCATATATTTCTCTCTCTCTTAAGATGAAATTGCCACACAATATTCCCACTAGGGTTTTAAGTATTTTTCAACTTGTTTCTCCAAAGAATCCACAAGATCACCTTCTCTCCTCTATTACTACAAGTAGATTGGACAGTTCTTCAAGGGGAATGAAAAGAGATAGCTATGTGTGTTGGCAGCCAAGGTTCTACCCCTCTCTTCCAAAGATTAAGAGAAAGTTACAAGAATAATTGATGGAGACAGATTAAGATCACCAAGGTAAGGGACTGCCACAACCTCTAATTATTACTTTATTTGAGAATTCTAGACTTGTTTATTGCAACTCGTGGGATGGTGATTGAAAATCATAAATTCAAGTCTTTTGGTTATTTTGGGGTTTTGAGGACTGTTATTATATTAATTTATTTGTGGGATGTCATGGATGTACCCTAGAGAATTATTGTGAAAATCTGTTAGCGGGTAGATTTATAAGTTTTGGTGATGCACCATTAAATTAAAGTTTTTGTAAGCTCACTGCCCATCCCATATAAGGTATTGTTATATATCTATATATATGTATATATACTATGAAGACTGTGTATGGACGACAAACCTCATGGGAAGGTTTTTTCATGTAAATAACTATAATGGAAAGAATGTGTGAAGGAACACACTCAATTAGAAGAATTATGGGCTGGTTGCCTGGCTACTGTTTTGATGAGTTGAAATATCCCGAGTTAGTTGGTAAGCTACTAAAATTAGCCTTATTTATTTTTTGTTGTAGATGAAGATTATGACATTATAAGACAGGTTGAGACTGCGTACGCTATATGATCTAATATCTTTTGGCATGAAGTCTAATATTCTGTGTACCAACAAATTGAGACCTCTAAGTGGTCCTCAAGGTAAAAGATAAAATGTGAGGGTGTACAATATCCAATGTAGCTAATGTTCTTCCTTATATAGTACAAGTTCTCAAAATATGTCAAACTACTTCTATACGTGTTCATTATCTAATATTGGTGTGTTTATTCTTCCAAGTACTAGTTGACAAAGAGACTTTAAACATTAAGTTTCATTAGTTATCCACCAACTCAAATGAAGTTCGTTGAATCAATTAGATCCTACATTATACGTGTTACATGTTTTTATATGTCAGATGCATATTATGTCCATTGTTCATTTTATGTCCCCTTATGTGGAATGTACAACCCTTATTTTGGTTCTATAACGGGCCTCATTAGTTTAGATGTTTATGCACTCTTTCATTTGATATCATATACTAAGTGTTTAGCTATCATATCATCTTATATAGTCTTTGCCTCTACATTGGAGAAGTTACAGTCTCTACTAAGTGCTAAGCTATCGTATGTCCCCATGTGAAATGTCAAAACGTGTTATAAATGAAGCATCTTGTAAGAAGAATAACTTGCTCAATTGCTATACATCTTAATGAATCACTTACTACATATAAGTTAGTTTCCACACGCCTTCGTGGATCACCTGTATATGTTCTTTGTGCCCAAATGAAGTTCACGAGACATATAAGCTCCTATGGGGCACAACAAAGTTACATTTTCTTCTTATATTATTGTTTTTTGCCTCAATTAATTTATCCTTTCCAAATCACTAGTATATAGTCCGAAATCTCAAAAGAGTAATGAACATCAAAAGAACAATTTCAAAGATTAAATAGACAAGGTAAAGTAAATCTATATAACTATGAGTGGCAGCTAAGGGGTTAAAATACCTAGCATGGGCCAATCCCAAATATATATAAATATGGGTGGCAACTTAGGGGTTAAAATACCTACCATGGGCCAATCCTAATTTTTGTTCTTAAGGGTGGCAGCTCAGGGGTGGTAATACCTTGCAAGGGCCGATCCCAATCTATGTTATTATGGATGGCAGCCTAGGGGCTAAAAGACTAGCATGGGTCAATCCGGATTTATACATTATGAGGACCGCATCCCAGAGGTTAAAATGCCTAGCATGGGTCATCCTCTCCTATCACTGATCAGCTGGTCATTGTGTCACATGCTACAAAGTTATAAAGAAAAGATGAAAAAACTTACGGCCAAGAATACAATGTACATAGGAGCCATACTCGCTGCCTGAGATGAGGAGCCCGAGATAATGTCGATGTCAGCTTGGATGCTGGGGTCACCGCCCTGTGCCTGCCCCACTGTGTCTGTAAGTTCGGCACCCAAGGGAGGTACCTCAACCTAAGGCTCTCTGCGAGGTGCTGCCACATTTGCCTTATCTCGAATAAGGCCGATGTTCAACTCCCTGTAGGATGGACTAACTTGTCACAATGCCAGATCGGCACTCCAGAGTCCCTGTACAAATGAAAAATTAGACATGGAAAGGGGTAAGTAGTAGAGGTCCTGAATGCCCTCTCGTGAATCTCTGCCAGCAACATGCAGGCAAAGTCTATCTCTACTCCTACTACCAATGCCGCAACCATGATCACTCTGTCCCACGTGACTTGATTGTCAGCTTTGGTAGGCGACACTCTGTTACGCAACAGCAGCTAGAAGAAATTGTTCACAAAATTTAACGTGGCCTTCTGGATGCCCAACCGTGGAGTGGCGACCCATTCCGCACGATCGCCATCTGCAGCAATGTACCAGGCCAACCATAGTAGAACTGCCTCTCGCTGCTAAGCGTTCCTATAGAAAGCACCACTCCGCACGATGTCTTATCTATAATCAAACTCTGTTGTGTTGAGAGACCAAAAGTGACCCGTGGTAGGACCATAGAGAAAACGTTTGATCGTGGCAGGTGATATGTCTACCGGACAACCTCGAACCAAAGTGGAAATGAGATGATCTTGAGCTAGGGGCTTTAACCTCTTGGAAATTGAACCGCGGAGAGTGGCAACATAGAAAGCATAGAATTCCTGCACAATCTCCTCGCAATATGTCCCTGGGTCTTGAGCCATCCAGTCATACTTGTGAACGTTGAACAACCGGTGAATGTCTGGAACAGTGTTCAAGCTCCCCGTGAGGACTCTGCGCTCCGTTGTAATTAGTCAGGCCATCTTCTGTTTGTCGTTTATCATCTTGGCATCCCGATAAATTTGCCATTGGCCTTCTACGCACCACCTATTTAGCTCATCGGCTACAGGAGTGGGGTCATCATTCCGTGGTGCAGGTATGGACTCCAAGCTAGTTGCCTTATCAGACGAGGCAGCTTGGTTATTCTCACCAGACCCTGTGGCTGATTTAGTATTGGACCGTACAGCATGGGAGGACTCGGATCCTAAAGAATAGGCAGACTCGGACCCTGAAGCATAGGCAGACTCGGACCCGGACATAGACCCCTCTGAACTGGAAGCAACCCCAGTTGGTGACCCGATCAGTGTGTGCTCCTCATCAGACTGGGAGACAGTGACTACGTCGGGAAGCACCTTCCGGGGGGTGCCTCTGGTGCCTCGAGGTGTAGTGCGAGAAGTCCTAGTGTTGAGAGGAACATATGTTAGATCTGTGTCGGTGTCTGTGTCCTTATCGATTAACCGGAAACTAGGGGCAACAGATTTTGACTTGCCCCGTTTGGAGTAGGTGACCATCTTTTTGTGTGTCATCGTACTTGCGGAAGCGATATTAGTGCCCAAGACTAACCATATATAAACAATAAAAACTTTTAGAACTATAACCGAACAGTGACAAAGTCCAAGGAAAATTTCAGACAGATGCTACAGTGGTCATCCACGGAAGAAACCTACGGTCCGTAGACTGATCTACGGTCCGTGGATCTCTTCCGTGGATCAGGGAACCAACAATAGAGGTCGCAGATGAAAACCACAGATGTGCAGAACGGTCCGTAGATTGATTTACGGACCGTAGTCCAGATTCATGGTTTCACACTTCGCCAATATTTTATGTGCATCTAGTTACGAACCTCATCTACGGTTCGTAGATAGATCTACGTTCCATAGACGGGGTGTCATGGATGCCATATGTGCCAGGTTTTAGCCGTTCTTTACTTCTGATCATACATATTTGGCCTTATTTTTCAACATTAACGAAGTGTCATCATGCATTTCAACATTCAATAATGCTAGTTCGTCATTCTTAAGATTTCGACTGATCATTTGACCAAACAATTTAGACTAGTTTTGGAACCCTAAGTCAAAACTTACATATAGATTTACAATCACATACAATAAGGCTACACAATCACTATCTATCATTCCAAGGGCATTGTAATTTTCAAGTGTATCATGCAATTTCATCTAACAATTACCCAAGGTCAAGATCCAACTCTCGACTTTCGATATTCAATCTATGAATCAAACTTCAAAGTGAGGGGAAAGTCTATTACCTTACAAACAACGAGAAGTGGGGTGATTCCGTGACGACACGAAACTTAGCAAGACCAAGGAATCACCTCTTCGCTACTAACCAAACACCCGACCCTTCTTGTGGAATATGTCATGGGTTGTA
This sequence comes from Solanum stenotomum, assembly GCF_019186545.1. Taxonomy (NCBI): domain Eukaryota; kingdom Viridiplantae; phylum Streptophyta; class Magnoliopsida; order Solanales; family Solanaceae; genus Solanum; species Solanum stenotomum. Next base: position 77,366,633 of record NC_064282.1, on the reverse strand, counting down.
ATTGAAATGGAAGGGAATTTGGGATTTTATGGAAGGGATGATATTATGGGGGAGTTATGGAGTGATTTAGGGAGTTTATGGGATGAGGGGAATAGTTTTGGGAGTAATGGAGGGAATTGGAATGGTTTAAAACATCGGGGTTTTTTAAATAGGGGATCCTGGTCGGGTCAGACAGCCTTAGGGTTTGGACTCACGAGACCCCGTCTACGGACCGTGAGTCGATCTACGGTCCGTGAGGCTTACCTGGGATCTACGTACACCATTTACGGTCCGTTCATGAATCGACGGACCGTCGATGGGGTCCGTAGACCTATGCACAAACCATTTTCTGCAGATTTTTTCTTTGTGTACCTGCACATGTAGCAACCAATCGACTATTATTTTTAAAATTTTCTGGACACTTTTTAGACACAGACCCTATACTAATTCTAACCAACACTAATAACTAAAACACCTACCTAAATTTAGACAAAGACGCAATTAAACAGAGAAAGCTAAGCTACTAAATGGAAAACAGAACCCTGTCGTTGGCTAGATCGTACATCTTGGGTTGCCTCCCAAGCAGCGCTTGATTTAACGTCGTGGTACGACGCATGAGTCTTGATTACTCAGACTTCATCAAGATTGTAGGTTTCAATCACTTCTTGCACAGTTTCAGCATTTCCTAGATAGATCCTGATCCTTTGCCCATTTACCACGAACCTTGTTCCATCCCTATTTTCAAGCTCTACCACTCCATGAGGGAGCACTTTTCTGAGCAAAAATGGCCCGGTCCATTTGGACTTGAGTTTGCCTGGAAACAGGCGCAACCTAGAGTTGAATAGCAGCACAAGATCACCAACCACAAATTCTCGCTTTTCAATTCTTTGATCATGATACCTCTTCATCTTCTCTTTGTACAAGGCTGAACTTTCATAAGCTTTTAGGCGAAACTCATCACGTATATTCAAGTCATTCATCCTTTGATTAGATGCGGCGCCCCAATCCAAATTTAACTTCTTCATTGCCCACATAGCCTTATGCTCTAGCTCTACTGGTAAATGACAAGACTTCCCATATACAAGTTGGTAAGGAGACATACCTATGGGGGTCTTGTATGCCGTGAGATATGCCCATAGAGCATTTTTAAGCTTCCTTGACCAATCCGTTCTATTAGCATTCATAGTCTTCGGCAATATCTGTTTGATCTCTCTGTTGGATACTTCAACTTGACCGCTAGTCTGTGGATGGTAAGGAGTAGCTACATTGTGACAGACACTATATTTCTCAAGTAGTGCCTTGAACAACTTATTACAAAAGTGAAAACCTCCATTGCTTTTAATAGCCCTCGGTGTACCAAATCTGGAGAAGATATTCTTTTTCAAGAATGTGGTGACACTTTTACCTAAATTGTTGGAGAGCGCAACTACTTCTACCCACTTCGATACATAATCAACCGTAACAAGAATATACTTCATCCCATATGAACTCACAAATGGACCCATAAAATCAATGCCCCATACTTCAAACAACTCAATCACCAATATAGGATTCATTGAGAGCTCTTGCCTCTTTGAAATCCCTCCTTCTCTTTGGAAACGATCACACGACTTGGAGAAATCATGAGCATCTTGGTGGATGGTAGGCCAGTAGTACCCACATTGCAAAATCTTATGTGCAGTCCGAATACCACTATGATGCCCAGCAACAGGTGATGAATGGCATGCTTCAAGTACACTCAACATCTTAACCTTGGGCACACAGCGACGAATAATCCCATCAGGACAACTACGATACAAGTAAGGCTCATCCCAAAAAAATCTCTTCACATCATGAATAAACTTTTTCCTTTGATGAAAAGACAAATCGGGAGGCACAATATCGCTTGCCAAATAATTAGCAAAGTCTGCGAATCAAGGAATCAAATCATGAGAATCAGCCAATACCTATTCATCTGGAAAAGTATCATTAATTTCAGCCCTATCTCCAAGCTTTAGCATAGCCTCTTCCTCTAATCTGGACAAGTGATCGGCAACTTGATTTTCGGTACCCTTTCTATCTTTTACTACAAAATCAAACTCTTGCAGCAACAATACCCATCTAATCAATCTCAATTTTGCATCCTTTTTCGCCATCAAATACCTCAATGCAGAATGATCAGTATGCACTATGACCTTAGTAACAAGCAAGTAGGATCAAAATTTTTTGAATGCAAAAACCATTGCAAGAAGTTCTTGTTCGGTCACAGTATAGTTCTTCTGCGCTACATTTAGAGCTTTGCTAGCATAGTAAATAGAGTGAAAAATTTTCTCTCGCCTTTGTCCCAGTACTACACCAAGCGCCAATCCACTCGCATCGCACATTACCTCAAACGGTTGTCCCCACTCCGGTGAAATAATGATTGGTGTTGTAACCAACTTCTTCTTCAACTCTCCAAATTCTCTAAGACAATCATCATCAAAATAGAACTTACACTCCTTCTCAAGCAGTTTGCACAACGGATGTGCAATTTTTGAGAAATCTTTGATGAATCTCCTATAATAACCTGCATGCCTAAGAAAACTTCTAACACCTTTTACAAAAATAGGTGGTGGAAGCTTTTCTATTACCTCAACTTTTGCTCTATCAACCTCAATACCCTTCTCTGAAATTCGATGACCCAACACTATACTTTCTTTAACCATGAAATGACACTTCTCCCAATTCAGCACCAAGTTGCAGTCTTCACACCTTTTAAGCACCTCGGCCAGATGATCTAGGCAACGATCAAAATAATCACCTACAACTGAAAAGTTGTCCATGAACACTTTAATAGTGTCCTCCACCATATTAGAAAATATCGACATCATACATCGCTGGAAGGTTGCTGGAGCATTGCACAACCGGAATGGCATCCGTTTGAAGGCAAAAGTCCCATATGGGCAAGTGAACGTGGTCCTCTCTTGGTCTTATGGAGCTATAGAAATTTGATTGTAGCCCGAATACCCATCAAGAAAACAATACAAACCCTTTCCTGCAAGTCTATCCAACATTTGGTCCATGAATGGCATAGGAAAATGGTCCTCTTCTGTTCATGCATTCAACTTTTGGTAATCCATACAAACTCTCCATCTAGTAACAGGCCTCATTGGAACAAGCTCATTATTTTCATTTGGAACCACAGTCATACCTATCTTTTTAGGCATACATTGCACAGTACATACCCAACTACTATCTGCAATGGGATAAATAACTCATGTCTCCAGCCACATGATGATCTCCTTTTTAACTACCTCTTGCATAGGTGGATTTAATCTTCTCTGGTGCTCAATACTAGGCTTATGATCTGGCATGAGTTGGATTTTGTGAGAACAAATACCGGGGGGATTCCCAATAATATCTACAATAGTCCACCCAATAGCTCGCTTGAACCTTTTTAACACCGTCACCAAGCACTCTACTTGCCTTGCATTCAAAGTTGCTGCAATGATGACCGGCAAAGTATTCTCTTCGCCCAAGTATACATACCTCAAGTGTGGTGGTAGAGCCTTAAGGTCCAATTTTGGTGCCTCTACAATAGATGGTCTTATGGGTGGGGACTCGCGATTCTTTATGTCTAATTCATACTTCTTTTGTTTGGACCGATATTTAAACTTGTCAAGTGCGGCTACCAACTCATCATACACTTCAATACCATCACTGTCAAAACTCATCATAACTGATGCTACTGCCTCAACACCTAGTTGCTCTTCAATTTGCACTTCTGACCCATTCTCCACTCTGTAAGTTATAGCAGATACTGTTTGGAGCTCACCATTCTACTTCATGGATCTACAAATATTGAAAGTTGCTTCTTTATTATTCAGTCTGAACTTCATCTGCCCCTTTTACATATCAACCAACGCACGCCCTGTGGCAGGAAATGGTCTCCCAAGGATGATGAGAACCTCAAAATCAACCTCACAGTCAAGAATCACAAAATTCGCCGGAAAGATGAAAGACTGTACTTTCACTAGCATGTCAAGGAGTACACCAATGGGCCTCTTCACAGTTCGATCGGCCATTAGTAACCGCATTGCAGTGGGCATTGGGTCCCTTAGACCCAACTTCTTGTAAATAGACGAAGGCATGAAGTTGATGCTAGCACGAAGATCTCACAATGGCTTAGCAAAGTGTAATAATCCTATAGTACATGGGATCGTGAAAGCACCAGGGTCTTCCTTCTTCTGTACCAGAGATCTTGTAGAAATAGCGCTACAATGCTGCAATCTATCATCATCGTCAAAATTCACAGACCTTTTCCTTGACACCATATCTTTCAGAAATTTGGCATACCCAGGCATTTGCTCCAAGGCTTCTATCAAAGGGACATTGATAGAAAGCTACTTCGACATAGAAATAAACCTTCGATACTTACCATTTTCAGTCTTCTTCACTAACCTTTGTGGAAAAGGTGGTGGAGGTCTAGCTATGGGGACCACTTTCTGAGATATCTCCGCTTCATACTCTGTCGCAGTCTCAGACTGTTCTCTAACTTCCACCACATCATCTTCTTTTCTAATCTCAGTATCTACCATAGACGGCATAGGTGGATCTATGGTTTGCTTACCCCCTCGAGTAGTAATTGCCATACAATGACCATCATTCTTAGGATTCTGGATAGTGTTGCTAGGAAGAGTGCCAGGTTGACGCGGGTTCAATGTAGTAAACAACTGAGTCATCTGTTGTTCTAGATGCTTTATTGACACTGCATGGGTATCAACCTTTTGACCAATACCAGACAAGTCATTTCTCATCTCCTTCACATTCTCATCCGTTGCATCAAACCTTCTCATCATCTTCTGCATCATATCTTCAATACGGGCCATATTACCTACAGCTTCCCTAGCACCAGATTCTCAATTTTGAGGGGGAACATAGGGTCCAACCTGATCATTTCTGTTGCCATAGTTGTTCCTATTGTTGTCACGCCCCAAGCTACCCCCGAGACGCGGACACGGGACCTAGGACCACAAGTGATCCTAAGCTAACCCTGCTGGCATGATCATGAGCACACTAAAGAAAATAAACTGATGTGGAAGCTAAATCACAAATAAATCTGAAAAGATGGGGAATAACCATATACTGTAACTGAATATATCAAATCTGAGAGTTTAATACAAAAGAAATATCAAACTCAAAACACTAAGCTGAATCGAACTATGTCTGAAATAAGCCTCTAAACTGACTAGAAATGTTGGGACATGCCCCAACTAGATCTAGCAAAACTGAAACTAAAGACTAAAGCGATAAGGATAAACATGTCACTAGTTCTCGAAGAATGAGGACTCACCACTGATGTTGCTGAACTGGCGATTGTGAACAGATCTAAGCGTGATCTGGATACTGAGAACCTGAACCTACATTACGAGAAGATGTAGCGCACGTATGCGTCAGTACTTGAAAGGTACTGAGCATGCAGGATAGAGTAAAGCTGAAATAAAATGAAACTGAACAAAGCAATAAAGCAATGAAATAATCTGAACATAATATAGATACTGAAAATACTGAATACTGAGCTAACTGAATGCAATGACCAATTTATAACATGCTGATACTGAATACTGAATATACTGATAAATGGTCAATGCAAAAGAGTCTGACTGAACTGTGGGAGCTACTAATAAACGACCTAAAACCACATGAGCTAAATGTGGAGTCCGATGTATACGCCCCATTGAGAGGACCCAATATACCCTGCCAGAGGTATAGAGGCATGCTGGCGTGATCAGTAAACTGATGTTGCCCACAGAGGGGACTTACACCTACGTGGCTCGTAGTTCTTGGACTATATGGGTACGCTGAAACCCTAGTCCAACTCGGTATTATGCTTCTCCCAATGAATTAAGCGGCTAACTAGTTATGACTGAATTTCTGTAAACACTGGATAGCTCGAAACTGAACATGCAAACTGAGAATTTAACAATTAATCTGATAATGATGCATTCATAAACTGAGGCATGTAAAACTGAAAACTGAAATATCTGACCTAGCATGTGTAATTCAAGAACTAAAGAAATACATAGCTAGGGTTTTGAAATTCAAGCGATAAACTGAGCAATAACATGATAATCTGATTTGGAACACTTAAATAACTAATTCATGATGATCTGCTGTAATTCTAGAAACCCTAGGTCTGTTCATAATCATGGAATAAAGAATTTGACTGAATTCTAGGAACCTAATGGGCGAAGGGAACCCACTAGTGAAATCCCACATACCTGGTGATGAATTCCACGGAGAAATCTTTTGATTTCGGGGCTGGAACTGAAGGAACCTTGTTGCGTTCTTGACCTTTTTCTCCTCTCTTGCTTCTAATTTTCTAAGTTTTGATTAATGATTTTGACTAAGGTAAGTTCTAATTATGTTTCTAGGTTTAAACTGATATAAACCTCATGATTTAGGGTCTAAACGACGTATCTTAGGGGTTAAACAAAATAGGAAAAGATGAAAAAACCCCTGAATTAACTGTTGTCGGAGTGATCGACGGAATGGACTGACGGTCCGTCAATCAATCGAAGGTCCGTCGATTGGGTCCGTAGGTCGAGCTGCCCGACATGGCTTCACTAAAATGGGCATAACGTTTTACTCAGAGGTCGGAATTTAGCAAACTCGGTAGAGTTAGAAAGATAATTCAATTATCTATCTAACCATAGGTCATGGGACACATAATTCGTTTTGTGATAAGAGTTATGACCAACCGAAGTTGACCCATCATAATTTTCTGCTAACTGGCTGCTAACCTTCGATCTACGGTCTGACCTACGGACCGTGGATCGAACGACGGTCCGTACTGGTCAACCGTAGTTCGTGTCAGAGGCTGGGTAAAGGAGGTCTTGATCCACGGACACAGACCACGGACCGTGGTTTGATCTACGAACCGTGGGTCTGTCCGTTAGTCGAGACTTAGCCAATTTTTTTCTGAGCTGGCTTGGGAGGGGTTGCAGTGGCGAACCACGGACCACCAGCACGGACCGTGGTCTGACCTACCATCCATGGATGGCAACCGTGGGTTGCATCTGCAACTTCTCAAAATCTGCATTTTTGGTCTGTTTCGGATACGGGGTGTTACATTATCTCCCCCTTGGGACCATTCGTGCTCGAATGAAGACTAAATTAGCTGAAATGTAGAGAGAGGGCTGCAATCCCTACCACTAACCACTGAGAACTGAATTTCTGACTGATCTGAGTTCCAATGACATGCAAATACGCTGAAAATGCAAGTACAAATTGAAGGAACCTGATTCTAAGACTGAATTTACGCATGAATGACTGAAAAACTGAAGAGGAACTATTACCTCATGCTGGAATGGAATCGGAAGGAAAGAGATGAGGATACTTGGACTTCATGGCTACTTCTGCTTCCCAAGTAGCTCCCTCTACTGACTAACTCTTTCACAATTCCTTGACTGAAGCGACTTCTTTATTTCTCAACCTTCTAACCTGACGATCGAGAATTTCAACTGGTACATCCTCATAAGAAAGGCTATATTTCACGGCCACACTCTCTAATGGCACTATGGATGCTGGATCATCCACACACTTCTTCAAAAGAGAAATGTGAAAGACTGGATGCACTGCTGCTAAATCTGCTGGCAACTCTAATTCATAAGCCACTTTACCAATCCTTTTCAAGATCCGGTAAGGGCCTTCATATCTGGGACTGAGCTTTCCTTTTTTGCCAAATCTCATCACTCCCTTCATGGATGACACTTTCAGGAAAACCCAATCATCAACTTGGAACTCTAGTTCCCTTCTTCTCACATCTGCATAAGACTTCTGGCGACTCTGAGCAGTCTTAAGTCTATCTCTAATGAGTTGCACTTTCTCCATAGCATCAAAGACCGAATATAGTCCTATCAAGGCTGCTTCACCTACTTCAAACCAACCAACTGGAGATCTACATCTACGCCCATACAAAGCCTCATAAGGGGCCATCTGAATGCTGGAATGGTAGCTATTGTTGTAGGCGAACTCTATTAGAGGAAGGTGATCATCCCAACTACCCTTGAAGTCAATCACACAAGCTCTCAACATGTCCTCTAAGGTCTGAATGGTACGCTCTGCTTGACCATCCGTCTGTGGATGATATGTTGTGCTAAGATTAACCTGAGTACCAAGACCTTTCTGAAATGAATTCCAGAAATTAGATGTAAACTGAGGACCTCTATCTGAGATGATAGACAAAGGAACTCCATGCAACCTCACAATCTCATTAATGTAAAGCTTGGCATAATCCTCCGCCGAATCTGTAGTCTTGACCGCCAAAAAGCGAGAGGACTTAGTAACCCTATCAACAATCACCCAAATGGAGTCATGTTGTCTGCGAGTACGAGGTAAACCTGTGATGAAGTCTATGTTGATCACTTCCCACTTCCAAGTAGGAATGTCAATCTCTTGAGTCATACCTCCTGGTTTCTGATGTTCTACCTTTACTTGCTGGTAATTGGGGCACTTAGCCACAAAGTCTGCTATATCTCTTTTCATACCATTCCACCAATAGACTTCCCGTAGATCACGGTACATCTTAGTGGCGCCTAGATGAATAGAATATCTGGAATTGTGGGCTTCTACGAGAATATGCTGTCTCAATTCACCCACATCAGGAACACACAATCTACCTTGGTAGCGAAGTACACCATCTCCCCCTTGGAAAAAAACCTCCACTCTCTGATTGTGGACTGCACCTTTAAGTTCAAGCAAGATTAGATCACTGTCTTGCTTTTCCTTTACCTCTACTACCAAAGAAGATTCTGCCCCATTCTGAACCGTTACACCAATATATGATATGCACATAAGACGAACTCCTAGGCGAGCAAGTCTGTGAACATCCTTTGCTGGCTCTCTCCTTTCTTCCTCAACATGTGCTACACTACCCATGGATAGTCTTCTAAGGGCATCTGCTACTACATTCGCCTTACCCGAATGGTAATGCACGCTCATATCATAATCTTTGAGGAACTCAAGCCACATTCTCTGGTGAAGATTCAACTCTTTCTGGATGAATACATACTGAAGGCTCTTATGGTCTGTGAACACATCTACATGAACACCATACAAGTAGTGTCTCTAAATCTTGAGTGCAAACACCACTGCTGCAAGCTTGAGGTCATGAGTTGGATAATTCTTCTCATGAACCTTCAGTTGTCTGGAAGCATAAGCTATAACCTTACCTCGCTGCATCAACACACAACCTAGGCCGACTTTAGATGCATCACAATAGATCACATAACCATCTGAACCCTCTGGTAGAGTCAAGACAGGAGTTGTAGTCAACCTAGTTTTCAGTTCTGCAAAGCTTTTCTCACAATCATCTGACCATTGGAACTTAACCTTTTTCTGAGTTAACTTAGTCAATGGAGAGGCTATGGATGAAAATCCTTCCACAAACCATCTGTAATAGCCTGCTAGACCCAAGAAACTTGTGATATTTGTAGCAGACATAGGTCTGGGCCATTGTTTCACTGCTTCTATCTTCTGGGAATCTACTCGAATTCCTTCACTAGACACAATATGCCCAAGGAAGGCAACTGATTGTAACCAAAACTCGCACTTGTTAAATTTTGCATATAATTGGTGATCTTTGAGAGTTTGGAGAACAACTCTCAAATGACTTGCATGTTCTTCCTCATTCCTAGAGTAAATGAGGATATCATCAATAAAGACGATAACGAACAAGTTCAAGTACTGTTTGAACACTCTGTTCATCAAATCCATGAAAGCTGTAGGAGCATTAGTTAGTCCGAATGACATAACTACAAATTCGTAATGACCATACCGAGTTCTGAAGGCTGTCTTCGGAATGTCACTATCTCTGACTCTAAGCTGATGATAACCTGATCTGAGGTCTATCTTTGAGAAATGACTAGCACCCTGAAGTTGGTCAAACAAGTCATCAATCCTGGGGATAGGATACTTATTCTTGATTGTGACTTTGTTCAACTGCCTATAGTCAATACACATTCTGAGAGAACCATCTTTCTTCTTCACGAAGAACATTGGTGCACCCCATGGCGAAATACTGGGTCTGATGAAGCCCTTATCTAGAAGGTCTTTCAACTGCTCTTTCAATTCCTTAAGCTCAGCTAGAGCCATTCTGTAAGGAGGGATAGGGATAGGCTGGGTATCGGGAAGAAGATCAATTCCAAAGTCTATTTCTCTTTCGGGAGGAACTCCAGGAAGATCTTCTGGGAACACTTCTGGAAACTCACTGACTATAGGAACTGACTCAAGAGTTGGGGATTCGGAACTAGAATCCTTAACCCGAACTAGATGATAGAGATAACCCTTAGAGATCATCTTTCTGGCCTTAAGGTAAGAAATGAATCGACCCATAGGCGCTAAGCTACAACCCTTCCATTGTAAGATTGGTTCGTCTAGAAATTGAAAATGAACAATCCTAGTTCTACAATCAACTGAGGCATAACATGAATGTAACCAATCCATGCCTAGAATGACGTCGAAGTCTACCATTTCTAACTCTACAAGATCTGCTAAGGTGACTTTCTGAGAGACTGTGACAAGGCAGTTTCTGTATACCCTTCTTGCTATAACTGGGTCACTGACTGGAGTAGAGACTGAGAAGGGTTCTGAAAGAGTTTCTGGACTAACACTGAATTGGACTGCTATGTAAGGAGTTACAAAAGATAAAGTAGCCCCTGGATCTAACAATGCATAAACATCAAGATCAAAGACTCGTAGCGTACCAGTGACTATATCAGGAGAATCTTCCTGATCTTGACGAGCCTGAAGAGCATAAAGCCTGTTTTGGCGCTGTCCGCCACCAGTACCAGAAGAGTTACCCTGCTGAGTCGGGTGACCTGCTGGTGCTGCTGAAGTTGTAGACTGAGTTCTACCATTATTTCCTCCTTGACCTTGTCTTGAAGGACAATCCTTCAATCTATGATCAGACTGGCCACACTCAAAGCATCCTTCCTTACCTGCAAGGCACTTACCCGGATGGTTCCTACTAGTTTTCGGGCAAGTTGGGTAGGTTTTGGTGCCTGAAACACTACCTTGAGACATAGAGCCTGACGCCCTATCCTTCTGATCATTACAGAACTTGGGGGATGGAACACTAGCTGATGAAGGGGCTGGAGTCGAAGACTTCTGCTGAAAATGCGAGCGGTTTCCACCACCCAATTTCTGGTGGGAATACTCGTAGTTACCTATTCTTGCTTGTCTCTTTAGCCTGTTCCCTAAGGTTATCACCCTCAACCTGCTGAGCATGATTCATGAGTCATGAGCCTAGAGATGTTCATGTCTCCCAACAACATAGCATTCCTGCACTCTGTTTTCACTAAAACTCACACTCCATAGAGAAACTTATTCATCTGAGTCGTGGAATCAGCAACCATGTGAGGAGCATAGCTGGAGAGTTGGTTAAACTTGAGCCCATACTCTTGGACAGTCATGTTACCCTACCTTAAGTTCATAAATTCGTGGGCCCTTGCTTCTCTCAACTATATGGGGAAAAACCTGTCTAGAAAGGTTTCACTGAAACATTCCCAAGTAATAGGAGCAACATTTGTACCCCTGTTCTCCTTCCACTGAGTATACCGGATATGAGCTACATCCTTAAGTTGGTAAGATGCTAACTCAACCCGATCATTCCCAGTGACCTGCATCACCTCAAAGATCTTCTTGATCTCATCCAAGAAATTCTGGGGATCTTCACCAGTCTGCGATCCTAAGAACTCTGGAGGATTCATCCAAACAAAGTCACGGACACTTGCTACTGCTGATCCACCATTTGCATTCACAGGAGGTTGAACCCGCTGATTGTTCTGGTTAGCGACACTCTGAGCCAACATCTGAATGGCATTCCTGAATTCAGCATTTGAGACTTCCTAATCTGGAACTGGAGGAGCTGCGTTTGCTTTCCTGGCATTCGCATTTCGGACGTAGGCTCTACGAGGAGGCATGATCACTGAAATGTAGAACGTCGAGTTAGAACAGAATTTAGATCATACCTTACGCATAATAAGAGTAACAAGAAAATGAAGATTTTTTTTTCCTAAAGACACTTTGTAGCCTCTCTCTCATTAGATGTGGTGCGCACTACATACACACCCATGAAAAGGACTCTACCTAGTGCGGCTTTTCAGACATCCTAGGACCCTTAAACCTAATGCTCTGATACCAAGTTTGTCACGCCCCAAGCAACCCCAGAGACGCGGACACGGGACCTAGGACCACAAGTGATCCCAAGCTAACCCTGTTGGCATGATCATGAGCATACTAAAGAAAATTAAACTGATGCGGAAGCTAAATCATAAATAAATCTGAAAAGATGGGGAATACCCAAATACTGTAAGTGAATATATCAAATATGAGAGTTTAATACAAAAGAAATATCAAAATCAAAACACTAAGCTAAATCTAACTATGTCTGAAATAAGCCTCTAAACTGACTAGAAATGTTGGGACATGCCCCAACTAGATCTAGCAAAACTGAAACTAAAGACTAAAGTGATAAGGATAAACATGTCCCTAGTCCTCGAAGAATGAGGACTCACGACTGATGTTGCTGAACTGGAGATCGTGAACCGATCTAAGCGTGATCTGGATACTGGGAACCTGAACCTACATCACGAGAAGATGTAGCGCACGTATGCGTCAGTACTTGAAAGGTACTGAGCATGCAGGATAGAGTAAAGCTAAAATAGCATGTAACTGAACAAAGCAATAAAACAATGAAATAATCTGAACATGATATAGATACTGAAAATACTGAATACTGAGCTAACTAAATGCAATGACCAATTTATAACATGCTGAGACTGAATACTAAATATACTGATAAATGGTCAATGCAAAAGAGTCTGAGTGAACTGTGGGAGCTACCAATAACCGATATAAAACCACATGAGCTAAATGTGGAGTCCGGTGTATATGCCCCATCGAGAGGACCCAATATACCCTGCTAGAGGTATAGAGGCATGCTGGCGTGATCACTAAACTGACGTTGCCCACAGAGGGGACTTACACCTACGTGGCTTGTAGTTCTGGACTATATGGGTACGTTGAAACCCTAGTCCAACTCGGAATTATGCTACTGCCAATGAATTAAGTGGTTAACTAGTTATGACTGAATTTCTGTAAACACTGGATAGCCCGAAACTGAACATGCAAACTGAGAATGCAACAATTAATCTAATAATGATGCATTTATAAACTGAGGCATGTAAAACTGAATACTGAAATATCTGACCTAGCATGTGTAATTCAAGAACTAAAGAAATACATAGCTAGGGTTCTGAAATTCATGCGATAAACTGAGCAATAACATGATAATTTGATTTCGAACATTTAAATAACTAATTCATGATGATCTACTGTAATTCTAGAAACCGTAGGTCTGTTCATAATCATGGAATCAAGAATTTGACTGAATTCTAGGGACCTAATGGGCGAAAGGAACCCACTAGTGAAATCCCACATACCTTGTGACGAATTCCACGGAGAAATCTTTTGATTTCGGGGCTGGAACTGAAGGAACCTTGCTGCGTTCTTGAACTAGGGTTCTTGACCTTTTTCTCCTCTCTTGCTTCTAATTTTCTAAGTTTTGATTAATGATTTTGACTAAGGTAAGTTCTAATTATGTTTCTAGGTTTAAACTGATTAAAACCTCATGATTTAGGGTCTAAACGACGTATCTTAGGGGTTAAACGAAATAGGAAAAGACCAAAAGACCCCTGAATTAACTGCTGTCGGAGTGATCGACGGAATGGACTGACGGTCCGTCAATCAATCGACGGTCCATCGATTGGGTCCGTAGGTCGAGTCTGCCCGACAGGGATTCACTAAAACGGGCATAACGTTTTACTCGGAAGTTTGAATTTAGCAAACTCGGTGGTGTTTGAAAGATAATTAAATTATGTATCTAACCATACGTAATGGGACACAGAATTCATTTTGTGCTAAGAGTTATGACCATATGAAGTTGACCCATCAGAATTTTCAGCTAGCTGGCTGCTAACCTTCGATCTACCGTCAAACCTACGGACCGTAGATCGAATGATGGCCCGTGCTGGTCAACCTTAGTTCGTGTCAGAGGCTGGGTAAAGGAGGTCTTGATCCACGGATACAGACCACGGACCGTGGTCTGATCTACGGACCGTGAGTCGAGACTCAGCCAATTTTTTTCTGAGCTGGCTGGGGAGGGGTTGCAGTGGCGAACAACGGACCACCAGCACGGACCGTGGTCTAACCTACGATCCGTGGATGGCAACCATGGGTTGCACCTGCAACTTCTCAAAATCTACATTTTTGGTCTGTTCTGGATACGGGGTGTTACAATTGTAGTTGTTGTAGCGATTGAAGTTCCCATCCCGAACATACTAATCCTCTCGGTTGTAATTTCCATAGTTTCGACCTTGGTTCCCTTGACTTTGGCGCCAATTTTCCGTGTTGGCTCCTTGGGCATTTGGTCAGAAACCCCCCGTCTGATCATTCATAGCATAAGTATCCTCTTCATAGTAACACTCCTCAACTGGTGGTGGAGTTCTAGTTAAGTAGTTCACAGCATTTACCTTTTCTACTCCTCTGCTCACATGCTTCAGTACTAACCCCAACTTTGTCCTCATCTGGGCCATCTCCTCACGAATATCATTTGCATAATTGATAGTTGCATTATGAAAAGCAAATGTGTTTCTCCTAGTATCTGACCTCCTAGTGTTCCATGCCTTATTGTTGCGAGAGATCTTCTCAAGTTTTTCAACAATCTGTGCGTATGTACAATCACCTTATGAACCTCCAGCAATAGTGTCAAGTACTGCTTTATTGTTATCATCCTTTCCTCGATAGAAATATTCCTTCAGCGACTTATCATCAATACGGTGATTTGGAATACCTCTTACGAATGTTGTGAATCTGTCCCAAGAGCTGCTCACAGACTCTCCAGGTAATGCTACAAAGTTGTTGACCCTATCCTTGTGATTGAGCTTCTTGGACACTGGATAGTACTTTGCTTGAAACACCTCCGCTAATTGGTCCCATGTAAATATTGAGTTATAAGGAAGCTCAGTGAACCATACTGTGGCATCGCCTATGAGTGACAGAGAAAACACTCGTAATCCAATGACATCCAGATCCAAGTCTGGTCTACCTACACAACTTTTGCAAACCACCCTTAGCTTGGCTAAGTGAGCATATGGATCTTCTGATGGCGATCCTGAGAATAAGCCTCTTGTTGTAAGTATCTGCATCAAACTACTAGTCACCACAAATGTGTGGCCTGGAGGTAGAGGAGGTAGAACAATAGGCCCATCAGAATCTTCAATATTCATGTTGCCCCGATAGTTGTCATGTTGTCGTGGGCCTAGTGGATCTTGCCCCCTCAACGCATCCCCCACTTGATTTTCAGGTGGAACCTAGTTGTCCCCACCAACTACCCTCTGTCGTTGTAACTTAACTGCATCATCTAGATTTCCTCCGATAGGATCAATTGGATCTCTTGGATTGTTCATTCTTCGCAAAGTGCGGTTCAATGCTGGATCGTAAGGAGTAAGTTGTTCACCCTGGCTCCGTGTACTTGGCATACACTAGAGTGAGATCCTGAGAGAGACAAAAACAAAGAGAAAAAGTAAAATTAGGAAATATTTGACTAACGTTCAACAATGTAGTTAAAATAAATCTAAAAGCCAAATTACCCGGCAGCGGCGCCAAAATTTGATACCCTCAAATTACACCTCCCTACAGAAGTATAAGCGATCGTTATCAAGTAAAGAACCCTACATGTAGGTTGGGGTCGATCCCACGAGGAAAATGGTTTAGACTTTACTTTAACCAACAATTATATTCAATTAGTCAAATTACTTCCAGAAATAGATAATTAAAGGGGGGTTTGTTTTTGTGAAACAAATAGTAAGAATTTGATAAGTAATTAGTAATCAAAACTCAACTTTGGTTGTTATCAAGATAAGAGAAATAACTAGGGTATACGTGTTCCCCAATAACTCATAACGCAGTAATCCTAGTAACAACAATGCTTTCCTAGTGTATTACATGCAAAGTGATAAGTTAGGTATCTCTAAATCCTTGGTCCGGCATCTAGAGAGTTTCACCCCGCACCTTGGTCCATCTACATGTGTATAATTTACTAACCCTTACCTTTACCTCATATTAGACATCATAATCGATGTTTGGCTTAGTTATTACTTTGCATCAATCGACACTAGCCTATTAGATAGTACCACACTAAATCTTTGTTAATAATTCTTTTCTTGTTGATTACCTCCTTGGTCCGGCAAGTAGCAACAAGGCGAGTTCTAACGCGTGCACTCTTTAAAAGACTTCTAAACGAAAGAATTATCAATGCATGCAAAACACTATTCAAGAATTGCTTATGTACTATTCATACTTTGTTAATCGCTCATGGTTCCCACAATCCTAGTTGTGGATTTAGTTACCCATATTAGCAAGAACACAATTCATAGTTTTAGATGACGAAATCATGAACTTACGTAAAAAGAATAATAAACCCAAAAATTCAACTTGAATTGCAAAACCAAAATCTTCAAAACGTACTTAGGAAATCAATAATTGCTACAGTTGCAAATTAATCTCCAAAACCACAAAGTAAAACTAGAATAATAATGTCTAACCTCCAAAAACGAGGTTTACATGCCCTATTTATAGAAAACAAATCCTAAATTAAAAGGGAAACACATTAAGGAAAGTTTGTTCAGGCAGACATCTTCATTCCACGAGTCTCACTTACAGACCGTCGATGGATCTACGGTCCGTAAGTCCCTTCCGTCAGCCAGGACTTAGAAAATGTTTTAGCTTCCAAAAATTAGCTTCTCTGAAGCAAACGATGGACTTGCTGTACGAATCGTAGATCGATCTACGGTCCGTCAATCCCCTCCGTAGCTTCACACTTATAATCTTCAAAAATCAGGTACTGGAACCCTCGCAGTATCATTCTACAGATCAGTCAGTACGGTGTGTAGATCAATTTACGAACCGTCAATGGCCACCGTGGTTCCACACTTGGTCAGATTTCCCTGATTTGTCATCCGTACCTTGCCTGTTGATCTACGGCCATCACCCAGAGACCGTCAATGGACCTACCGTCCGTAGATCACCTCTGTGAATGCCCTTTTTCTGCATTTCTTTCAAATGTGTCTATACCTCTGGGCCTGAACATCTTTCCTGCAGAATACAATAAAAACACATAAAAACCAATACAAAAAGGCCTAGACACACACAACTTGTAAGTGAAATGTATTAGAAATACCGTAAACTCATGGTGTATCAACATGATTCCACAAGTATAAGCAAAGGTGAATGTAATGTACATGATTCCTCAAGTATTAGCAGAGGTGATTGTAAGGTATGGTATTCCACATGTATAATCAAAGGTTGTCTCTTATCCTTATTTATGTATACAAAATATTTGTGCATTTGTACTTGATTTCAGTTGAGATCTTACTTTACAGATGGTTACTATATGCCTTACATATTCAGTACATTCTTTTGTACTGTGGATGTTGTTTTAATGCTACAGGTACATGTAGTCAAGCTAATAAAATCTCTTAATATAAGCATAGGATACCTAACGAACTTTGGTGAGCTCCAGGTTGCTTCAAGGCTTTGCCGAAGTCTCTAGTATATTTTTGAAATTATATATTAGTTAAGGGGTATGATAGGGTCCTGTCCCGTTATAAGCTTGTACACCAAATGTTATAGTAAAGCATGCTTATGTCTTGTTTCTAGTAATTAAGTCTTGAACGGCCTAGCATGTGCTTTTATTTTGGGCCTATCTATGTTGGTCTATAATCAAGGTACTCGACCTATACTCATCAAAGACTTATAGTTATCATAAATGCATGTACAATAAGCACAATACAGAAGTTGGTTCTCTCAAGCCTTTAGGGCATCGGGTGCCTGTTAGGCTCAATGGGACTTGGGGCGTGAGATAATGACTCTAAGGACTTGATATTACAACACCTAAAAAATGTATAATAAGGGAAGCACCATTCTTCATTTGTGTATAAGGTTTTATGGAGTGATTCTTAAATTTTTCATCGGTTTTTAAGTTCAATTCCTCAGTGTAGGAATGGATTTGGATATGAAATAAGGTCACTATATGCCCTATCACAAATTTCATTTGAAAGATTGCTTACTAATTAAGTTTTGATATAATATTCTACTTAGGTAAACATGGAACAATCATAATTGTCCTGACATAATGAATAAGGTGTCTCACCACCTATAAAATTAAAGTACTACGAGTCCTCTTTTCAATGCCACCATATTTTCCTCATTTCAAGTTCGGAGTAAAACGTTATGATCGTTTTACCATAGACTACAAAAGTAAAGTTTTCTGAGTTAGTGACGTATGAAAAACACCTATAGGTTTTAGAAGTTTCTATGACAAGTACAATTACTAGTGGAAAAAGTAGTGGGAGTAAAAAAAATTATTTAATTCTTACGCACCTATCAACAGGTCCTAGAAACTTCTATGGGTCATAGTTTGGTTCCGTAGAATTACTTTTGGACTCATAAAATTTCAATACAAAATCCACTAATGGGATCTATGGTCTTTAGATCAAACCGCAAACCATAGATGGTCCTGTGGAAGGTTTCCATAACTTTTTAATAGGGGTATTTAAGTATTTTCTCACTCCTTCTAAGCCTAAACCCCAACGTTTCTACACCTAAGGTTCTAAGCGATTTTTATTTACCATATTTGATGTTATTGAGATTGCCTCAAGGCAATTCACTACAAGACAAGTTTGGGAACTTCAAATGATGGAAGGATTGTTCACAAATATGGAGGTTCTTGAGCTTGAGTTGATGACAAAGAGGGGGTACGATGCATTGAATAGTAATATATTTGTTTGGAAGGAACTCCCAATTGAGAAATACCATGTTTGGATGATAGCTAGGAGTGCGGGAGGTCTAACGAGGCAAGGAAGAGAAAGTGAAGAAGTTGCCTCATTCAGCGAGTTGAGGCCACCTCAACGACTCACCTAATGGCTTATGCGAGGGATCCAAGCTCAGCTAAAGATCCAGGGAGCTATAGGCAAGCTGCCACATTTAGTGAGCTGGAAGTTAATCGGTGACTCGCTGAGTTCCTTAGGTGAGCACGACCCAGATAGCCAAAATTTACAGAATGCTTCCAAGGAAGGGTCACGTCGCCAACCTAGTTGGTGACTCACCAAGTTCATTAGGAGAGCCTGACCCAGCTCTACCTTTATCCTTTTTGAGCAACTTTTGGGCCTCTAATGATGAAATATCCTAAAACTATAAATAGCTATTTTGGTATTCTTTTTAGGTAGACTATTTTAAAAATGAATGATTGATGAATTGGATAGCTGTTGAGAGACTTGAGAGCTTGGTGAAGCTTCTGTTAAACTTTTTTTAGAAATAGAGGTTGCTTGGAGATTCAATTTTCTTGTGGTCTTCATAAGAGACTCAGTGCTTGAGTCGGATTAATCTATTGAGGTCTTTAGGTTTAATATACCTTAATGTTGCTTTTGGTTTCCTTTTTTTGTGTTAATCTATTTATCTTGATTAGGTGCTTTTTTAGGGATTGTAATTGGAGGTTTTAGGATTTAATACATCCTTTAGTTGCCAATTATTCTTTCTGTTGTATCTCTTCTTCTATCTTTCTTTGTTGTCTTTGATTTCTGCATTTTTATTGGTAATTCGTGGCAAGAATTAAATCTTTTGGTATCAGAGCTGAGTTTAGATTCGTTCTTACGATTCTAGTCTTGGGTTTGTTATAAAAAAAGTCCAAAAAGTGTTTTTCAAGAAAACCCCAAAAATATCTTGTTTATTTGAGTGTTGATTGAAGTTTTTAAGGTTAGATAAGTGTTCCCTAACCTTACTTGAGTCTAAATATGAGATTTGGTTAAGTTTGGAGTACAATTGAAGAATCCACCATTGTTCTTCAAAGAATCTGGAAGAACTTCAAGTGGGTTGTAAGATCTAGGTGAAATTTGAGATTCTTGTGTATTGGGGTTTGATCGCTATGTCATTAGGAGTTTATATCTTAAATTTGGTTGAAAAGGAAGTAGAAATCCATTGGGTTTGAAAATTGGGTGTTCTTCATGTTCATGGTGTTTTTTGTGACTTAAAGAAAGAAGGAAATGGGTTTTTAAATCTGAAGGTTTTGTGAAGGGATTGAAAAATAAAAAACATTGGGTTTTTTTCCTACATCAAGGTGAGCTTTTATTCCACTTTTCATGAAATTCGGAGCTAAAATTATTTATTGTTTTATTTTGGGTCTTCACCATTGTTCATAGTGTTCTTGGGGATCTTCAAATCTTCAAGGAGGAGAATAATAAAAAGGAGGTGTTTCATCCAAAAGGAAGAGGAAAGGAAAGAGTACTTGTGTTGGTTCAAAATGGAATTTAACTAAATGGGCAAGTACTAGGTCAAGGAAGTACATGGGGACCACAAGGACTGAAAAATTGGAGGCTGCAAGTGTGCTAGAAGGTCCATTGGGCGAGCTAAGTCGTACTTACAAAGAAGATTCAGCGACTCGCCAAATGAACTTACGTCTACGGAAAATTCGGTGAGCTAAGGGTACTTCGGCGATTCGCCAAGATGATTCGGCGAGCTATAGGGAGTAAGTTGGCGATATGAATTTCAGTTTTGGGAAAACAAAAAGTTAAGTTTGCACACCCAATTTCATTTTATGACCAATCTCATGTTTTAACTTCCTAGTCTCATTTTCCTTGATTCATACTCACTTCTTTGATTATAAAAAGTAATTTCAAACTAGTAAATATCCTTACTTAGTTTTTGATTAGTCTTTTCTCCATCTTCTTTCTTATGGTTTCTTTGTGTTCTTTTTTTAGTTTTTATTTTGTAGTTAAATTTTTTATTCAAGTATATTTGCTTTAATCGAGTAGTCTATCTCTCTTGAAACAAGAATCTATTCCAACCAAGAGCTTAATTGACACTTGTGTACCACCGGATTGAAACAAGGTTTAATATTAGCCAAGCCAATTTGTGAGGTATTCAAAGGTTAAAAAATGTGAGTGTTGGTGAGGAGATTTTACTACTAACTTTGTTTGCTCCTTTTATAGGTACAAATAAGCTATTTGGAAGCATGTTATCAATAGCCTCAGACCCATGTGACTATGATATGGGAGACTATGATTGCAATGATAGGGGCTATGAATGTGAGGATGATAGTAATTATGGAGGCTATGGTGATAGACATAATCAAGAGCTAAATGGGAATGAGAACCACTATTTCCGAGGAGAATATTAGGAAGATGGTGATCATAGCTCTTATAGTGAAGATAGAGAGGACGGAGAACCTTGTGATGTCCCCTATGATGATGATGGAGCATGTGAGATATCTTACTCCCACTTCCAAAATGAAAATGGTTCCTATGATGGTTACAGAACATATTAGGCTTCCCACTCCAAGGATGAAGGTGAGGCGAGGTACAATACTCTCTTATATAGGAATTATGAGGAGCATGCCCCTAAGGCTTGTGAAGATTCATATTCTTTAGATTGTGGTAATCCTTGACCTAGTAAAAGGGATGTGTATGGTTACACTAGTTCAAGTCAATGTTATTCTATGGGAATTAGAGAGTGTGCATCTCTAATGTATAAGCATACTACATCCTACACTTTTCATTTTAATGCACACTTGTCGGGATATAGGAACCAAGACAGATATAGGGTATGTGTTAGGTGTCTAGGTACCAAAAGAGTTAGTCTTCCTATTTTTGAAGGAAAGTGTGATCCCGAGGCGTATCTTAATTGGGAGTTGCAATGTGAGTGGAATTTCCTAAACCGTGATTTGGAAGATATTGAGTAATCCATATATGCCCTTGAACACTTTAAAGGTCTTACATTGAGTTGGTTGAAACATGCGGAATGGTTTCGAAAAGTCAATGGAAATGTTAACCCTTTGACATGGAAAGAATTGAAAGGGCTTATGAGGTTCAAGTATGTGCCAAAGGGGTACACAAAGCTTTATAATGTGACCCGAGAAGACAAGTTCTTAGGATAAAGGTTGACATTTGTGGAGCTTTGGGGTTTGATCTTGTCCTCGATGATTGTTGCTATCTAAACTACATCACTCTATCTACGGTAGCCTACTTGAGATTACCACGAATATCAAGGTGTTATCCATGCACCATGGAGAGATATAACTTTACCAAGGATGTAAAAGTATCTTTCACACGCGGTGAATAATATGAGGAGGTTTGGTGTGATGTAAGACCAATAGACTTTTGTAACTTATTTTTGGGAGCCAATTGGTTTAACAAACATAGGGTACGAAAAAAGAAAAAATGGTCCAAGCATGTTGTGGATGAATAGGGAACACATTTGTTTCCTCCTTCTAAGGTGAAAAATAAGAGACAAAAGATTGAGAGAAGTAAGGGAGAGCATGGTGGAAACCTTAGAGTGGAAAAATGAGAGGTTGAGTTGAGTGAGTGAGAGTGTTGGCACAATTTCAATCTAACCTTTTTGTGTATATCCGTCACTTTGGAAGGGTTCTTATGTAGGTACAATCATTATGAATGGAGAAACACGAGTTCCCAACAAAGAGCCTACCATTGAAGATGTGATTGATGCACTTTTGGGGTGTCCCAGCATTCCTAAGGAAGTGTCATTCCAAGGTAAAAAGGATCTTTCTTGCAAGCGTCAAGGTAAAATAGCTAAACTTAACACTCTTAAAATTGAAAATGAACAAAGTGTAATAGCTTGTCTTTATATGAGCCTAATATTTCTTTACCATGTGTGTATAATGTACATGTTGAAAGTGTTGATACACTAGTTGATCCTATTGATGACCGAATTGATTCTTCTAGTAAGATCGATTTGTGTACCTAGTGTTGATACCTGTGCGTTAAGGGATAGTTCATTATCATGTGACAATTGTATTGATTAAGTTGTATCCGAGTGTAGTTCACTAAATGAGGAATCTTGTGAAGTCATTGAGAAGCCTCAATTTGGTGAAATTGATGATGATGTTGATCATTTGAATAGGAGTGACTCCTTGGGCATATCTTTTTTTGAAGATCCTATTACTTGTTTTGCTCATAGAGATCATGTGCTTAACAATGCTTCAAAAAATGATATGTCTTTTTGAGGGTGAACTTGCATGTTTTAATTCTCCCATAATGGTTAATCATTCCCTCTTTAAGTACAATTTATTGTTTGAAGATGATGAAATCACTCCCAGTGAAATGCCTAGTGGTGTGAATTGTGAGAGTAGTGTAGTTCTTAATAGCTATGCTTTTTGTAGGAACCCAATATGGTGTGAAGATTGCCCTCCCAAAGATGGAAATATCTTCTTGGAAATTAGAGTATTCTTGTGCGAAAGGATTATGATAAAAAGGAAGGTGGTATTTATTTTCCCATTACCTCTTCGTCTTGGTGTGTTCCAATTCTTAATGGTATGACCAATGATTTTGAGCCTATAAGTCGTCATACCTACGAAAACATCTTAGATGAAGCTGTTTTGCGAGACACCTTTCTCTATCACTTGTTTACATATGATGATGCTCACCCTTTTGAGTAGAGTAAGTTTGTAGAAGAAAAGAGTGCCAATCGGACAAAAAGGGGTGTACTTGATACATGTTTAGGGATTTCCTTTTCATTTGACCTCAGTAATGACTTGAATTGTTGCACTTGTGTAGTGATGCTTGGTCCAGATCACATGCATAATTTGGATGAATCTTTTGACACCTTTCCTTATGATTGAAAGTTCTTCTTGACGGTCTACAACCCACTTGAGGGCCTACGTTGTGTATGGGGAAGGGTAGATTCCTAAACACCTTTCTTTACTAATGCTTTAAGTGTGATCTTGTTGATTGTGCATCCTATGGGGATAGGAGTTTTTTTTCAAAATAAGGTTAAGTTTATCTTAAATTCGCCATGATGCCTTGGTGTGTTCCTTCTTGTGATTTAATGAGTACTAGGATTCTTGAACCAAGCTGTGATCTTGCACATAGGAACACCTTAGATGACCCAAGTGTGCATGACACCTTTCTCTATTATCTATTTCCATATGATGATACTAATGCTTGTGTGTGTAGCATATTTTATGTTAATCGTAGTATCAATAGGAAAAATGGGAGTCTCCTTGACTCGATGCTATATAATTCCATCCCATTTGACCCCAGTGTTGGTCTAAATTGTGATGAGTATGGTAGCAACACTTTCTTTCTTTCATATGATTCTTACTTGATGTTATTACTTGATCCTATGTGCTTGAATGAGGTATGTTTGCCAATTTATGTGGGGAATACCTTTGTACTTTACCTCACTCATGAATTAGGAATAATTACCTCCCTGAAGTTAGCTAGTGAATTGGATGGAGTCTTCATTTGGGTTAACATTGTTAATGACTTTGCACTTTGGTATGAGGGTGTTCATGTGCTACCTAAATCAAAAGGAGAATTGTGGTTGTTGAAATGTTGATCCAATGAGGGTTTATATGTGTAGTTGCCTAAGTGTAATGGTTCCTTCACTCTACCCCTTTGTCAAGGTCTCTTAAGTAGCCAAGTATCTCTTGTTTTGATGGGTTACAAACCCTTTGTTGATCATTTTGATGCTTGGTTATATGTTAAATTTGTGCATCATTGGCATGGTGATAGAATAGTTATTGCTAATGCTAACCCTCATGCCATGACGATCTTGTTATTATTTGTTTTTCCTATGGTTTTGCAATGTTTGGATTCGAGGACAAATCATTTTGAAGAAGGGGAGAATGATGTAATTCAGATTGCCTCAAGGACATTCACTCCAAGCCGAGTTTGGGAACTTCAAAAAGATTGAAGGGTTGTTCAAAGAGATGGAGGTTCTTCAATTTCAGTTGATGACAAAGAGGGGTTTCCGTGCCTGGAATAGTAATATACGGGTTTGGAAGGAGCTCCAAATTAAGCAATAACATGTTTGGATGATAGCTTGGAGTGTGGGAGGTCTAACGAAGCAAAGAAGAGCGAGTGAAGAAGCTGCCTCATTCAGCGAGAAGGAGACCACGTTGGTGGCTCACCTAATGCCTTAGGCAAAGGCTCATAGCTCGTCTAAAGTTCTAGGTTGCTGCAGGGAAGTTTCCATATTCGGCGAGCTGGAGGTCAATCAGCGACTCGCAGAGTTCCTTAGGCGAGCACGACCCACATCGCCGATCTATATAGAATGCTTCCAAGGAAGGGTCACATCGCCGACATAGTTGGCGATTCACCGAGTTCATTAGGCGAGCCTAACCCAGCTCGCCCTTTATCTTTTTCGGGCCAATTTTGGGCCTCTTATGATGTAATAGCCTAAACCTATAAATAGTTACTTTAGGTCTTCTTTTAGATAGACTATTTTTAAAATGAATGATTGTTGAATGGGATCTCATTTGAGATTCTTGAGAACTTGGTGAATCTTCTATTGAACTTTGTTTAGAAATGGGGGTTGCTAGGAGATTATATTTCCTTGGGGTCTTCATAAGAGATTCGGTGCTTGATTCGGATTAATCGATTGAGGTCTTTAGGTTTAATATACCTTTAGGTTGCTTTTTATTTTCTTTTGTTGTGTCAAGCTATTAATCTTGATTAGGTGCTTGTTTAGGGATTGTAATTGGAGGTTTTAGGATTTAATACATCATTTAGTTGCCAATTATTCCTTCTCTTGTATCTTTTAGTCACTAAGAGTTTATTTCAATATTCTACCCAAAGTTTCAATAAAATTCTAGATACGAATTGTGTTCTTATTCTGTATTCTAATTTCGTGATTATGATTTATGATATTTTATGCATTGAGATTCTTGTATTTTCACATGAACCCTATTTATTGAGAATTTTTTCTAAAAGTCATATTTTAAAGGTTTCTATATGTGTTTTCCCTATACATTGACTTTGAACTTTGAAAGTAAGTCCATGAACATTTCTTCAAAATGCATAATTTTGAAAAATGTTTTTTTGAAGGAAGGAAGTGGTTTCTTATGCATTATTTGTTAATTGAGGATAAAAGAAAATTATTTTTTCTTTTTTTTAAAATCATTTTAATAAAGTAAAGTGAAGTAAAGGTAAGTTCTCTAAAATAGGAGTATTGAACATTAGTGATATTGATTATTTTGGGAGTAGTATTGAGCACTTAATTGGGTAAGAGCCAAATTTTAACTAAAAGCCCTATAAAATATGTAGTTTGTGTAGGATAGGATTGTACCGACTTTTGAGTGACTCCTTACCGCATCTTTGTCAGGCATATTAGATGGATCCATATTTATAGCAGTTAACATCACATACCTTATTAAGGGATAGGATGATCCTTGCAACGTGAGTGGAATGTTGGATCATTGCTAGAATCATAGTGACGGTTTTCTATTAGAGAAGCTCCCAAATAGAGTAATTTTTTTTATTTTCTTGCTTCTTTCATTGCATATCTTAATGTAAAGGAACAAATGGTTTTCTCTACTTGTTCATATCATGTTTTTCTAGAGTTATATTCAGTTATCAATGCAATATTTTTTTTATTCAGCCATGTTACGTACCATACATTTAATATACCGATATCATTCGATCTGCATCATCTCATGATACATATACATGTGTTCATGATCATTAACAACCGCTCGGTTGAGATCACTCCACTTTCTGACAACTTTTGGTGAGACCTTCTTACTTTCAGAGTACTCTAGATGATCATTCAGTTTAGTATTGATTTATTTTGAGGTGTTGTGAGTCTTGTTCCACCACCTATCTTTGTATTTTAGAGGCTTCATGGAAATACAAAGTTCGATTGTTTCGAGTATTTTTAAACAATGTTTCAGAGTTTTCTTTAAATGATTGAAATGATCATCTATTAAAGCTTTGTGTATAGCATAGAGCCATGTTAATCATAGTTTGTTAGGCCAAGGATTCATTTGGAGCCAGCAGTGGTCTTTGAGGGTCGGTCACATCCAGGATGTAGGCTTGGAGGATGACATGAACAGAACAAGCGAACTTCTTTTCATTTTGGCTCAAAATTATGGAACAATGAATTATTTAATCATTTTGGAGAATCTTATGAGTCAAGCGGTCTAAATTCAAAAATAGTTTATGATCATTTTCTAATTCACAAGCTTAGAACAAACACAACATAAATCAAGACAAGTTCTAGATGGATCAACAAATAATTAATGATACAGAAAATGCTCACATCCACATGGCACAGAACTTCACTATCAATTCCTGACTATCAAGTTTTATGCATAAATATTAAGCATAGTTGTCACATTAATATGCATGTGTTTTCATACATAGATCCTCAACCATCATTAAAATCAAAGATACGTTGATGTCAAACAAGATATAACATATATTGTCACTCTTTACTTTTGCAACTATTTTTTCATTCTTATAGAGACACGTATCTACAACACTTATAGTACTAGGAGTATTGTATATCAGTGATACCCTAGGCTTCAGAGTCTATAAATGGTGCTGATGCTTTTGTATATCCCGAAACATGAATAGTGGTGGCGGTAAAGGCTGGCGCACTAAATGAGTCCTCAAGAATCCTCTCAGAAGCTGATGGTGTAGTAGTTAGAGTTGGAGAATCCATCAAAACATCAACTCAACTAATAAGTCCTGCCACTGCTAGCACTAGGCAGGAAGAAGCTTCACACATACAAGCTCTCAACACAAATAACCTCAGCTTCATGGACGAGAAGTATTCTGGATGATCCAGTTTTGTCTTCTCTGTTCAAATGTATAAGTATGCACGTAATGCATATTTTTGGGTATCATCCCATTCTGCAATCAAAAAAAAGTTCTATTTATCGAATAAAAAATTATCCAAAATCTATTCTCAAAATGTAATTATTTAAATTAAGTGGGGGAGCATCAATATTTTGTACATCAAGTGGTACACACAAGATATTGGAGTATCAATATTTTATATTCTAAAGGATCATGGTTTGGCAACCACAATACGGTGGAATCTATTTCTCCTCAATATGTTTAACTGTTTGTGTGGTTTATTTTGTTTTCGTTTTATCCATTTGAACATCTTTTATTTATGGAAAAAAATTACTAACTATTACTTCTACCTATATTGTTAGGCCAGACCTTATGTATAAATTTTAATCAAATTTTGTAGCCAGATCAATGATGGTTGTGGTTATGTATCTTTAATGATTCCCTAAATAATTGGATGTGAGATGAAAACTTACATCCTAAATCAAAATTTCATTTCGAAGAAAAACAATTTTTTTTTGGGGAAAATCAATTTTGAAAGCTTCTCTTTCAAAGGAATTAGTTTAAAGTGATTGCAACCTCTAGATTTATCACAAATTAAATTTATTTCCACCATAGGTATACTATTTCTCTTTCCATTTGGTCAAACCGAAGATGATTAACATCCTTCAGGAAAAAGTCATGAAAAACTTCGATCCATCTAACTAGTACTTGTAGTTAATTTCCAACTAGAAAACTTTTATGTTCTTCATTACACTGGTACATGGAATGACTCTATGCAAATATTATTAAGATAATTATCAATTTTAGTCAAAAAAAATTATATACATTTTTTAGAGGGATGAAATAAGAGAAGATCACTTGACATAGTTTGCTCATATCATAGGTTATTTTATATATTCATGAGTCAATGCATTAGTTTTTTAAACTATGGTAAGGGGAGGTGATAAATCTCAGATGGAAGAAAATTTTGTCAAAAGACTTATCATTTCTTAGCATGAATTTGACAAATTTTAAACATTCACTGATATCACCTTATTCCATCTATTACCATTATCATTGCCCACTATTATAAAACACTGCCATCAACAACTCACAACTACTATCCTCAACCATCACCACTATCAATCACTACAATCAATCAACACTAACAGTAGCTACTACTTACAATTATTATTGACATCAATTAGCAAATCATAGAACTATCAACCACCACCAAACTACTTTCATTAACTTTTAATACAACCATTACAAATATGTCTACTATAAACACACCATTATTAGTCAACATACAATCCTCAATTGACATTCATAACGACCACCCATATCCATCACACACCATATTGTTTTTTTGAAATATTTTACTGATGTAGTATGTTTTCATTAATTTTTAGGGAAAATGGCTTAAATGACACCTATATTATGATTAGATTTGTTGTAATACACTCATACTGTCGGAAGGTCCTATGACTTGCCTGAATATTTTTGTTAAAATATTTTTTGATATTTATCGGGTGAGCTGAACAGAAAAATCAAAGTTTTCTTATTTTGTTTGTAAAACACACTGATCAACAGGAAAAAAAAAGCTTTACGATCGTTATCATTATCATTCACACATTTTTTTTCCTAGAAAAACTCAATTTAATCTTTTGAAATTTATTGTATGAACCATTTATTCATCCATAGTTGAGTTTTGGTAAATAAAAGTTAAAAAAGTATCCTTTTAGCCATTTTTTCTTAGTCAGATATTTATTAATTTATTTTATAGAGATTTTTTTATAATCAGATGTACAATAATAAGAAGTCTTATTATTTAGTATTTACATCTTAATACATCATCTTAATATTGAAAAATGTATTCGAAGATTTGTGCACATGTTATTATTCAAATATGCATTGAAATTTTGACCTAGAGAATTTCTTTTTATTTCATTACACAATTAACATTAAAATGTTGTTCAAGAACCCACCAAAATATTTTTTTTACATCACTTTAAAGAAAATAAATTAAACAAATTGTAAGTGGAGAAACTTTTCAAAATCTTACCTCCAAAACATCAGCTTTTACTTCATCAAGTGCGGTAAAAAATATTGGAACTTCTATTAATGTTGCATCCTCATCATCATCAATTTTGTGTTGCTTCTAGTAGAAAATATGAAAAACCAAATTGTAAGATCTTATGTAAAACGAATATTAATATGCTAGAATACCCCAAAAAAAAGGATGAGTATCCATTAATCATATGCATTTTGTTACAATAGTAATGATTGTTGTGGTCACGTATCACGTAAGTTTCACTAAATTTATTTTAGACGATGTGCACAACTTCTAGGTCTGTCACAAAGTAAATAAAGTTCCACCATACCAATAATAGTTTTTTTATTTTGGTCAAACCTAAGTGACCGATCTCCTATTCTCTTACCTAGATTTACCAGAACTAGCATTCTGGAATAGACAATTCATCTTATTCATTGCATCGGTATGTGAAATGGTGCTATCTGGTTATTATTACAAAATATTTCCTCCTTAGCCAAATATATTTTTTTTATATATTTTTTAAAGAAAGATAACATAAGAGAAGATTATTTGAGATAGATTGTATATGTCATAGGTTGGTTTATAGATGTATTGGTCCATTCGTATTAAATTATGATAAGTAAAGGTGTTAAGTAGTACCTTTTTTCCTAGGAACATGGTCATCCATAAATTATTATGTTCACGGTTCTTCATTCACGGAGGGATAAAATGCTCCAGTTTTCCATTCTCATATGAGGCCGAAAAGTGGATTGGGAGCAAGTTGGCACAAAGTGATTCATCATGCTCAAACAGGAGTTGATCGCTGGTTAGGGATGTTTTATAGATAAATAAATTCCAAGAAGTGGAATGAAAAGTTGGTCCATGTTAATATGAAAGAAAGATGGCTCACAGAACTTACCAAATTATTCACACATGAACAATGAAGTACATTAACATATCTATTCAAAGATTTCTTAAAATATAATAGTTCACCAATTCCATTTATTCACCTCTATCGCCACACCCCTTCATTATCAATTTTCGCCATCATTGATCATCATTATCAACTACAACATTCAACTACCCACAACCACTATTCTTAATGACCGCCACTACCAATCACTACAATCAATCAACAACCCCATCAACAACTATTTACAATTATTATTTACACCAATCATCATCATAACAAAAATCAATGAACAATATCACCAATCACCATCATAATTCACAACTTTATGTTGTCAACCATCATCATCAATCAACACAACTATTAGTTATCACTAGTTTCACACTATTAACCACCACCCAACTACTTCTATCAACTTCAACCACTACCACTATCAGTAGCTACATTTCTAACAGACCACCACTATCAATAGCTACAATCAATTCACTCCATCAACAATTATTATTTACAATTATTATTTACATCAATCATCATTATAAGAAAAATCAGCAAACAATATCGACAACTACCATCATAATTCACAACTATGTTTTGTAACCCATATTTATCAATCACCATACGTATTAGTTATATGTATGGTTCAACTATCAACCGCCTCAAATATACTACCATCAACTTCCACCACCACCGCTGTCAATAGCTACTATCCACAATACCGTTAATACTCACTAAATCTTCCTCAAATTGGCATTCACTGCCACTATATCTAACCATCACAACCATCAATCATGATTTATTTTTTAAAAAATATTTTATTGATGTTATATTAAATAAAAACTCAACTCTTTAATATTTCATTTGTGCATGCATGTTGATTTAAAGGTAAAAAACAAAGAAGTTTGATTGTTATCACTCATTTGCACTCTTCCAACCAGTGGTTTAAAAAATCTTTTTCGTGTGACTCACAAGGTGAGTCTTAGGGCTGAGGGGGTCTTAGAATTTAGGGCATAAGCTCCGAGAATAAAAATATAAGTCCTAGACATAAAAACGTAGGACTTGGGCATTAATTTGTTTAGAACATCTTTTGCTTTAAGTCATAGTTATTGTTATTAGTGTAATGATATTTCTCAAATAATAATTATAATAATTATTTTTTTGTTAATTGTTATTAATACATTTCTTAAATTAAAATTATAAGATTATTTTCTGTATATTATAGGTTATTTATTAAAGTTTATTTGTAGAATCATTGAAAGTTTTACTTTTACTTAATTTCATTATTATAATATTATAACATTGAATATACATGATAGTGCGCCCCATAAATCTCTGGGGCTTACACCTTCTGTCTCGAAGCTTATGCCTCGCCACTAATAGCATTGAATGTCTTTCCTCATGCCCCCGTCTTTTAGAATATTGCTTCCTAGAAAGTAAAAATAGTAACCCTTCCTTCACACTTTAATTGAAATTTAATCTCATAAATCATTATATTCTTTCATAATCAAATTTTGGCTTGTGTCACAATGGATAAATGTCAAAATAATTCTTTTAAAAAAATATTCAAGTGGATGCTAGGTCCTCCTTAAAGTATGAGTGTGTTACTGCAATTTCGCTCATAGTTTAGTATTATTTATCCACTTTTCCTATACTTTATATTTATTACATTTTCAATCAAAGAAACTTTTTACATATTCATATGTTCCATAATAAGTATTGTTATAACTTAGTGTTCGAATTTTATTATGTCATCTTAATATTGAGTAGTCTATTAAGAGAGTTTTAATGCACATCTTATTATTCATATGCACATTCATATTTAGACATCTTATATATAATCTTAAAACATATATAAAGCATATTTTTTTTACTTTTATTCTATTTTTAAAATTAAAAACTCTCTTCATACATTATAACCATTAATTCTATAATAGTAAATAATATCTTATCCATTTTTGGCATTAATAGAGGACTTAGCTTAAAAAAAAGGAAAATTAACATAAGAAGTTGTTCAATAAAGCAACTTATAATTGGAAGAACTTTACAAAAACTTACCTCAATAACATCAAATTTTGATTCTTGAGATGTGATAAAGGATATGGGAACTTCCATTAATGAAGCATCTTCATCGCCATCCACTTTGTATTGTTTATTCATAATTACGTATAAAATATGAAAAGAAAATTGATTAGGATCTTTTGTTAATTAAATACTTGTATAAAGTGATGAAGTAGGTTTCCAAAAAGATGTAAATTACCCACTTATTAAAATATATACATACATACAGTTACACTTCTATTATTAAATAATCTATATTTAGTAAATATGCATTGAACGCTACAACTACTAAATTACAACATCTAGAAACAAAGACAAAGTTAGACCGCTATTGCATACACAATAGTTTGATATAATATAATAAGGATACATTTTCCGGGTTTATGAAACTAAAGATTAGGCATATATATATATATATATATATATATATATATATATATATGTTGGTGTGACATTTTAATATTAATGAAAATATATTGTATGTCACATTATGTATCATGGTATGTCTATTAGTGGACATTACATTTCTGCCTCTTTACTCTCATCAAATGTGGAAGAAAGTGGTATTAGTTGTTAGTAACTTACGTAATGACCAATTTTTAATTTCACCCATTATTCTATCTTTATGTCTTGTAACTTATGTAACACTTGGGCTATTAATTTAGAAAATTTACTACCCACTATCTTCCAGCTATTCAATGCAAGAAAGAATTCATCACCTATAAATAATGTAGTGGGATAGAAGTAGATACAACAAGATATATACAAGAAAATATAGAGTGAAACAGATGAGTATTATTGTATTGTATTTATATTGAGATTAGTGTAGTGAAAGAGAGAGTAGAGACATAGAAGAACTTTCTATGTCTTCAACTATATTCACTCTACAAAAGAGCATAATTATATGTTGAAGGAAAGTGTTCTTATGGGGAGCTTTTGGAATCTTCAACTAATGTAGAGTTGTTTGAGTTGTACACGTTGTAGAGCTGATGTATCATGGAGGGGACAAGTTAAGAGATATACCGTTGGATCGGTGTATATTATGCCGATGTGGGCTTGAATCTCCTTAAAGATAGCGAGATATTCGCTCCTCAGCCTAAGGATTTATTTATTTATTTTTTGTTCATTTTGTTTCAATTGTAATTTATTATATTTGTTGTATATTACACCAAAAATTTTAAGGAGATTAATGTTTAGTTGCACTTTGAAAAAATACGGATATCATGAAATAGATCTCAGTATCATTCTGCTCAGGCGTCGCTGTCTTCAAGAGATGGAAGAGAACAGAAGTATGGGTAAACTATGTTTCTACTTGCTTACTTCAAGTCGAGAAAAGGTAGAAGAAAAAGAAAAACTTTGTTACCTAGTATTTTCATGAATAAAGTGATTCAACTTTTCATGAAAAAAAGATATTTTAAATCTTAAAATATTGCGGACTTGTGAAATGAGGAAAAAAGTCATTGTGAAAATAAAATAATTTTTACATCTTTGAGAAATGCTCTAAAAAGGGTATTACAAGTTCATATATTTATTATGGAATAAATCACATGTTGTTTTTTGGCTATAATGAGTTGATTTTTGGTTCTAACATGAGAGTTATAAATAAATTATGAGAAGCATGTTGAATAGTCATTTAACATGAAATGTTTTGGTGAGATAAATTTCATTCTTGGAATGAAAAGAATAGCACAAAATATGTGATGGAATTTTCGTTGTCAAGTCAGAAAAGGTTGAAACCATTGTGAAATACAATCCTAATTGTTGTGTGAGTCTTGCAACTCCTTTTGTTTCAATTATGAAAATTGCATGACAAAGGAGTTTGCTTGCCCAATAAAAAAATTAGATATGTGACTGATTGCACTTTATATGATATTTTGTATAAAGTATAGAATATACAAGCAAACCAAGTTCATTTACTTGGTACGAAATTTGTTGGCTTGTTTTATGAGAAAAAAAAATTATGCTATACTTAAAAGTTTCATTGGTGCAGATAAAAAAAAATTTATGATATTTGAAGGAAATGAGAAAAGCAAATCATATTGCTTGCTAATTCTACTTTGGAGGTTGAAGTAAAAAAGTTAAACACTTTATTTAGAGAAATTATTTCTCTAATTTAAATTAATTGTGATAGCACTAATAAAATGGTTGAATAAACAATCGTTATTAAAACAATAAACTCAGACTCATGAGAAAAAAATACAATATTGTGATATCATATTGATAACTGGTATACCATTAATGTTAATTATGTTGTGACAATCTTGCAGATTTATAAACTAAGGCGTTAGCAAGATAAAGGGTTTG
The DNA here is from genome assembly GCF_019186545.1 of Solanum stenotomum. NCBI lineage: Eukaryota > Viridiplantae > Streptophyta > Magnoliopsida > Solanales > Solanaceae > Solanum > Solanum stenotomum. Next base: position 77,331,697 of record NC_064282.1, on the reverse strand, counting down.
AAGCACATCGAGGGGCATGAAATTGAAGCACATAAAATCTGAGTCATATCTGAGGATACTCAACCAGAGGACTAGATATCCTATAACCGGGTTCAATGGGAAGAACATAACATATGACGAATTGTAGTGAAACGCACTATTATAAATTTATTAAATCCTTATGATGTGAGAGCATTTATCCTACAATGATTTATGGAGATCTTAATCTCTTAATGCAAGTTTGTATCTAGTATTAGTGTGATGTCAAATTGTAGGAGCATTCTTGACAGATTTCACCTATGTGAGCTTGAAAGTAGGCCACTTTCTATGAGAATTGGCTAGCTCTAAAAAACACTCATAAAAATTAGGATAACACATGGTCGTAATGTGTTGGCTAAAAAAACCTTATGTCAACAGCTTGATTGTTGTGGTAAGTAATGATACGTTATTTCCCTTAAGCAATCATAGTTCAAGTCTAAGACCACTACTGACTCTGGAGTAAAGATTATTGTTTTAATAAGTGAAGGTTCAATGCAGAGCACACCATTATTATGCATATTTTTCTACCTTCAACTAAGTTGTGAAGAACAATCTTATCATAATATTACAATGATTGGAGGATTTTTGGTGTGACATTTTAATATTAATTAAAATATATTATATGCCACATTATGTATCATGTTATGTTTATTGATAGAAATTACGTTTGTGCCTCTTTACTCTCATCAATTATGGTACAAAGTGGTCAATAGTTGATAGTAAATTATGACCACCAATAAACAGATGAGCATGATTTAGATATAGATCTGAGTCCTGCAGTTCTATATACTCTTAATATAGTAGTACAGAAAGCAACAACACTAGCTTAGGAAAATGTTGTACTAGCACAAACTTCATCAAATATGATCACTTAGATTATCTGTGGGTCCAATGTATTCGTGATGTGGAGCCACAGATAGATGAGGTTTACCAAACAAGGTTATTTTTTATGCTGGTGAAAACTGGAGATGATCATATTCTAGAGGTTCACTAAGATGAAGTCTTTGTGGTTATATACTACTAAGTCCAAGGACACTTACAAGTTTAATAATACGTTATCTGAACTATCTATTATTCATATCTAATACATAATCTTAATATTGAGGAATTTTACTGCATATGTTATTATTAGATATGCATTTAGATTTAGATGTCTAAAATCTTAAAAAGACAAAAGGATCCTTAGACTAGTTAGATAACTTTATTTTTCTTCCATAAGAGAACTAACATTGAAAAAGTTATTCCAAAATACATGAAAAGATTTCTGTAAATTTCTTAAAAGCAAAAAGATTGAGATCCTTAAAATATATATGCTAGACAATGAATGAAAGTTTAAAACCATACCTCTAAAACATCAGCTTGAGGTTCGATACAACATATAGAAACTGCCAATATTTTATCTCCACAATTTACTTTGGGTTGCTTATCTATATTCTATTAGAAATGTAAAACACATAGTAGTTCAATGGTTTTTTACTTTTCATCAATATGATCATGCTAATTTAATATCTACGTACTAATCTAAGGTATTCATCTCGGTATAAATGATTCAGAAGAATTTCATATATAATGAATCTAAAAAAGGCAAGAGGTTTGTGATTTTTCATTACTTGATTTTCTGGCATGGTGATGTCATAGTATTGTTCCCAATCCTTGATGATTTGGATATGAGACAAAATATTTATGAGTTAATACTTGAAAAATATCACTCTCTTCAGTTAAATTTATAACAATGAATAATATCATATGGACGAAAGTTATCTTGCATGACCTACTTGTTTTTTTATATAAATATAAATTTTCACTCTCTTATAAATCTATCTATATGTTTCTCTCTCTCTCTCTCTCTATATATATATAAATATATATATAATATACTAGTACAACATAAGAAGTACTTAGAAGGTTATCAAAAAACAAATGAAAATTACTAGCTCACTAGTTATTATTATTTATGCTTGAAGTAAAATCTTAAAACATAATCGAAGTGCTAGAAATTAGAATAACAAAACAAAAAGCCAAAGTTAAAGATCTTTCTCTGTCAATCTTATGCATTATGTAACAATATTTATTATTGGTGTGGTCATGCATCTCAGAAAATTCACTAAATTCATTGGAAGATTGATAAAATTTTAGCCTTATCACAAATTATATTAAACTTTGACCCATAGCCACAATTATTTCTCTTTTAATGGTCACACATAAGATGATAAATCTCCTTTATTTGAACTTGCATTCATGAAGTAAAAAAAACAAATTGTTAGACAAAGACGAAAAATAAAAGTTCAGATCCATAAAAGATGATGTGTTTCAATCTGTGATCACGCATCTCTAATTAATCATTGAACTAGTAAAATTACCAGCGCTTCGTGCAGAAATTTAATATTACAGAATTATAAAATAATACTTCTAATCTATCGGTCATGAATACACAAAAACCATATTATTTCACATAAATATTAGGTAGTAACAAACATTAATAATATAAAGGAAAATGAAAATACATCTTATCATTTATCCTTAATAACATAAGCATAAATTAATGATTGTAAAAATACATACCAGGATTTGTAACATAAGCAATGGCGTCAGTGAACCACTCAACAGGAACAAAATACACAAATATTTAATTGTGAAGAAGAGGAAGAACAGGTTCAGAATTTTCGTTGTTTTAGGAAAAGAGAAAATCACTATATTTATAGACAACTATTTGAAAAAGTTACAACCCTTCGAAAAGGTCACAACCTTTCATAAAAGTCGTAACTCTTCATTAAAGTCGCAACTTATCATAAAAGTCACAACTTTTCATAAAAGTCACAACTTTTCATAAAAACCGCAACTCTTCATAAAAATCGCAACTCTTCATTAAAGTCGCACCTTTTCATAAAAGTCACAACATCTCATAAGTGTCACAACTTTTCATGAAAGGAGAAGGCAAGTTCTGAAAATAAATAAATTAAAAGGGAATTCTTTTTGGTGGTGGTGCCACGTAGGTGGGCCTAAGGTTCTCTTTATATATATATATATATATATCATATATGATATGATTAGTGATAAAAAAATTCATCGTAATTTCATATTTCTTTCTAAACAAATTAAGAATTCTTTGGAATATCAATTTTAATAACTTCTTAGTCTTAGGAATTTATTAAAAGTGTTACTACATTTAGATATATCACAAATTAAAGTTATTCCCATCATACCTGTAACACCCCATATTCGAGAAGGTAAAAATTCCAAATTTTCAAAAGTTACAGGTGCCACCGACGGAAGCTACCTATGGACCGTCATTCACCTCTGTCGATGGGCCAGTCAACTTTCAGTTTCTCACTTCAGATTTCAACCCTCAATCCCGAACGATGGTCGACCAGTACGAACCGTCAGTCGACTCACGACCCATCATTTAGCTCCGTCGATGGGCCAGTAACCTTTTAGTTTCAGACCCCAAATTACAACCTTCAGTCGGGAACGACGGTCGACTAGTACAGACCATTAGTCAACTCACGGCCCGTCCGTTAGCTCCGTCGGTGACTCCGACAACTTTTAAGTCAAGGGTCTTTTGGTCTTTTCCTTGTTTGTTTGGCCCCTAAACTATGTCGTTTACACCTTAAATATGAGGTTTTAGTCAATTCAAGCCTAGAAACATAACTACAAATTACCCAAGTCAAATCATCAATCAAAACATAGAAATATTAGAGCGTAAGAGGAGAACAGTGGTCAAGAACCCTAGTTCAAGAATGCAGCAAGGTTCCATCAATTCCAGCCCCAAAATTGAAAGATTTCACTGTGGAATTCGTCACCCGGTATGTGGGATTTCACTAGTGTGTTCCTTTCTCCCATTAGGTCTATAGTTTTCAACAAATTCTTGATTCCCTCAATATCATCTAGACCTAGGGTTTCTTGAATGTTAGAATTATTGGGTTTCATCTGTTAAAATGATCCAAATCAGATTATTATGTTATTACTCAGTTTATTGCATGAATTTCAGAACCCTAGCTATGCAGTTCTTTAGTCCTTGAATTACACATGCTAGGCTAGATATTTAAGGTATTTCAGATATACATGCCTCAGTGTATGAATGTGGTATTATTAGTTTATTAATATGCATTTTGAGTTCGCATGTCATTTTGAGATATCCTATGAATCACATAAATTCAGTCATAATATATTTACCACTTAATCCATTGGGAGTAGCATAATACCGAGATGGACTAGGGTTCAGCGTACCCAAATAGTCCCAAAACTACGAGCCACATAGGTTGTAAGTCCCCTATGTGGGCATCATTTTAGTGATCATGCCAGTATGCCTCTATACCTCTGGCCGTGTATATTGGGTCCTCTCGATGGGGCGTATACATCGGACTCCACATTTAGCTCATGTGGTTTTATTATTGGTTATTAGTAGCTCCTACATTTTAGTCAGATTCCATTGCATTGACCACATTTCAGTACTGTCAGTATTCAGTCTTAGCATGTTATAAATTGTCATTGCATTTTGTTAGCTCTGTATTCAGTATCTATATCATGTTCATGTTACACTCTTACTGTATTTCTTGTTCAGATATATGTTTATTTCACCTTTCCTCTATCCTGCATACTTAGTACCTTTCAAGTACTGACACATATGTTGCGCTACATCTTCTTGTGATGTAGGTTCAGGTCCTCAGCATCCAGATCACGCTTAGATCGATTCCTGATCTTCAGTTCAGCAGCATCAGTTGTAAGTCCTTATTCTTCAAGGACTAGTGACATGCTTATCTTTATCGCTTTTAGTTTTTAGTTTTAGTTTTGCTAGATCAAGTTTGGGGCATGTCCCAACATTTCTAGTCAGTCTAGAGGCTTATATCAGACATAGTTAGTTTCAGATTTAGTCTTAGAGTTTGATTTCTCTTTTGTACTTAAACTCGTAGTTTTCATATATTCATATATAGAATGGTTATTCCACATCACTTTCATTTTCATGATATTTAAGTTTCCGCATCAATTTTGTTATCATAGTATTCTTATGTTATTGCAGTAGGGTTAGCTTGGGGTCACTCGTGATCCTAGGTCTCGTCTCTTTGTCCAGGGATAGCCTCGTGGCGTGACAAACTTGGTATCAGAGCATTAGGTTTAAGTGTCCTAGGATATCTGAAAAGCCGCACTAGGTTGATTCCTTTTCATGGGTGTGTAGTGCGCATCACTTCTAATTTGAGGGAGGCTACAAAGTGTTTTAGGAAAGATCTTCATTTTCTTGTTACTCTTATCCTGCGTAAAGTATGATCTAATTCTGTTCTGACTCGAAGTTTTACGTTTTAGCTTACGACTCCTTGTAGAGCTAACGCCAGGAATGTGAATGCCAGGAACGGAAACATAGCTCCTCCAATACCAGATCAAGAAGTTTTTAATGCAAATTTCTGATACGCCATGCAGACGTTGGCTTAGAGTGTGGCTAACCAGAACAATTAGCGGGTTCTAGATTAGGCGAATGCAAATGTTGGGTCAGCTGCAGCTAAAGTGTGAGATTTTGTTAGGATGAGTCCGCCATAACTCTTAGGATCGCAAGTGGATGAGGATCTCCAAAACTTCATTGATGAGGTCAAGAAGATCTTTGATGTGATGCAAGTAATTGGGAATGATCGGGTTGAGTTAGCATCGTACCAACTAAAGGATATGGCTCACATATGGTATACTCAATGGAAAGAGAACATGGGTACAGATGCAGCTCTTATCACTTGGGCTTGGTTTAGCGAGACATTGCTGGACTAGTTTTCCCAACAGAGCTAAGTGAGGTAAAGGTTTAGGAATTTATGAACTTGAGGCAAGGTAACATGACAATCCAAGAGTATGGGCTCAAGTTTACCCAACTCTCCAGGTATGCTCCTCACATGATTTTTGATTCCAGGGATTAGATGAATAATTTTCTATATGGAGCGTTAAACTTGGTGAAAATAGAGTGTAGGAATGCCATGTTACTTGAAGACATGAACATCTCTAGGCTCATTACTCAAGCTCAACAGGTTGAGGTGAAAAGCTTAGGGAACATGCTAAGGAGAATAAGAAAGCTAGAACAGGCAACTATGACTATTCTCAACAGAAATCGTGTGGTGGAAATCGCTCGTAGTCTAAGTAGAGGTCTGCAGCTCTAGCGCCTTCATCAATTAGTGTTCCATCCTTCAAGTTCTGTAATGATTAAAAGGGTAGGGCATCTGACTCCAAGACTCAAGGTAGTGTTTTAGGCAACATAACCTACCCAACTTGTCCTAAGTGTGGTAAGAACCATCCGGGCGAGTGTCTTGCCGGTAAGGAATGATGCTTTGGGTGTGGTCAGTCTGGTCACAGGTTGAAGGATTATCTTTCTAGATAGGGTTAAGGAGTTAATAATGGAAGAGCTCAGTCCACAGCTTTAGCAGCACCAGCAGGTCACCCCACTCAGCAGGATAACACATCTGCTACAGGTGGCGGTTAGTGCCAAAACAGGTTTAATGCTCTCCAGGCTCGCAAGGATTAGGAAGATTCTCCTTATGTAGTCACTGGTGTTAAGAGTCTTTAACCTTGATGTTTATGCATTGGTAGACCCAGGGGCTACTTTGTCTTTTGTTACTCCTTTTATAGTAGTCAAATTCGATGTTAGTCCAAAAACTCTCTCAGAACCTTTCTCAATCTCTGGTCCACTCAGAAAGTCAACTCAGCAGATCTCGTAGAGTTAGAAATAGTAGACTTTGATATCATTCGAGGGAATGATTGGTTACATTCCTATTATGCCTCAGTCGATTATAGAACTAGGATTGTTCGTTTTAAGTTTCTAGATGAACCAATCTTAGAATGAAAGGGTTATATCTTAGCGCCTATGGGTCGATTCATTATTTACCTTAAGGCTAGAAAGATGATTTCTAACGGGTATCTCTATCATCTAGTTTGGGTTAAGGAATCAAGCTCCGAAACCCCAACTCTTGAATCAGTTCCCGTAGTCAATGAGTTCGCAGAATTGTACTAAGAAGATCTTCCCGGAGTTCCTCCCGAAAGGGAAATCGACTTTGGAAATGATCTCCTTCCAGATATCCAACCTATCTCTATTCCTCCTTACATAATGGCTCCAGCTGAGCTTAAGGAATTGAATGAACTTCAAGATATGGGTTTCATCAGACCTAGTCTTTCCCCTGGGGTGCACCAGTACTGTTAGTAAAGAAAAAAATGGTTCTCTCAGAATGTGAATTGACTATAGGCAATTGAACAAGGTCACAATCAAGAATAAGTATCCAATCCTTAGGATTGATGACTTGTTTAACCAACTTCAAGTTGCTAGTCATTTTTCAAAGATAGACCTCAGATTCGGTTATCATTAGCTTAGAGTCAGAGATAGTGACATTTTGAAGACAACATACAGAACTCGGTATGGTCATTATGAATTTGTAGTTATGTCATTTCGACTAACCAATGCTCCTATATCATTCATGGATTTGATGAACATGGTGTTCAAGAAGTACTTGGACTTATTCATTATCGTCTTTATCGATGATATCCTCATTTACTCTAGGAATGAGGAAGAACATGGGAATGATTTGAGGATTGTTCTGCAAACTCTCAAAGATCGCCAGTTATTTGCTAAATTCAGTAAGTGTGAATTTTTGTTGTAGTCAGTTGCTTTCCTTGAGCATATTATGTCTAGCAAAGGGATTCGAGTAGATTCTCAAAAAATAGAAGCAGTGAAACAATGGTCCAAACCTACCTCTCCAACAAAAATCAAAAGTTTCTTGGGTCTGGTAGGTTATTACAGAAGGTTCGTGGAAGGATTCTCATACATAGCCTCTCTATTGACCAAATTGACTCAGAAAAAGGTCAAGTATCAGTAGTCAGATGATTGTGAGAAAAGCTTTGTAGAATTGAAAACTAGGTTGACTACACCTTATGTTTTTACTCTACCAGAGGGTTCGGACGGTTACGTCATCTATTGTGATGCAGCCAGGGTTGGCCTAAGTTGTGTGTTGATGCAGCGAGGTAAGGTTATAGCTTATTCTTCTACACAGCTGAAGGTACATGAGAAGAACTATCTGACTCAGGACCTCGATCTAGTCGCAGTGGTGTTTGCACTGAAGATTTGGAGACATTACATGTATGTTGTTCACGTGGATGTATTCACAGACATTAAGAGCCTTCAATATGTGTTCACCTAGAAAGAACTGAATCTTTGCCAGAGGAGATGGCTTGAGTTCCTCAAGGATTATGATATAAGTGTGTATTACCTTCTCGGTAAGGCCAATGTCGTAGCAGATTCTCTTAGTAGACTATCTATGGGTAGTGTAGCACATGTTAAGGAAGAAATAAAAGAGCTAGTGAAGGATTTCCACAGGCTTGCTCGCTTAGGAATTCGTCTTATGACCATATAAGATGGTGGTGTAACAGTTAAGAATGGGTCAAAATCTTGTTTGGTAGTGGAGGTTAAGGAAAACTAATGGAGTGAAGCGATATTGCTTGAGCTAAAAGGTGCAATCCACCTGTAGAAGGTTGAGGTCCAAGGGGGAGATGGTGTGCTTCGCTATCAGGGTCGATTATGTGTTTCTGAGGTGGACAAGTTGAGATAGCAGATTCTTGGAGAAGCCCATAACTCAAGATATTCTATTCATCTAGGCACCATTAAGATGTACCACGATCTGCGGGAAGTCTATTGGTGGAATAGTATGAAAAATGATATAATTGATTTTGTCGCTAAGTGTCCCAATTGCCAGAAAGTCAATGTAGAACATCAAAGACCAGGAGGTATGACTCAAGAGATAGACATGCCTACTTGGAAGTGGGAAGTGATCAATATGGACTTCATCACAGGTTTACCTCGTACTCGTAAATATCATGACTCTATTTGGGTGATTGTTGATATAGTTACTAAGTCTTCGCGCTTTTTAGCGGTTAAGACTACAGATTCGGCGCAGGACTATGCCAAGCTTTACATTAATGAGATAGGTAGGTTACATGGGGTTCCTTTGTCTATCATCTCAGATAGGGTTACTTAGTTTACCTCTCATTTCTGGAAGTCATTTCAGAAAGGTCCTGGTACTCAAGTTAACCTTAGTACAACATTTCATCCACAGACGGATGGCCAGGCAGGGCGTACCATTCAGACCTTAGAGGACATCTTAAGAGATTGTGTGATCATTTTCAAGGGGAGTTGGGATGATCACGTTCCTCTTATAGAGTTCGCCTACAATAATAGTTACCATTCTAGCATTTAGATGGCCCCTTACTAGGCATTGTATGGACATAGATGTAGATCTCCTATTGGTTGGTTTGAAGTAGTTAAAGCAGCCTTGATAGGGCCATATTCAGTTCATGAAGTTATGGAAAAGGTGCAACTCATTAGAAATAGACTTAAGACATTCAAGAGTCGTCAGAAATCCTATGCAGATGTAAGATGAGGGAAATAGAGTTCCAAGTTGAAGATTGGGTTTTCCTGAAAGTGTCACCTATGAAAGGGGTGAGGAGATTTGGAAAGAAGGGAAAGCTTAGTCCTAGATATGTAGGCTCTTACAAGATCTTGAAAAGGATTGGTAAAGTGGCTTATGAGTTAGAGTTGCCGACAAAACTAGCAACAGTGCATCCGATTTTCCATATTTCGCTGTTGAAGAATTGTGTGGGTGATCCAAAATCTATTGTGCCTTTAGAAAGTGTGTCTGTGAAGGATAGTCTTACTTATGAAGAGGTACCAATTGAGATTCTTGATCATCAGGTTCGATGGTTGGGAAACAAAGAAGTCGCTTCAGTCAAGGTTTTGTGAAGGAGTCAATCCGTAGAGGGAGCTACTTGGGAAGCAGAAGCAGCCATGAAGGCCAAGTATACTCACCTCTTTCCTTCTGATTCCATTCTAGCTTGAGGTAATTGTTCCTCTTAAGTTTTTCAGTCATTCATATGCAGTTTCAGTCTTAGCATCATGTTCCTTCAGTTTGTACTTGCATTTTTCAGCATATTTGCTTGTTCTTGGAACATAGTTTAGTTAGAATCAGTTTCCAGTGTTTACTAGTAGGGTTTCCACAGTTGGCCTAGGTTGTGTGTTAATGTAGCGAGGTAAGGTTATAGCTTATGTTTCTAGATAGCCTAAAGTAAATGAGAAGAACTATACGACTCATGACCTCGAACTAGCCTCTGTGGTGTTTGCACTGAAGTTTTGGAGACATTACTTGTATGGTGTTCACGTGGATGTATTCACAGACCACAAGAGCCTTCAGTATGTGTTCAGCCAGAAAGAACTAATTCTTTGCCAGAGGAGTTTGTTTGAGTTCCTCAAGGATTATGATGTGAGTGTGTATTACCATCCTAGTAAGGCCAATGTAGTAGCAGATGCTCTTAGTAGGCTATTAATGGATAGTGTAGCACATGTTGAGGAAGAAAGAAATGAGCTAGCGAAGGATGTCCACTGGCTTGCTCACTTAGGAGTTCGTCTTATGAGTATATCAGATGGTTGTATAACTGTTCATAATGAATCAGAATCTTCTTTGGTAGTGGAGGTTAAGGAAAATCAAGATAGTGATTTGATATTGCTTGGGCAAAAAGGTGCAATCCACCAGCAGAGGGTTAAGGTTTTCTACCAAGAGGGAGATGGTGTTCTTCGCTATCAGGGTCTATTATGTGTTCCTGAGGTGGACGAGTTGAGATAGCAAATTCTTGTAGAAGCCCATTACTCCAGCTTTTCTATTCATCCAGGCGCAACTAATATGTACCATGATCTCTGGGGAGTCTATTGGTGGAATGGTATGAAAAAGGATATAGTGGATTTTGTGGCAAAGTGTCCCAATTGCCAACAAGTCAAGGTAGAACATCAAAGACCACAAGGTATGACTCAAGATATTGACATTCCTACTTGGAAGTGGGAAGTGATCAACATGGACCTCATCACAGGTTTACCTCGTACTCGCAGATAGCATGCCTCTATTTGGGTGATTGTTGATAGAATTACTAACTTTACATGCTTTTTGGCAGAGGATTACGCCAATCTTTACATTAATGAGATAGTTAGGTTGCATGGGGTTCCTTTGACTATCATCTGAGATATAGGTCCTAAGTTTACCACTCATTTCTGGAAGTCATTTCAGAAAGGTCTTGGTACTCAGGTTAACCTTACCATAGCATTTCATCCGCAGACGGATGGCCAGGTAGAGTGTACCATTCAGACCTTGAAGGACATGTTGAGAGATTGTGTGATCTATTTCAAGGGGAGTTGGGATGATCACCTTCCTCTTCTAGAGTTCGCCTACAATATTAGATACCATTCCAACTTTCAGATGGCTCCTTATGAGGCATTATATGGGCGTAGATGTAGATCTCCTAATGGTTGGTTTACAGTAGGTGAATTTGCCTCAATAGGGCCAGATTAAGTTCATGAAGCTATGGAGAAGGTGCAACTAATTAGAGATATACTTAAGACAACCCAGAGTCGCTAGAAATCATATGTAGATTTAAGGAGAAAGGAACTTGAGTTCCATGTTGATGATTGGTTTTCCTGAAAGTGTCACATATGAAAGGGGTGATGAGATTTGGCAAGAAGGGGAAGCTCAGTCCTATATATGTAGGCCCTTACAATTTCTTGAAAAGAATTGGTAAAGTGGCTTGTGAGTTAGAGTTGCCAACAGAACTAGCAACAGTGCATCCGATTTTCCACATTTCGCTACTAAAGAAGTGTTTAGGTGATCCAGCATCTATTGTGCCTTTAGAAAGTGTGGATGTGATGGATAGTCTCACTTATGAAGAGGTACCAGTTGAGATTCTTGATCGTCAGGTTCGAAGGTTGAGAAAAAAGAAGTCGTTTTAGTCAAGGTATTGTGGAGGAGCTAATCCATATAGGGAGACACTTGGGAAGCAGAAGCAGCCATGAAGGCCAAGTATTTTAACCTCTTTCCTCGTGATTCCATTATGGCTTGAGGTAATGGTTCATCTTGAGTTTTTCAGTCATTCATGCGCAGTTTACATCTAAGCATCATGTTTATTTAATTTGTACTTGCATTTTCAGCATATTTGCATGTTCTTGGAACTTTGTTGAGTAGGAAATTAGTTTCCAGTGTTTACTGGAAGGATTTCCAACTCTCTCCCTCCTTATCAGCTAGTTTAGTCTTCATTTGAGGATGACTGTTCCAAGGGGGAGATAATGTAAAACCCCAGATTCGAGAAGGGAAAAATTCCAGATTTTCAGAAGGTGCAGGTGCCACCGAAGAAAGCCACCTACGGACCATCAGTCGAGTGATGGCCCATCAGTCAGCTCTATCCATGGGCATGCTGACTTTTTGTTTCAAACTTAAGATTTCAGCCCATAGTTACAAACGATGGTCGACTCGTACAGACCGTAAGTCGACTCACGGCCTACAGTCAGCTCCATCGATGGGCCAGTCACCTTTCAGTTTCAAACCCCAAATTTTAGCCTTCAGTTGCGAACAACGGTTAACAAGTACGGACTGCTAGTCAACTCACAGCCCATCAGTCAGCTCCATAGGTGACTTCGACAACTTTTAAGTTAGGGGTCTTTTGGTATTTTCCTTGTTCGTTTGGCCCCTAAATTACGTCGTTTAGACCATAAATTATGAGGTTTTAGTCAGTTTAAGCCTAGAAACATTACTAGAACTTACCCAAGTTAAATCATTAATAAAAACTTAGACAAATTAGAGCGTAAGAGGAGAAAAGAGGTCAAGAAACCTAGTTCAAGAACGCAACAAGGTTCCATCTGTTCCAGCCGCGAAATCAATAGATTTCTCCATGGAATTGGTCACCATGTATGTGGGATTTCACTAGTGGGTTCCTTTCACCCATTAGGTCCTTAGTTTTCAGTCAGATTCTTGATTCCCTCAATATCATCTAGACCTAGGGTTTCATGAATGTTAGAATTGTTGGGTTTTAGCTATTAGAATGATCCAAATCAGATTATTATGTTATTACTCAGTTTATTGCATGAATTTCAAAACCCAAGCTATGTAGTTCTTTAGTCCTTCAATTAAACATGCTAGGTTAGATATTTAAGCTATTTCAGATATACATGCCTCAGTGTATGAATGTGGTATTATTACTTTATTAATGTGCATTTTGAGATATCCTATGAATCACATAAATTCAGTCATCATATATTAACCACTTAATCCATTGGGAGTAGTATAATACCGAGTTGGAGTAGGGCTTAGTGTACCCGAATAGTCCCAGAACTACGGGCCATATAGGTTATAAGTCCCCTTTGTGGGCATCATTTATTGATCACGTCAGCATACCTCTATACCTTTGGCCAGGTATATTGGGTCCTCTCGATGGGGAGTATACATTGGACTCCACATTTAGCATACGTGGTTTTATTATGAGTTATTAGTAGCTTCCAAAGTTCAGTCAGATTCCATTGCATAGACCACATTTCAGTACAGTCAGTATTCAGTCTTAGCCTGTTATAAAATGGTCATTGCATTCAGTTACTTCAGTATTCATTGTCTATAGCATGTTCAAATTACAATCTTACTTTATTGTTTGTTTAGTTATATGTTTATTTCAGCTTTACTCTATCATGCATGCGTAGTACCTTTCAAGTACTGACACATACATTGCGCTACATCTTCTCGTGATGTATGTTCAGGACCTTAGTATCCAGATCACGCTTAGATCGGTTCCTAATCTTCAGTTCAGCATCATCAGTGGTGAGTCCTTATTCTTCGAGGAATAGTGACATGTTTATCTTTATCGCTTTTAGTTTTTAGTTTCAGTTCTGCTAGATCTAGTTAGGGGCATTTCCCAACTTTTTAGTCAGTCTAGAGGCTTATATCAGACGTAGTTAGTTTCAACTTTAGCCTTAGAGTTTGATCCCTCTTTTGTACTCAAACTCGTAGTTTTCATGTATTAGTTATATAATTGGTATTCCCCATCACTTTCATTTTCATGATATTTAAGTTTCCGCATCACTTTTGTTATCATAGTATTCTTATGTTATGCCAACATGGTTAGCTTAGGGCCACTCGTGATCCTAGGTCCCGTGTCCGCGTCTATGGTGTAGCCTCGGGGCGTGACAATACTATTAGGTATTTCTTTTTCAGTTTTTGTGAGGCCTAAAGGCATTTGACATTTTCTATTAATTAGAATAAACATTTGTTCATAATACCCTTTGTTGTCTATAAATATAGGGGTTTCTCACATTTTTCAAATTGAATTTTAAGAACTTCAGAACTTATTCTTCCTCCTGATAAATAAATTTTAGTTTTCTTTATTCTCATTTAGTGCTTAGCTGACATCACTTTTTTAGGTACCGATACATCAATGACTAAGACCATTCTATTCGGGGAGAACATTTACCATTAACCTCTAGTACTTGAGGAGAATAATTTACCTGAGGGGGGGAGCTTCAATTTAGCGGATTGAGAGCGCACGTGATCGACTACGAGGGAGACTACAATCTACTTTCTTTAGGATTGTCTTCCATGATATAATTATTAGTATACATTGTTCCGCATCCATTCAGTCACCCCTCTCACTACAAGTAGCATTACCTTGGAACCCATACACTCTATCTCAAGTCACCAACCACCTTCCAGTTCCAACTCCACCATCTAGTTCATTCCACCCTCGTATTAGATCATAACCTAAACCCTTCTATCAGATAGAGATATCTTGAATAGTAGGTCACTACTAACGTTGTTAGCTAGACAGCTTCTATTCTCCCTCAAACACTCATTCCAACTCCTAGTCCATACAAAATTTAATCAAACAGATAACATACAGTTATAATCACTATCAGAAACATAACCCTGACTCTTAGTCCTCACCTAGACTAAACATTCACCATTCACATAATCAAAAACTCTACAACAAGCTATAATTGAATCATCACACCTTTGAAATATATTGATCTATAAGGATGCCTCAAACATTACTACACTATTTAGTATACACCCTACTCTATAAAAGAACTACCCAAGCATTTAAATAAACCACCCAATAACTGAAGGACCAACATACAATAAATATAACAAAATAAATAAGCCCGATCCACTCACAAAACAAAAAATTAATAATCATGTCATTAAAAAGTACACTTAGTTCTCTCATGGAATCTACACACAAACTATTAGTGCACCTCACGTGGTACCCATGTCAATCATTTGTACGTATCGGTGGGAGTACCCGAGCAAATAATTATGGATATCCCCATAAAATGCATGGTACCCGAGCCAACTGTTAGTATATACCAAGCATGGTATTAGTCAATCGTGGGAAATATCTTTTACTAGAAGTGGTACCCGAGTCAACCATCAATCATACAGCATAAACACAATGAATAAAAAATACACTTTTACACCAAAGTAATCATATCATTGCATACTATTGAAAATAGTCATGAATCAAATGATGTTCATTCCTTTTCCAAAATCATATACCATGCATGCAATACTATCAAAGCTTTTAACAAGCACATACCACATAAACGGAAAAATAAACAACCATCACCTACCCGAAAAAACCACTTCCCAAATTATTCCCCATTGAAGATCTGATTAACCATAGTCATCTATTATAGGATAACACCCATCATGCATTATAAGATCAACATTTACCAAGTAAATTAATCATTAATCTAAACTACAACTACCCATCAATTCCAACATCTAGACTGTATCTGAAGGCTTGTATATACAATCTCCTGACAAACTACAAGATATTATATTAAAATAAGACAGGTTTAACTACTCACTTACGATTAAAACCTAGAAAACCTGGACTCCAAGCAACTACTGAAGAACATTAGATACGAACTACTAACCCTGATCAATGTAGATCGAGAATTAATGGATTTTAACTTTGTTTTCATTGAAGTCCCTCCCCTCCATTGTTCCTAAGCTTAGAGTGGCTTAGGAGAATTTTGCAGTAACCCTTTTCTTATTTTTCAATGAAAAGTAGAAGGAAAGATAAAATTCATCGTGTTTTCTAGATGTGATTTTTCCACCTATAGCGGCCCTATAGGCACTATGTGGTGCTGTCATAGTACGAGACTTTCCATTAGGGTGGGCTGGCGTGAACATGGATCCATTAAAATTCTTCATTTTTCTTTGTATAACCCATTTTTTTAAATTTGCATCGTATTTTAAGAATTTTTGGGACTCCGCACAAAGTTCCTTTTGAATAACGATTGATTAGATCATTACAGTCACAAAGATTGTTAAAAGTCCATATATGAATATAGAATGAAACAAAGAAATGTGATTAAGAGGGGGTGTGTTTTTTTCCTTATTTTAGATAAATAAGAAATGGGAGAAAATATGTAGCACATCAACTGTTTTCTACAAATCTAAATAAGTTTTTCCTTTCATATGTAAAGTGAAACAATTGTGTATTTATTATCACTTCCAGATGGTATGAAAACAATAATTTTCATAGTCTAAATTGGATAAATATTATGTGAAATTTATGACTTATTAAAATCTTTATGTAGCTTCAAATGGAGCAAGGATGATGTGAATATTTTTCACCTTGTGTTTGGTATGATTTCTTACAAGTTATAACAATGTAAAAAAAAAATTCTTCTCAATTTATTTGATGTTGTTTTATTTGACACGAATTGTATAGACTAAATCTTGTAACTCTTGAATTTTTTTTATAAAAATAAGGAATAAACAAATTATCTTCTTAACAAAAAAATATCCTTTAACATTTTAGAATCAAAATCTATTCCACTGTAAAATTAGTTATGTCCTTGTCTATCTATATATGCTCGGCTACCCGCTCCAATAAATAATTTAAGTTACCAAACATGTAATTTTTATTTTCAAATTATATAAATCAAACAATTGAACTGAAGGTAAATAATCATTATTTGTAGAATGATTTTCAACAATGGAAAATCGACATTCCTTTGTTATTTTAATGAATTTAGTTTCTTGGATGACCATCTAATTGGTTAAGAAAATTTTGTTTGTTTTTGAAGTATTTCACTTGGTAAATGTTAGTTGAGGACAGTTACAAGATGATTTTCTCTGGAAGTGAATATGTAACTATCAGAATTTGTGTTGTTGATCGTTGAAAACCCACACAAATCAGATGAATTTCCTTTACCCAGAGTCAAATGTCCTTAGAAGAAGTACAAGATTCGTTTGTTTTTTAGATAGATAACCCTAGCCGTTTAATGTGCTGGAAAGAAACCCGCTTTTTCTACACCTATAATGGTGTATTTATACACCTAGAGTTAGGGTTAAGGATCACTAATGGGCTAATCAAATTATTGGTGGACCTGACCCAATAATTTTTGGAATATCAACACAACTAGGAAAACATAAACCTTATATTTACTCCTTAAAATCCTACATTAAAAAAATTACCTAACAAAGCCACCATATTCCCTAACACAACTACCAAATTTAGATGATTATACACAATACCCTATTTCACACATAATTAAAAATTGTATTTCGACAAAATAAAATATGTCACCTATATTATTGATGTTTCTTTACCACGACATTACTCTACCAATTTAGCACAATTTAATTTTAATTTCTTCAAGTTCAAATTACAAATTTCCCTAAATCTGCACTTTTTGGGATTATTTATATCAGGTAAATATTATTAACGGTAAGTGTATTAATGTATTCCTTCTTCCAATGATAGGATTGTTGTTGAAGGATAATTATCCAAACATAAAGTATCAAAATTGTATGCAATTTTTTTAATGTATCTACTGTATCATAATATATTTGTATCAAAAAGATATCATGAAACATCATATATAGGAAAGACATCATGATATGTCATGTATTGGAAATGTATGATTATTTAATGTATCAAAAAGGTATCGTGATACATCGTGTATTGGAAAGGTATCTTGATACATTATCTATTGGAAAGGTATCACTAAGCAATATATCATAAAGGCATCATGATACACCATCTATCAGATTATATTATGATTTAATTATCTTAAAGGTATCATGATACATCATTTATTATAAAGGTATCATGATACATCATATATCATAAAGGTATTATGATACATCATATGTTATGAAGGTATCGTGAAACATCATATATCATAAGGGTATCATGATATCATCAACTATAGAATCTAGGTAACTATTCTCTACATTTCAAATCCTGAAATGTCATATCTGAACTTAAATGGTTCACATAGTGGATGCACCAGAATAATCATCTAACTCTTATACTCTAATTCAAAACCCCCAAGTAAAAGAAAAACAAAACTAAGCTAATGGGAAAAGTAAAAACTGTCATTTAAAAAAACATTGAGATAGATTATTACTGGTATATCTATTTTTCATGACCCAATTCCTCGAGTCCTGATGACACCTACTATAACCCTCTAGTAGGTAAGCCAACCTATAGCCCAAAACAACAAGTAATAGATATACGGGTAGAAACAAATCAGAAGCAGTAATTGAATAAAAGAAATGGAATAACAAAGAGAATCAAACCAAAATGATATATATACAAAAGATCCCTCGTAGAACCGTGAGGTCACAAGTACGGAGTTGTCTAAACGAAAGAGTTTTAGGTCACCAAATAGGACTTAAAATAAAAGCTTGTCTCAAAAAGCGAAAGAATAGCTATCAAATAAACGTAGAGGTCAGTAAGTACAGGACGCCAAGTACTTACCCTCACCTTAGAATAGAAGCTCCAACGGGCTTGAATGATCAACGCCGGTAGCAAGTAATCAGACCTACATCACGGAACATATGCAGAGTGTAGTATTAGAACCAAAACAACATATACTCAGTAGGTATCATAGACCGACTACCTCACAAGAAGAATGTAGACCAGAGCAAGAGGGAGTCAAGCTAGCTATTGTAGTTGTGCCATTTGGTGGGTCAAAGTAGTCTACCAACAGTTAAGAGATGCTAGTAGACAAGATGGGACCACCACCATAACACCCGAATAAGTATGAAAATTAAAACAAATATCAAATGATAGAATGTAGACATAGAAGTGGTCAAAGTAGAATTTAAAAGAAATGAAAACGAGTGGACTAATAACTGAAAAAGAACTAAGTTCAACTAACTAAACATAACTTACCCCCATAAGCCCAAAGGGTACACGCATGAGCCAGTTTCTCTAAAAACCTAAACAGACCCCGTAAGTCCGACATGTATACATTATGGCTAAATCTATTAAGAACAAGGCGTAGCCCATACCTCAAACTATAGATAACCTCCAGGTAACCAATAAGAGCCTTCTAAAGCTAAGTAGTATAGATCCTGAACATCAAAGAACAGGTGGTCTCTCAAGAGGCAATAGACTGAAGCTAGAATGTATCAACCCTTAGAGGATAAATGCCAGCATGACTAGACCTTGAATCATCAATTATAATGGCTTCCAAAAGACCTCATTCAAAGACATCATCCCAGAACCACCGTGGAATGACGTCTACTGGTAGATAATCAACACAATACTCCAAGCTTGACCAAACTCCACTGCCCAATGGCCAAGCAAATCCTGAAATCCAAAACGCAATTCACGGGGCTACAGAAAGAGGGAGTGTGGATAGAAGGTGAATGAAGTTGAGTCATTGCCTATTCAAAGGATTATTTCTATCAGTCTCAAGTATGCTACACAAGTTCATATGGAGTTAACCATCTGAAATGATGTCGAAATAGAATGAGGTAAAGTGGCTTTAAATATAGCACGACTACGACTAGCACTAGTGTAAGCCTAGAGTAAGTTAAAACATGCTCAAACAATAAAAAATAACATCATTTGAGGGCAACCACACGGTAAAGGTAATCACATACCAGAATCAACATGTTCCTAATCTTGAAAATAACAAAATACACCTAAAACATGATATCTAATAAACTAGCATGATTTACTAGGTTTCCATCCCCAATTAACTCAAATAAATATCATTTCAGATATTCAAGCTTAATCTAAGGAATGGAAAGTCGTAGACTACATTTAGGCTAACCACAATTCGAGGCTCAGAATAGGGGTAACCAACACCATGCTACAATTCACACTTTAATGAACCACAAACAAGCTAAGGTTGTCCCAAAATAGTGGAAAACACCACAAATAAAGGCTCTCTGACACTTCTGAATAAAACACACAGGTGGATCCGCACTTTCTGAACATAGTGTTGTTCAAATAACCAAAATCTGGGATATATCAGAGGAGAAATCACCAAAGGAAAATTATAATACCATGTTGATCGGGTTTGGTCTATAAATAAAGACTAGTCCAAAATTCTACTTCGTAAATTTGGCAACAGGGGCATGAAAACGTGGAGGATCAACAATTAACCCATCTCAAATGCGAAGAAGGCTTTACAAATGCTAAGGGTAAAGAACCAAGGCCATGTGAATACAACAGCGACCCATGAACGCAAATAGGAGGGAACTCACCCATCACCAATAAAGAATGGACCCCGAGAATATAGTGACCAGATTCATTGGTCGTTGCACACGTGCAAGCAAAATATTGTTGTACCAACTGATGCACATCAACTGGTCTTTGACAAGTAAAAATCTCTGATGGGGTTCTTGTAATTCATTCAAAACCTTGTGCACACAAGCGAGATATGCAAATCCTTCAAATTCAACATTCCAAACTCAATGGAGTAGTCAAAACTTCCAACGGCGTCACTCCCATGATCATCAACACCTTGTAAACCTCATCAATTAACTCGTAAGGATCCTTAATCTTAGAACCATGAAACTCTGTAGCATTCATTCTAGTAAAGTCCCTTACTCTAGTTTCCGCCGTATCCACATTTTGGTTTATTGGAACCACAACCTTCCTATTGGATTGGGCCATCATGGCTTAAGCCAATACCTGAAAAGCAACCCTAAACTCTGCATTAGTCACTTGCACAACCAAAGGGTCGACTGGAGTTTAAGGAGATTGAGGAGGAGCTTCTTGTTCCACATTCTCCTTCATATTCCTTCTAGCATAAGCTCTTGCAGTAGCCATATCCTGTAGAGCTTCAAATAGTGATTAGGATAGAGACTTTATAGAGTTTAACTCTATGGTACGACTTTAGAGTAATGAAGAAGTGGAGTTTCCTAAACATCTTGTAGCCTCTCATTCATAAATGAGGTAGGTTTCACACTCATGAACAAGACTCTACTAGACGTAGCTTATAAGATATCCTAAGACAATTCTAAATCTTGTGCTTTGATTACCAAGTTTTACATGACCCAAGGGTACACGCTAGATGTAGCATTTGTATAGGACCCCGAGAGACTCCATACAATCCACTTAGCATTCATAACATAAGAAATAGAACATAAGAGATAAAGAAGTACATTTCAATTTCTAAACAGTTTATAAAAGTAAAGTGGAATACTGAACATTTGTCTCAATAACCATCTAATATAATAGAATGAAATTGAGCCAATCCCATACATCATGTCCAAAACTAAAAAAAAAGGAAAACAATGAAGATTTGTCCTCAAAGCATGAGGACTCACCCAAGCTCAAAAATCTCACAATCAACCACTAGCCACAAAACTGAGGACCATGATTGTCAGACCCTACTTTTGGGGAAATGTAGGCATGAGTATTCGTTAGTATAAATAATGTACCAAGTATGATAGCAATGCATAAAACATTTAAATGATTCTAAAATAAGTGATTTCATGACATGCAATGGACAAAGCTAAAACATGATATAAAAGGGTTAGAAAGCATAGGTAATAAAACATGGTCAATGCAAGCTAAAATCTTTAAAAACTTTAAATTCATGTGAGATACTTTTTAAAGTAACCTTAGTTCAGTATTATTATTGTGGGAAGTAGCCGTAAACGACATAGAGATTATGAACTTTTAGCTTAAGTGGATTTCACTAGCTAATGTCTATCTAGATAATCATCCTATGGGGGCACATAGGTAACGGATAAGGAGATTTCTTCTAGAAACTAGCCTCTACTAATCGGAGAGCCTCCATATCAATATCCTCTCGGTGCTTAGCATAATTCCTACGGAGTAGTCATTTTCAAGTTTCATTAGGATAGCTCTTTATCTTTTATTCATTTAGGTGAGAAAACCTTTCAGTCTTAGAATCCTTACTATGTGAGAAAACCTTTCACAATCATACTTTCATGTGCATATGAGAAATCCTTTGAACAACACAACAACAACATCATCATTGATACTTTACTCTCAAAGTATCCTTAAAATTTTTTCATAAATTTCATAAGAACATGCATAGGTTTATAATTCAATCTTTCAAGGTTCAAAACCCACTTTCAATCATAAACAAATAGAAAACATGGGTTACACATGGGTTCATGGAAATACATCATAATTTCATGTAATTCTACCAATTCATGCTTGGTTTCATAAAAATCTTGTTTCATAATCAAAGACCTACACTATATGCTCATAAGTAGTAAAACATAGGGATTACATGGGTTCATAGGGGAATCATTATAAAATCTTAGTATTTAATCAATACATGCATAAGAGATCATAATTCAATCATTTAAATCAATAATCAAGAGAACCCATTGAATTGAAGAAAATCCTAACTCAATTGAGGATTTCTAACTTTGAAATAGGAGAATTTGGGAACTGCATGAATGGAAAAAATCCATGGATGAAAAATATCATACCTTACTATCAAAGCCCAAAAGCAATTGAAAAATGAAGGCTGCATCTTCAACCCTATCTTGAATCTTCTTCTTCAACCTTCTAGAGAGAGAAATACCTTTGGGAAAGAAAGACTCAACTTCTTTTAACGAGATTGAAGTTAATGAATTTATTTGGGGTTAAAATCACTTATATAGGGGTCATAGGAATGGGAAAAACGATGTAGTATTAAGATAAAACAATTAGGAAAGGACCCAACTACCTTTAGAATAACTGTCGATCTTCAACATACTGGCCTTGACCGGCGATCCGTGGTTTAAGCGACAGCCCATCCTACACATCGGTCATCTCCATCAAAGACTGGAATTTGAGGCGATGATCCAAGGACCACACTCCACGGACCGTGGACCCAACGATGGTTCGNTTTCATGTAATTCTATCAATTCATGCTTGATTTCATAAAACTCTTGTTTCATAATCAAAGACCTACATTATATGCTCATAGGTAGTAAAACATAGAGATTACATGGGTTCATAGGGGAATCATCATAAAATCATAGTATTGGGAACTGCATGAATGAAAGAAATCCATGGATGAAAAATATCATACCTTACTATCAAAGCCCAAAAACAATTGAAAAATGAAGGCTGCATCTTGAACCCTATCTTGAATCTTCTTCTTCAACCTTCTAGAGAGAGAAATACCTTTGGGAAAGAAAGACTCAACTTCTTTTAACGAGATTGAAGTTAATGAATTTATTTGGGGTTAAAATCACTTATATAGGGGTTATAGGAATGGGAAAAATGACGTAGTATTAAGATAAAACAATTAGGAAAGGACCCAACTACCTTTAGAATAACTGTCGATCTTCAACATATTGGCCTTGACCGGTGAACCGTGGTTAAAGCGACGGCCCGTCTTGCACGTCTGTCATCTCCAGACTGGACTTTGAGGCCATGATCCAAGGACCACACTCCATGGACCGTGGACCCAACGACTGTCCGTTGGTCAGAGTCATGATTTCTGGTCCTTTGTGCCTTGTTGGGTGGTCAATCCACGGACAAGACCCACATTTAGTGGCTCAATCTACGAGCCTTGGCTTGCCTCCGTAGGATTGCACCAGAAACTTCTGAAAACTGCTATCTTGCCCATTCTCAAGTGTGAGGTGTTACAATTTGTCACGCCCTGAGACTATCCCTAGATGAAACACAAGACTGAAGACCACAAATGATCTCTAGATAACCCTCTTTGCATTGGCCTTATTGTAAATGGAAAAAAATATATGAACCGCAACTTAAATGGAGAAATGAACAACTTAATCTACAATATAAATAAGGTTCTAAAAATTACAATCATAATAAAGATGAACGTCTGACTCTATGTCAAAAAGCCTCTACTACTGGTGAGCTACTAGGACATGTCCCAATATAACTCTAACTACTAAAATACAGAATAAGAAATTAAGTATTGAAATGAATATAAACTACAAGCCCTAGAATGAGGAGGACTTACCAAATTGGCTAGATGTGTGTCCAACTAATAAACCACAGACTGAAGAGCGGGCAACAAAATCTACTTCATAAAATGATGCAGCACAAAGAAGTATGTGACCAGGCCTATGTAACGTACTGAGTATGTGAGATATTCATAAGGAAAATAATTTATACTTGAAATCATGCTTAAAACTGATATCATACACATGTCATAGTAAAACATTTCTTGAAGCATAACTAAAACTGAAGTTGTATCATGATAGTAAATTTTGTGATAGAATGACTCAAGCAAAGCCATAAGCTGAAAATTCTTTCGTATCATAGTAAATAATATAAACTTTGAAATCTGAAAGCAAAGAGTAAATGCACTCAAAACCTAAAATTGTATCTGTGGGAGGTTCTCTAACCGACAGAGACCATGTGAGCTACATGGAATCCGATGGCCAACAGAGGGGAGTTATAAACTATGGGGCACGTAGTTTTTGGACTAAGGATACTCTCACCCTGTTCAACTCGGTTCTAAATACTACTCCCAAAAACATACGTATAACTCATATAACACTGAAGCACATCTGATACAAAAACTCATCATAACTAGTAACATATGTGATGTCAAATATGTTCGTAAGCATAAGGACAAATCTGATTTCATTCGATATAAAATCATAAGTCTGAGGGCTTAGCATAGCCACTATGAAAATTACACTTTTCTTTCTTAATTCATAACCTGAAGAAAAAGTTATGCAGTTTCATCATATAATCTAAACATGCCAAATCTTTACTTGAAAACATGCAATTTAATGAATAAAATCTAGAATTCACTACTCATGCATGGGCTCTTGAAAACACTTAAGATGTTATTGAGTGTTGTAATGGATTTGAATATTAATTAAGGTGACAAGAAGCCCCTAGCACAAAGTTGAGTTGCAAGCTTCCATAACGATTAAATTTTTATGTAAGATTCGAGTTAAGGAAACATCAAATGATCATATATCTCAGTACATAATGAATTAAGTTGCCATGCTCCATCAAATTTAAGGTCTATGAGTTCTCTTTCCAATGCAATCACGTTTGTCACATTTTGAGTTTTGAGTAAAACGTCATGTCCATTTAACGAGAGACTGTCACATTAGAGTTTCCTGAAGTCAATTCCTACGAGTTTCTTCTATGGGTCATCGATATTTTGATGAAATATACAGTAAACTGGTATCAAAACTTCAGAGATGTGATTTCTTGGGGTCCAATTCCTATGGATCCATTATACGAGTCGTAGTTTTGACCTATAAATGGACTTTTGATCCTGAAAATTGTATGAATTTTACGGATTTGATTTACGGTCAGTAGAAACTTCTAGAGGTTGTAGACAAGACCTTTAGAATGAAATTTTGAGCCTTTAATTTTATATAAATTGCATGGATGGGATGTACAGTTCATAGATCCAAGCAAGAACCATGGATAGACCTATAAAAGGTTTCTGTCAGTTTTTAATAGGGGTAGTTTAGCTATTTCTTACAACTTTTAAGCCTAAACCAAGACATTATTACACCTATTTAAGGTTTTGAACATTGTTAATCAATCCTTTATATTTTAGTTAGGCTTCCAAGTTTTAGAGCAAGGATACAAGAGGAGTAAGTTAGTGTTTCGAGCATTCTTTGAGTTTTCACCAATTTCGCCAAAACAATGTTCTTCCATGTATATGTAAGGGTACTCATATTGATAGGATGATTTCATCCTTACATTGTACATCCACTTCCTCTCTGTAAAGAATAATCTAGGGTTATATCCTTAGTTTTGATAATTCTTGAGTTGAGTTTCTTTGTTGGGTTTTGAATTTTATTCTTGATTCTTAGTTTTTATATGTTGTATTATGATATTGAGTTGATTGTTCATTTCTATTTTTCAACATGAACCTTATTACTGAGTTATTACCGCGTTAGCATTGGGAATGCTTTTAGCCAAACTTTTTTTTGTCTTAGATTGAGTTTTGAGAAAGTTAAGACGAATTTTAAGAAGAGTTTAATGAGTGATTTGAGTAACAATATAAGGGACTAGGAATTCTAAAATGTATCACTTTTCACATAAAGAAAAGATAAATTTTGATTTGTAAACGAGTTAGTGAGTTCAGAGATATTTCAGAGCAATTACCTTTTTAGGAGGATATTTTGAGAAACCTAGTCAAATTAAGAAAGAGTATGTTTTATACATTTGAGACTAACTAAATATTTATTGGGTGAGAATTAAGCACCAATATCTTGATGAGTTCAAACAACTCCTATTCCTCATAAATAATGTAGCCAACATGGGAAAAAGTTTGTACTTTTTAGACGATTCCTTATTGTTTTCGATTATAGCTTTAGAGAATCCACTATGTTGAGATGTTTGATATCCCGACAAGGTATAGGATAGTTCTGGTAGCACTGGTGAGACATTGCATCATCACGTTGCTCGTAGTAATGGTTGTCTCAGAGATGAGTAAGTATTTTAAAAGTGTAAATGTTTACACTCCTTTTTTTTTTTTTTCAATTTTTGAGTATATAATTATATCCATTGCATTCCTTTCATTCAGTTATTTCACTTTGGGTATATTACATACTCATTCATTCAATGTACTGATGTCATTTGACGAGCATATTCGTATGATACAGGTACTTGTTTTTAAAGTCATCAACAAGTGCTTTTTTTTAGATCACTTGCAGTTCTAATAATCTTTGGTGAGCCTCTTTCATTCTTGAGGACTCCACTTTTATCTTTTTGTAAGTTACTTTGATGTGTTGTGGGTCTTTTCTCGACATCCGTCTTGAATATAGAGGCTTCATAGATAATTAGATTTGAGTATGGTTTCTGTATTTCTTTGTTAAATTGTATTTCATCTATTATTCTTTTCGAAGTATTTTGAAGAAGTTTAGTACTTTGAGATTAAAAGGTTTAATTTTTTTTAAAGGTTACAATTTGTTGAGTTACTCTTCCGCTAGTCAGCCACACCAAGGGTTCGATTGAGGAGTAGGAATGGTTCTCGAGTGTCGATCACGTCCAGGGTGTAGGCTTGCGCGTGAGATGACGAGGATATAAAAATAAGATACACTCATCTCTTTTCCTCTGATTTCGTTCCGGTCCGAGGTATTCAATCGTCCTAAAGTACTCATTCAATTTAGTCACACTTTTAGTGTTTCAAATTCATGAGTTTCTATGTGTATTTTGCATTAAATTGTGTTGTTAAACCTTTTCCTACCCCTTCCATTCTTAGTGCAACAATCATTCGAGGATGAATGACTCTAAGGACTTGATATCACAACACCCAAAAAAATTATAATAATGCATGAACCACTCTTCATTTCCATATAAGGTTTTCTCAGTTGATTCTTAAATTGTTCACCGGTGTTAAGTTCATTTCCTTAGTGTATGAATGGATTTGGATATGAATTAAGGTCACTACCATCCCCTATCACAAATTTTAGTTGAAAGATTGCCTACTAATTAAGTTTAAATATAATATTCTACCTATGTAAACTTGGAACAATCATATTTGTCCTAACATAATGGATTAGGGGGCTCACCACCTATAAAATTGAAGTACCATGTGTCCTCTTTTTAATGCCACCACATTTTCCTCATTCCAAGTTCGGAGTAAAAAGTTATGACCATTTTACCATAGACTACCAAAGTAAAGTTTTCTAAGTTAGTGAGATACGAGAAACGTCAATGGGCCGTACAAGTTTCAATGACATGTACCATTAGTAGTGGAAAAAATAGTGGGAATAAAAAAAATTATTTAATTCTTACGCATCTACTAACAGGTCTTAGGAACTTCTATGGGTCGTAGTTTGGTTCCATAGAATTACTTTTGGAGCCTTCAATTTTCAATATAAATCCACTGATGGGATCTCTGGTCTTTAGATCAAATTGTAGATTGCCCCGTGGAAGGTTTTCCATAGCTTTTTAATAGAGGTATTTAAGTATTTTCTCACTCCTTCTAAGCCTAAACCCTAATGTTTCTACACCTAACTTAAGGTTCTAAGAAATATTAATATACCCTATTTGATGGAATTCAGAATGCTTCAAGGCCATTCACTCCAAGCCAAGTTTGGGAACTTCAAAGGATGGAAGTATTGTTCAAAAAGATAGCGATTCTTGAGCTTGAGTTGATGACAAAGATGGAGTTCCATGCCTTGAATAGTAATATACACGCTTGGAAGGAGCTCCCAATTGAGCAATATCATGTTTGGATGATAGCTTGGACTATGAGAGGTCTAACTAAACAAGGAAGAGCGAGTAAAGAAGTTGCCTCATTAAGCGAGCTGAGACCACTTCGACGACTCACCTAATGGCTTATGTGAGGGATCCAATATCACCTAAAGATCCAAGGAGCTATAGGGAAGCCCCCATATTCGGCGAGCCGGAGGTCAATCTGTGAATCGTCGAGTTCCTTAGGCAAGCACGACCCAGATTCCCAAACTTTACAGAATGCTTCCAAGGAAGGGTCACGTTACCGACCTAGTTGGCGACTCGCCCTGTTAATTAGGCGAGCCCGACCCAACTCAGATTTTATTCTTTTTTTGCAACCTTCGGGCCTCTTATAATGTTATAGCATAAAAATAAAAATAACTATTTTTGGTAATCTTTTTAGGTAGACTATATTAAAAATGAATGATTGATGAATTGGATATTCTTTGAGAGACTGTAGATCTTGGTGAAGCTTCTATTAAACTTTTTTAAGAAATGGGGGTTTCTTGGAGATTCAATTTTTTTGAGGTCTTCGTAAGAGAATCGTTGCTTGATTCACATTACTCGATTGAGGTCTTTAGATTTCATATACCTTTAGGTTACTTTTTTTTTCCTTTTCTTGTGTCAATCTATTTATCTGAATGAGGTGCTTGTTTAGGATTGTAATTGGAGGTTTTAGGATTTAATACATACTTTAGTTGCCAATTGTTCCTTTTCTTGTATATCTTCTTCTATCTTTCTTTGTTTTCTTTGATTTCCACATTTTTATTCTTAATTCGTTGCGAGAATTCAATCATTTGGTATCAAAGATAAGTTTATATTCGTTCTTACGATTCTAGTCATGGGTTTGTGATGAGTCCACAAGTTGGACTCATTTGGAGCTTTATTTTAATAAATTTAGTGTCCTCAAATGCATATTCTGTACCAATAACTGATGTAAACCCTTGAATTTAATGTGTTTGGACTGAGGAAAAAAGCATGGACACTACTGAGCAAAAATGGACAAGGCAGGTGAAAGAACAAAGAAAAGAGGCCTGAGGATCGCCTAACCCATTGGGGGAGTCACCGAATGGCCACAATCTCGCCTAATGTTCTAGTGTGCCAAGCCCTAAAGGAGAAAATCAAGTCAATGATAGAAAGCAGCAGTCAACGAGTCGGCAAACGGTTCCACGATGCACTACCATATCACCCAAAGTTTTAGAACTTGAAGATGTTGAAAGGTAAAGTAAAAAGGCGATGGAATTTATCGAAGCTCGGATCACCCAGTGGATCGGCGATCTTGACTTATTGCGCCGAATGTCCTTCGCAGCAAATTTTTGGGTCGACGATAAATACATTTTTAAATTCTTAGTTTAGTATGCAACATTAGAGAGTTTTCATTATTGTTAAGTTTTCAAATTTAAAGATGAGAACTGAGTTTTTGGAGACATTTTTCTTTACCTTTGATGATTTCAAGATTTCCATTTCTAGGAAATTGGAAATGGGTAGTCACTCCCCAAACCTACACACTGGGCCGGACTGGCACTCGAAGACCATTGCTGGCCCCAAGAGAACCCTTGGCCTGTCTTACTTAACTCAACAGAAGACTTAAACTCAACAAAGATAAGTTCGAATAATAAACTGGAATGTTATAAAGGAACATTCAACTAGCCATTAAGGCAAACTCAATTCTCAACATGGAATAATGACAATGAAAAGACTAAAGAACTAACATCTAACTGTCTATGAAGCCTCTAATAACAACTGAGATGGATATTGGGACAAACCTCACAACATCCTAATGAACTAAATTAGGAAAGAATGAAATGGATCCTACGGAATGCAAGGAGTGTCAACAACAGACTGAACTGCTCACTGTATCAATGATGCGCCGGAATGCCGATCCTAGTTACCTGTGTTTGCATCATAAGACGATACAGGAAAACTGGCATCAGTACATTGAATGCACGAGTATGGGAGTTAGAATGCTAAAATAACATAGCTTGAAAGGGAATCTGAAAGAAACACTTACCTTGTCTCTGCTCAACTCATAAATACTTAACTGAACTCATTTCAGCATAAAGCAATTTAAAACAAGTGATATATAAAAAAAAGTTGTTTAAAAACATGATGTAAACTCTGTGTATATACAAGGATACAACATAACTCTAAAATGTATGTAAAAATACAGTAACTGTTATATATAAAATACAATAACTTATGTGGGAGTTTTTCTAACCGACAACCATTACATAAGAGCTATAGTGATGATACAATGATCTACTTCACGCTTCCAGCGCATCATATACCCGGTCAAAGGTATAGAACCTGAACTGCCTAATGGATCCACTAGTCTATCGAGAAAAGGATTCTCTAAAAAGTATGACCCTTTTCTACCCATTTTGGCTACATGGTTCTATAGTGACGTGAATTATCTAAACTCATGATCGTCCCCAATTCAGTGTTCAATACTACTCCCAAAATATACTGGCTCTTTTGTTTTAAAAAAATACTTAACTGATCCTTGAAATGAATTATGGATTCAAAGATTAAAATTTATGATCGGAAAGATCTCATGATGTTTTGGAATGATTCTAGATAGTTAAACATGAGAAAACACCAAAAATCAATATTTGAAGGTGGGTTCGGGATGCGGATGTATAATTTAATTCTGGTTCCAAAAATGTCTTTTGAGGTAGAACACCTAGTGTCAGCTCTGCGACGCGAAGCTAAAATGATCAAATTTGGGCACTAGGCGCACGACGTGCGGCTACCCCTTAATTTCGTCCGAAGAGATTTCTTCTTCATTTTCCAACCCCGATTCACCCAAACTCGGTTCTTTTTCTCAAATTACTTTTAGATACAGATACCCAGCAAATGTACCTAAGAATCTAACTCGAAATGACCCTATAATGCGACGTAACGAACTCAGAAACTTCCCAACGAAGTCAAATTCAAGAACAGTATATAAATTCAAGAAAAGGTATCAAGATCATCAATATTCAATTGTTTTAAGGACGAATCCAAATTGAAATAAATATGCTTGGCACGTGGGAAAATCATCCCAACATTATGAGACCCTTACATACCTGATAGAAGTAAATATGTGGCGAAACACCAAGTTCCTTGATCGATCTTGATGATTCTGCCCTTTTCTCCTTCTTCTTTTCTCTCCTCCTTTCTTCTTAGCCCGAGAGTGAAAACCCATGTTCTAAAACTGGCTAAGTTCTGAATTGACCCATATTAAACTCCTAAAATTGGATTAAAATAATAGGGCAGTGAAAAGACTAAAATACTCCTTATATTTCCGGATTGGAAATTTCCTTAATCTAACAACCCAAATTCCAAAGGGCATAACTTGCTCATACGAACTTGGAATCGCGCATACTTGGTGGCGTTGGAAAGATCATTCCAGGAGCTTCCCAACCATATCTAGAACTACACCTAACTAATCTTGAGCTAGTAGTTATCACCATCTGAATTTAACCAAAATTCAACTTTATCTTACTTGCAATTTTCAAGATTTCCTTATAGTTTCCAAAAAAAGACTATTTCCAGATTTTAAATTTCCTTCTAGTTCTTTCTAGTTACGAGATGGTACAAAATCTCCCCATTGGGAACATTTTTCCTCGAATGAGATTTACTCTTACTAAGCTAAGGGTAGTAGTATAAAGTTCAAACACCCAACAAGCAAATGCAAACAAACAACATTCTTACTCATAATCTAGATAGTACTACGAAGAAAATTAGTACCTTGGTCTGCATTTTCTTAAGATTCAAAGAGATGTGGATATCTCTTCTTCATATTCTCCTCAGCTTCCCAAGTAGCTTCCTCAACAAATTGGTTCCTCCAAAGAACTTTGACTGATGAAACCTCCTTTGTTCTCAACCTTCAAACTTGGCGATCTAGACTCTAAACCAGAATCTCCTCATAAGATAAACTATCCTTGATCGAAATATTATCAATTGATATAATCAATGAAGGATTACCCATGAATTTCTTCAACATAGAGATGTGAAATACTGGATGAACCATTGCCAACTCTTGTGGTAGCTCTAACTCATAAGTTACATTGCCAATCCTTTTGGATATTCGATAAGATCCAATATACCAGGGACTAAGCTTCCCCTTCTTACCAAACCTCATAAAATCCCTCATGGCTGAAACTTTCAAATATACCCAATCATTTACTTCGAACTCTAATGCCCTTTTCCTAACATCAATGTCGGATTTTTGACGACTTAGTGCCATTTTGAACCTTTATTGAATCACTTTCACCTTCTCCATAGCTTGGTGAACTAAATTTGGTCCTATCAACCCTGCTTCACTACCTTTAAACCATCCAATTAGAGATCTACATCTTCTCCCATAAGAATCTTCATACGAAGCCATTTGGATGCTAGAGTGATAATTATTGTTGTAAGCAAACTCAATGAGACGTAGGCGATCATCCCAATTTCCTTTGAAAAATCAATCACACAAGCCCTCATCATATCCTCTAAAGTCTGAATACTGCGCTCTACTTGCCCATCAGTCTAAGGATGAAAGGCAGTACTTAAGTTCTCTTTCGAACCCAAACCTTTATGAAAAGATTTCCAGAACTGTGCAGTAACTTGTGCACCTCCATCTGAAATAATGGAGGCTGGGATTCCATGAACCCTTACCACTTATTGAATATATAACCTGTAATAATCTTCTACTGAATGGTAGTCTTTACTGGGAGAAAATGGGTTGATTTTCTCATTCCGTCGACAATCACCCAAATAGAATCATGTTGTTTGCGAGACCTTGGTAAACCTGTAATGAAGTCCATATTAATTATCTCCCACTTGTTCAAATGCTAATACTCTTTTCATATGAACATTTGCCTTTAAGTCTAGCAAAATGGGATATTGGTCTTGCTTTTCTTTCACTTCTAACACTAGTGACAATTCAGCCCCATTCATCACGACTATTCCTCCTTCTGTGGAATCCATAAGTTGAACTCCTAAGCGTGCAACCTATGCACATCTTTTGCTAATTCTCTTTTTTCTTTCTCAACATGGGCGGTACTACCCATGAACAACCTGCTCAAGGCATCAACAACAGCATTAGCCTTACCTGGGTGATAAACAATACTCTTGTCATAGTCCTTGAATAACTCTAACCACCTAGTTTGTCTAAGATTCAGCTCTTTCTGAGTGAACACAAATTGAAGACTACTGTGATCAGTGAATACATAAACATGAACACCATACAAATAATGACGCCATATCTTCAAAGAGAATACTATAGAAACCAACTCTAAGTCATGGGTTGAGTAGTTATTCTCATGAATTTTCAACTCTCTCGAGGCATAAACTAAACTTTGCCATTCTGCATTAAAACACAACCCAAACCAACTCTAAATGCATCACAATACACCACAAAACCTTGAGTACCTTCCGGTAAGGTCAAAACTTGGGCAGTAGTCAACCTGTTCGTCAATTCCTGAGAGCTTTTCTCACAAGCTTCAGACCATTGAAATTTCAGTGTCTTCTGAATTAACTTCATTTAAGGGGATGAAATAGATGAGAAGCCCTCTACAAACCTTATATAATAGCTAGTCAAACCCAAGAAACTCCTAATATCAGTTGGAGATGTGGGACTAGGCCAATTCTGCACTGCTTGAATTTTCTGAGTATCAACTTTAATTCCACCACCAGAAACTATGTTACCTGAGAATGCCACAGACTCAAGACAAAACTCACACTTAGAGAACTTGGCGTACAACTCCTTATCTTTCAAAGTCTGAAGAACTATTCTAAGATGGCTAGCATCACCTCTTCATTCCTTGAATAAATTAGTATGTCATCCATGAAGACGATAACAAACATATCTAATTAATAATTGAAGACTCTATTCTTTAGGTCCATGAACGCTGCTGGTGCATTAGTTAAACCGAACGACATGACCAAAAACTCATAATGACCGTAACTGATCCTAAATGTTGTCTTTGGAATGTCACATTCCCTTACTTTCAATTGATGGTAACCTGATATGAGGTCAATTTTTGAGAAATAAGAAGCAACATGAAGTTGATCGAAAAGATTATCAATCCTCGGAAGAGGATACTTATTCTTGATGGTAACCTTGTTCAACTGACGGTAATCTGTACACATCCTACGGGAACCATCCTTCTTCCTCACAAACAAGACCGGAGCGCCCCAAGGTACGACTCTTGGTCGAATGAAACTCTTATCTAGAAAATCTTTCAACTGCACCTTAAGCTCTTTCAACTCTGTTGGTGCCATTCTATATGGAAGAATAGATATCGGACGAGTATCTGGAAAAAGATCTATACCAAAGTCTATCTTTCTCTCAGGAGGGACTCTGGGAAGTTCTTCTGGAAAGACTTCTGGAAACTCTTTTACTACTGGAACTGACTGAATGTGAGGAACCTCAATACTTGAGTCATTAACTCGGACTAAGTGATGGACACACCCCTTAGAAACTAACTTTCTTGCCTTAAGGTACGAAATGGAAAAACCCTTAGGCACTGTTGAACTGCTTTTCCACTCTAAAACTTGCTCATTTGGAAACTGAAACTTGACTACTCGAGTTCTACAATCAACTGAGGGATAACAGGCATGAAGCCAGTCCATACCAAGAATGAAATCAAAATCTACCATGTCTAACTAAATTAAATCGGCCATGGTACTCTTGTGATTGACGAAAATAGGACAATCACGATAAACTCTCTCTGCTAGAATAGACTCACCAACAGGTGTAGAAATGCTGAATGGTTCACTAAGTTGCTCAGTAATAACATCAAAGTTAATAGCAACATAAGGAGTTACAAAAGATAAACTCGTTCATGGGTCTAGCAAACAATAAACAGTAAAGTCAAAGACTTGAATTATACTAGTGACAACATCTGGTAAAACTTCTACTAAACTTTGTTTAGAAATGGGGGTTTCTGGGAGATTCCATTTTTTTGAGGTATTCATAAGAGGATCGTTGCTTGATTTACATTACTCGATTGAGGTCATTAGATTTAATATACCTTTAGGTTACTTTTGGTTTCTTTTTCTTGTGTGAATCTATTTATCTGAATGAGGTGCTTGTTTAGGATTGTAATTGGAGGTTTTAGGATTTAATACATACTTTAGTTGCCAATTGTTCCTTTTCTTGTATATCTTCTTCTATCTTTCTTTGTTTTCCTTGATTTCCACATTTTTATTCTTATTTCGTTGAGAGAATTCAATCATTTGGTATCAAAGCTAAGTTTATATTCATTTTTACGATTCTAGTCATGGGTTTGTGATGAGTCCACAACTTAGACTCATTTGGAGCTTTATTTTAATAGATTTAGTGTCCTCAAATGCATATTTTGTACCAATAACTGATGTAAACCCTTAAATTTAAGGTGTTTGGACTGACGACAAAAACATGGGCACTATTGAGCAAAAAGGGACAAGGCAGCTGAAAGAATGAAGAAAAGAAGGCCTGAGGATCGCCTAACCCATTGGGGGAGTCGCCGAATGGCCACAATCTCGCCTAATGTTCTAGTGTGCCAAGCCCTTAAGGAGAAAATCAAGTCAGAGATAGAAAGGAACAGTCAGCGAGTCGGCAAACGGTTCCATGATGAACTACCATATCACCCAAAGTTTTTGAACATGAAGATGTTGAAGGGTAAAGCAAAAAGACGATGGAATTTACCGAAGCTCGGATCACCGAATGGATCGGCGATCCTGACTTATTGCACCGAATGGTCCTTCGCAGCAAATTTTTGGGCGACGATAAATACATTTTTAAATTCTTAGTTTAGAATGCAACATTAGTGATTTTTCATTATTGTTAAGTTTTCAAATTTAGAGATGAGAACTGACTTTTTGGAGGCATTTTTCTTTAGCTTGGATGATTTTCCAGATTTCCATTTCTAAGAAATTGGAAATGGGTAGTTACTCCCCGAACCTATACACTAGGCGGGACTGGCACTCGAAGACCATTATTGGCCCAAAGCGAACCCTTGGCCTGTCTTACTTAACTCAGCAGAAGACTTAAACTCAACAAAAAGATAGGTTCGTATAGTAAAATGGAATGTTATAAAGGAACATTCAACTAGCCATTAAGGCAAACTGAAGTCTCAACATGAAATAATGACAATGAAAAGACTACAGAACTAACATCTAACTGTCTGTAAAGCCTATGATAACAACTGAGATGGATGTTGGGACAAACCTCACAACATCCTAATGAACTAAACTAGGAAACAATGCAATGGATGCTTCGGAATGCAAGGAGGCTCAACAATAGATTTTGAACTGCTCACTGGATCAATGATGCACCGAAATGTTAATCCTAGTTACTTGTGTCTGCATCATAAGACCATACAGGTCAACTGACATCAGTATATTGAATGCACGAGTATGTGAGTTGGAATGCTAAAATAACATAGTATTGAAAGGAAATCTGAAAGAAACACTTACCTTGTCTCTTCTCAACTCATGAATACTTAACTGAACTCATTTCAGCATATAGTAGTTTAAAACTAGTGCAATATAAAGAAAAGTTGTTTAAAAACATGATGTCAACTCTTTGTATATACAAGGATACAACATAACTCTGAAATATATGTAAAAATACAATAACTGTTATATATAAAATACAATAACTTATGTGGTAGTTTATCTAACCGACAACCATCACATAAGAGCTATAGTGATGATACAATGATCTACCTCACGCTGCCAGTGCATCATATATCTGACAAAGGTATAGAACCTAAGCTCCCTAATGGATCCACTAGTCTATTGTGAAACGGATTCATCTAAAATGTATGACCCTTTTCTACCT
This sequence comes from Solanum stenotomum, assembly GCF_019186545.1. Taxonomy (NCBI): domain Eukaryota; kingdom Viridiplantae; phylum Streptophyta; class Magnoliopsida; order Solanales; family Solanaceae; genus Solanum; species Solanum stenotomum. Next base: position 77,294,652 of record NC_064282.1, on the reverse strand, counting down.
ATTTTGGCTACATGGTTCTATAGTGACATGAATTATCTAAACTCATGCTCGTCCCCAATTCGGTGCTCAATACTACTACCAAAATATACTGGCTCTTTTGTTTTAAAAAAATACTTCTTCTGGGATTTGAGATTAGTCCTAAAAAACATAGCTCAAAGTCTATCTTGGAAATCAAAGTTTCTCCTCTTGATTCATTTAGAAAGCTATTACTCTTTTTGAAAACTAGCCCGAGGCTCTTTGGAAATTTCAGTTTTTGCTCTTATTTAAATGTGTAAAATATTTTAAATCTCTTTGGGAATAAACAGTACTTGTATACTTTTTTGAAAAAAAAGAACTTCAACTTTACATCCTTACTGAACTCGAAGATTAAGTCTTATAACAAAATTAAAACATTTGTGAAAGGCTTTCGAAAAACTTAAAGAGCTTATCTTAACCTGACTCTTCACTTCTCTTGACTTTTACCTTAACTACTCTTGACTTGACTCTTAACTGATCCTTGAATTGAATTATGGATTCAAAGATTAAGATTTACGATTGGAAAGATCTCACGATGGTTAGGAATGATTCTAGATAGTTAAACATGAGAAAAGACCAAAAATCAATTTTTGAAGGTGGGTTCGCCACGCGGATGCATAATTTAATTTTGGTTCCAAAAACATCTTATAAAGTAGAACACCTAGTGTCAGCTCCACGACGCAAAACTGAAATGATCAAATCGGGGTACAAGGCGTGCGACGCGCGGCTACCCCTTAATTTCGCCCGATGAGATTTCTTCTTCGTTTTCCAACCCTGATTCACCCAAACTCGGTTCTTTTTCTCAAATTACTTTTAGATACAGATACCCAGCAAATGTACCTAATAAAGTAACTCGAAACGACCCTATAATGCGACGTAATGAACTCAGGAACTTCCCAACTAAGTCAAATTCAAGAACAATATATGAATTCAAGAATAGGTATCAAGATCATCAATATTCAAATGCTTTTAAGACGAATCCAAACTGAAATAAATATGCTTGGCACGTGGGAGAACGATCCCAATATTATGAGACCCTCACATACCTGATAGAAGTAAATCTGTGGCGAAAGACCAAGTTCCTTGATCGATCTTGATGAATTTGCCCTTTTCTCCTTCTTCTTTTCTCTCCTCCTTTCTCCTTAGCCCTAGAGTGAAAACCCATGTTCTAAAACTGACTATGTTCTGAATTGACCCTTATTAATCTCCTAAAATTGGATTAAAATAATACGGCAATGAAAAGACTAAAATACCCCTTATATTTCTGGATTGGATATTTCCTTAATCTAACAACCCAAATTCCAAAGGGCATAACTTGCTCATACGAACTTGGAATGGCGCATACTTGGCGGCGTTGGAAAGATCATTCCAAGAGCTTCCCAACCATATCTAGAACTACATCTAACTCATCTTGAGCTAGTAGTTATGGCCGTCTGAAGTTGACCAAAATTCAACTTTATCTTACTTGCAATTTTCCAGATTTCCTTATAGTTTCCATTAAAAAAAACCTATTTCCAAATATTGAATTTCCTTCTAGTTCTTTCTATTTACGAGATGTTACAATATCTCCCCCTTAGGAACATTCGTCCTCGAATGAGATTTACTCTTACTAAGCTAAGGGTAGTAATATAAAGTTCAAACACCCAACAAGCAAATGCAAACAAACAACATTCTTACTCATAATCTAGATAGTACTAAGAAGAAAATTAATGCCTTGGTCAGCATTTTCTTCGAATTCAAAGAGACATGGATATCTCTTCTTCATATCTTCCTCAGCTTCCCAAGTAGCTTCCTCAACAAATTGGTTCCTCCAAAGGATTTTGACTGATGCAACCTCCTTTGTTCTCAACCTGCGAACTTGGTGATCTAGAATCTGAACCGGAATCTCTTCATAAGATAAGCTATCCTTAATCTAAGTATTTTTAGTTGATATGATCAATGAAGGATTACCCATGCATTTCTTCAACATAGAGATGTGAAATACCAGATGAACCGCATCCAACTCTTGTGGTAGCTCTAACTTATAAGCTACATTGCCAATCCTGTTGGATATTCGATAAAGTCCAATATACCGGGGACTAAGCTTCCCCTGTTTACCAAACGTCATAACATCCCTCATGGCTAAAACTTTCAAATATACCCAATCATCTACTTCGAACTCTAACGCCCTTCTCCTAACATCGATGTAGGATTTTTGACGACTCTGTGCCATTTTCAAACTTTCTTAAATCACTTTCACCTTCTCCATAGCTTGATGAACTAAATCTGGTCCTATCAACCCTGGTTCACCAGCTTCAAACCATCCAATAGGAGATCTGCATCTTTTGAATATATAACCTATCATAATCTTCTGCTGCATTGGTAGTCTTTACTGGGAGAAACTAGGCTGATTTTGTCATTCCGTCGACAATCACCCAAATAGAATCATGTTGTCCGCGAGACCTTGGGAAACCTGTAATGAAGTCCATATTTATTATCTCCCACTTGTTCAAAAGCTAATATTCTTTTCTTATGAATATTTGCCTTTAAGTCTAGCAAAATGGGATCTTGATCTTGCTTTTCTTTCACTTCTAACACTAGTGACAATTCAGCCCCATTCATCACCACTATTCCTCCTTCGGTGGAATCCATAAGTTGGACTCCTAAGCGTGCAAGCCTATGCACATCTTTTACTAATTCTCTCTTTTGTTTCTCAACATGGGCGGTACTACCCATGGACAACCTGCTCAAGGCATCAACCACATCATTAGCCCTACCTGGGTGATAAAGAATACTCATGAACAAAAATTAAGCTCTTTCTAAATGAACAAAAATTGAAGACTACCGTGATCAGTGAATACATAAACATGAACACCATACAAATAATAACGCCATATCTTCAAAGCGAATACTATAGAAGCCAACTCTATGTCATGGGTTGGGTAGTTCTTCTCATGAACTTTCAACTATCTAGAGGCATAAACTTAACATTGCCATTTTGCATTAAAACACTACCCAAACCAACTCTAGATGCATCACAATATACGACAAAACCTTGAGAACATTCCAATAAGGTCAAAACTAGGGCAATAGTCAACCTGTTCGTCAATTCTTGAAAACTTTTCTCACAAGCTTCAGACCATTAAAATTTAATTGTCTTCTGAGTGAACTTTATTAAAGGGGATGAAATAGATGAGAACGCCACTACAAACCTTCTATTATAACTAGTCAAACCCAAGAAACTACTAAAATCACTTGGAGATGCGGGTCTAGGCCAATTCTGCACTGCTTGAATTTTTGGAGTATCAACTTTAATTCCATTACCAGAAACTATGTCGCCCGAGAATGCCACAGACTCAAGACAAAACTCATACTTAGAGAACTTGGCGTACAACTCCTTATCTGTCAAAGTCTGAAGAACTATTCTGAGATGGCTAGTATTATCCTCTTCATTCCTTGAATATATCAGTATGTCATCCATGAAGACTATAACAAACATATCTAATTAATGATTGAAGACTCTATTCATTAGGTCCATAAACGTTGCTGATGCATTAGTTAAACTGAATGACATGACCAAAAACTCATAATGACCATAACCGGTCGTAAATGTTGTCTTTGGAATGTCACATTCCCTTACTTTTAACTGATGGTAACCTGATATGTGGTCAATTTTTAAGAAATAAGAATCACTATGAAGTTGATCGAAAAGATCATCAATCCTCGGAGAGGATACTTATTCTTGATGGTAACTTTGTTCAACTGACGGTAATCTATACACATCCTAAAGGAACCATCCTTCTTACTCACAAACAAGACCAGAGCTCCCCAAGGTACGACTCTTGGTTGAATGAAACTCTTATCTAGAAAATCTTTCAACTGCACCTTAAGCTCTTTCAACTCTGTTGGTGCCATTATATATGGCAGAATAGATATCGGACGAGTATCTTGAAAAAGATCTATACCGAAATCTATCTCTCTCAGGAGGAACTTGGGGAAGTTCTTCTGGAAACTGTTTTACTACTGGAACTGATTGAATATGAGGTACGTCAACACTTGAGTCATTAACTCGGACTAAGTGATAGACACACCCTTTAGAAACCAACTTTCTTGCCTTAAGGTACGAAATGGAACAACCCTTAGGCACTGCTGAACTGCTTTTCCACTCTAAGACTTTATCATTTGGAAACTGAGACTTGACTACTCGAGTTCTACAATCAACTGAGGCATAACAGGCACGAAGCCATACCATACCAAGAATGATATCAAAATCTACTATGTCTAACTGAATTAAATCATCCATGGTACTCTTGTGATTGACGAAAATCTGACAATCACGATAAACTCTCTCTGTTAGAATAGACTCACCAACAGGTGTAGAAATGCTAAATCGTTCACTAAGTTGCTCAGTAATAACATCAAAGTTCATAGAAACATAAGGAGTTACAAAAGATAACCTTATTCATGGGTCTAGTAAAGCATAAACAGTAAAGTCAAAGACTTGAATCATACTAGTGACAACATCTGGTGAATCCTCCTGCTCTTAGAGATTGTTGCTGGCATACAAGCAGTTTGTTCCTCCGCCAGTACCGGAAGTAGCCCCTCTAGGTGCAACTCTGTCTGGTGTAGCAACTGAAGAAGACTGGGCATTATTGCCCCCATTAATATTTCCCTGCCTGTTCTTTAAACACTCTCGCATGAAATTCCTAGTCTAACCACACTTGAAAGAACTAGCGAAGCCCTCACGACAAATACATAAGTGGTTCCTACCACACTTAGCGCAGGGAGGAGGCTTACTACCCCCTTGCACCACACTTCCCTTAGAATAGGTAGGCTTAGCTCTAGAATTCTGACCATAGTACTCACCCTTGTTCTTAGGTGCAGGTGCACTAGCAAATGATGGATCATGTCGCTTCAGTTTCTGTTGGAAAGATAACCGGTTGGCATTACTCTTCTGCTTCCCGGACTCGTTCCCTGTCTTAGCCCTCTTGCTCTTGAACTCGTCTCTACCTCTCAGCTTCTCTTCCTCTACTTGTTGCACATAGACCATCAACCTTGAAATGTTCATGTCTCTAATAAGCATTGTTGTCCAGCCCTCTTTGCTTGATAGACGACCCAACCCAGAAACAAACAAGCTCATTCGACCCCTCACGTCCTTAACGATCTCCAGAGCATAACGGGATAGTTGGGTGAACTTCAACACATATTCATGAATGTTGAGAGAATCCTGCTTAAGGGTTAAAAATTCCCATACCTTAGGCTCTTTCGATCCTCGGGGAAAGAAACGCCCCAAGAAAGCCTCTTCAAAACATGCCCAACTCGCAGGTGGTGCATCCTCGGCTCTACCCCCTTTCCATTGATCAAACAATGTCCTAGCAACATTCTTCAATTGATATGCAACTAGCTTAGCCTGTTCAGTGTCAGGAACATGCATCACCTCGAAAACCTTATTCAGATCCTCAGTGAAGTTCTCTGGATCCTCAGTAGTGCTCGAACCAGTGAAACTTGTAAGGTTCATCCTCAAGAACTCACGAATCCTTGAAGTGTCATCCTCTTCTTGTCGAGCTCCTCTTTATTGACCAACCTGGTTAGTCACAGCTTGACTCAACATCCAGATAGCCTCACCGAACTCAGCATTGGTGACTTCGCCTTGTCGTTGCACTTCAGGTGCATTCGTTAACTCTTGCTCTTATGGTTCAACATTGCATCTCACAAGACGACCTCTAACAACTCTTCGTGGAGGCATGATTATCTAAAAACACGAGCAAACACAAATTGGAGAAAAACTATTCAGAGATAAACTCTAACGCACGAAAAGAATGTGAAAGAAGTGAAGGAATTCCTAAATGTTGTAGCCTCCCAATTATAGATGTGGCGCGCTTCACACTGATAACTAGGACTGTACACACACAACTTCATAGATTCCCTAGGACTCTAGAACTCTGTTCTCTGATACCATGTTTGTCACGTCTCGAGCCTGCACCCTGGGCGGGAGTGGCACTCGAAGACCATTGTTGGAACCAAGCAAACCGTTGGCCTGGCTTACTTAACTCAGCGAATGACTTAAACTCAACAAAGATAAGTTCATATAATAAACTGGAATGTTATAAAGGAACATTCAACTGGCCAATAAGGCAAACTCAAGTTTCAACATGGAATAACGACAATGAAGAGACTAAATAACAAACATGTGACTGTCAATGAAGCCTCTAATAACAACTGAGATGGATGTTGAGACAAACCCCGCAACATCCTAATCAACTAAACTAGGAAACAATGAAATAGATCCTTCGGAATGCAAAGAGGCACAACAATATACTCTGAATTGCTCATTGGATCAACGATGCACCGTAATGCCGATCCTAGTTACCTGTGTGTACATCATAAGACAATGTAGGTCAATCGGCATTAGTATATTGAATGTACGAGTGTGCGAGTTAGAATGCTAAAACAAAATAGGCTTCGAAAGGGAATGTGAAAGAAACACTTACCTTGTCTCTTCTCAACTCATGAATACTTGACTGAACACATTTCAATACAAAGCAGTTTAAAACAAGTGCAATATAAAGAAAAGTTGTTTAAAAACATGATGTCAACTCTGCGTATACACAAAGATACAACATAACTCTGAAATATATGTAAAAATACAATAACTGATTTATATAAAATAGAATAACTTATGTGGAAGTCTCTCTAACCGATGGCCATCACATAAGAGCTATAGTGATGATACAACGATCTACCTCACGCTGCCAGCGCATCCTATACCCGGCCAAAGGTATAGAACCAGAACTGCCTAATGGATCCACTAGTCTATTGCGAAAAGGATTCAACTAAAGAGTATGAACCTTTTCTAACCATGGTGGCTACACGGTTCTATGGTGACGTGAGTTATCTAAACTCATTCTCGTCCCCAATTCGTTGCTCAATAATACTCCCAAAATATACTGGCTCTTATGTTTTAAAAAACATACTTCTTCTATGATTTGAGATTAGTGCTCAAAAACTTAGTTCAAAGGCTATCTTGGAAATCAAATTTTCCCCTCTTGCTTCATTTAGAAAGCGATTACTTTTTTTTGAAACTAGCCCGATGGCTCTTTGGTAATCTCAGTTTCCACTCTTATTTAAATGTGGAAACATTTTAAATCTCTTTGGGAATACATAGTCCCCATATACTTCTTTGAAGAAAAGAACTTCAACTTTACATCCTTACTGAACTCGAAGCTTTAGTCTTAAAACAAAGTTAAAACATTTGTGAAAGGCTTTCGAAAAACTTTAAGAACTCATCTTAACTTGACTCTTGACTTCTCTTGACTTTGACCTTAACTACTCTTGACTTGACTCTTAACTGATCCTTGAATTGAATTATGAATTCAAAGATTATGATTTTTGACTGGAAAGATCTCATGATGTTTAGGAATGATTCTAGATAGTTCAACATGAAAAAAGGCCAAAAATTAATATTTGAAGGTGGGTCCGTGACGCGGAGGCATAATTTAATTTTGGTTCCAAAAACGTCATTTGAGGCAAAACTCCTCCTGTCAGCTCTACGTCGCGAAGCTCAAATGATCAAATCTGGGCACTTGGCGTGCAACACGCGGCCACCCTTAATTTCATCCAATGAAATTTCTTCTTCGTTTTCCAACCCGGATTCACCCAAACACGGTTCATTTTCTCCAATTAATTTTAGATACAGATACCCATCAAATGTACCTAACAGCCTAACTCGAAACGACCATATAATGCGACGTAACGAACTCAGGAACTTCCCAACTCAGTCAAATTCAAGAACAATATATGAATACAGGAATAGGTATCAAGATCATCAATATTCAAATGCTTTGAGGATGAATCCAACCTGAAATAAAATATGCTTGGCACGTGGGAGAACGATCCCAAAGTTATGAGATCCTCACATACCTGATAGAAGTAAATCTTTTGCGAAACATCAGGTTCCTTGATCGATCTTGATGAATTTGCCTTTTTCTCCTTCTTCTTTTCTATCCTCCTTTATCCTTAGCCCTAGCGTGAAATTCTAAGTTCTAAACCTTACTAAGTTCTGAATTGACCCATATTAAACTAATATAATATGATTAAAATAATAGGGTAGTAAAAAGACTAAAATAACCCTTATATTTCCGAATTGGACATTTCCTTAATTTAACAACCCAACTTCCAAAGGGCATAACTTGCTCATACAAACTCGGAATCGCGCATACTTGGAGGAGTTGAAAATATCATTCCAAGAGATTCCCAACCATATTTGGAAATACACCAAACTCATCTTGAGCTAGTAGTTATGGCCGTCTGAAGTTGACCAAAATTCAACTTTCACTTACTTGCAATTTTCCAGATTTCCGTATATATTCCAAAAAAAAAACTATTTCCAGATGTTAAACCTACTGCTAGTCCTTTCTAGTTGCGAGATGTTACATGGGTGTTGAAGATTCTTCATCTTAGACCTTTGTAAAGACAATATCAATCGTACTTTATTGATGGAAACATAATTTGGTAACCATTTTTACCTTTTTATGATGTCTAGCTAAAACCCCAATTCTTTGGGTGCGATTATGTGATTATGGGTTGATTTATCTATTGGGTATTTTTAATTAATAGTTTAAATGTTGTTTAAAGGTGATTTCGATCAGTAACTGTGGCTTAATTTAATGGGTTGTAGTTGCAAATACAATCTTAGATTCGTATTTTTGGCTTGCTCGAGAGAGAGAGGTTTTAAAACGAAGATTACTGAATGGATGGTCTGTGGGTATTGGGTTGTTATGGGTTCAGCTCGAGAGAGTGAATCATGAACCCTTTTCCACACATTCAGCTCGAGAGAGTGAATGGACTAAAGCGAAGGTTGTGCTTAATTGCAGCTTATTGGTGTTCTAGAGGAACCAATTTGATTCGGGATAAATTGTTCCAGAGAATGTTTATCCCCACTAAAGTCTAGCTTATTCATTGATTTACAACTAGTTATTATTAAATACAATTACCCGATTGTTTACCTTAGCCCATAATCCAATCACATCCCAAGAATCCCATCTCCACATTTATTATTTTCATGTTATTTGTTGTTGTAGCTGATAGTTGAAACCAAATCCCCCTATTATTTGACACTTGTGTCACCCCAAACTTGAACCACGCTTTTATTTTTTAATGTTTTTAGCTATGATTGACTTGACTATATTTATGCTTTTCTATTGATTCTTGAGTACGAACCACTCCCTTGGGACTCGACCCCAACTCCCTAGGGTTATAGTACTTACTAAGGATTGTTGACGCTTAGTATTGGATGAGTTGTCTTTGAAACATTATTAATCAAAATGGTGCCGCTGCCGGGAAATGGTGTTACTTGAGATTTTTTAGTTAAGTTGAATTTTGTTCTTGTTAATTATAGTTGTACTTACTTAATTTTATATTTGTTTTGCTTATTTGTGTATTGAAACAAGTATGAGTGTTAATGGCAGCAATGGCAGCCAAGTAGGCAATCAAGATGACATCGAAAACCTCAACGATATCAACGAGCCAAATGCTAATGATCCCTATCTCATGGGAGGTATAGGTCCCATTCGCTTGCTTCCGGCCGAAGGGAATGCGGCGCTCCACATCACGAGTACTATGTTGCAACTCTTGGCACTAAATGGGCTTTTCCGTTGTTTCTCTCATGAGGATACCCATGAGCATATTAGAAACTTCGTGAATCTATGCATACCATTCTCTTTCAAGAACATCTCCCAAGAATCGGTCTGGTTGAGGTTGTTCCCATTTTTTTCATGGGTGAAGCGTTTAAGTGGCTATCTGAATTGCCACATGAACCAATCACTTCATGGAAGGAGTTTGTTACTGCATTTCAAGTGTGCCTTTTCCCTCCTTCAAAGATGATGACTCTTCTGGACACATTCAAAGCTTCAAACGTCTAGAAGGCGAGCCAATTCATGAAACTTGATTGTGATTCAAGAAGTTGGTGCTTTAATTCCCAACTCATGGCTTTCCTGACAACGTGTTGTTGCGGTATCTTTATTGGAGTCTTGACTCTGTAAATAAGGGTCTTGCTGACCAACTTTCTCTGGGAGGTTTGATGCAGCAACCTTGTGTGATAGCATCCCAGCTTTTGGATGGCATGACTACCATAAATCGAGCATGGTATACCTATGAACCCTCTCACATTCAAATTGACCTAAGAGCAAATGGAGAAAGCCAAGAGAGGGAGCAGAACTTGCCAAAGATCATGACACAACTTGACATTTTGTCCAAAAAGGTCAAGGGAGCTGGTGCTTGAAGTGTCAATGCCGTGGGTGTCGGGTGTGCTAATTTTGAGTAGTCCACGTTTGAAGCCTTGTATAACGAAGAGGTGAATTTCCTCGCCAACCAAGGTAGTGGTTATTGTTCAAACTACCTGAGGTAGGCTAGTAACCAAGGTTGGAATAGGGATGAAGGTTGGAAGGATCACGATAGAGAATGGAGGGACCAAAATCCTCATTGGAAGGATGGGGAGAATGATAGATATGTGCCTCCCCACGAGCGTCAAAAGCCAAAGGATTCAGAAGGTGGCCGGTCTATGGATAAACTTTCTCATATCCTCAACAAAGTTGAGGGTTCAGACAAGATCTTCAAATATATGAAAGACGATGTGTCGACCCTTAGCCAGACCGTCACATCCAATTTAGTGTCGATCAAGCAGTTGGAGACCCAAATGGGTCATATCTCGTCTCATCTAAACCCGAGAGAACAATGGGGATTACCTAATGACACTATGGCCAACCCCAAGAAAGAGGTTTGAAGGTGGACTTGCGTCGTGCCACGACGTTAACTAAGGCGCTACTTGGGAAGCAACCCAAGTTTTATTTTCTTTATTTTTAAGTTTGAAATAATGATATGTTGAATGTGTAGGACAAAGTGTGGTAAGTGTTTGAGAAGTGCAGGTTGGCGAGATTAAGTTCTTGTAGTCGAATCGCCGAAGAGATCGGCTACCCTGACCTAGACCATCGTTGGACTAAAGACAAATTTAAAGTGAAGTCTGTAAAGCTCTATCAGCCTAGGAAATTATTGGCGAATCACTGACCAGTTCGGTGATCGCGATCTAGTCCTCTTTGGACCCCCAGATTTATTGGAGGTCCTGTAAAACTCGATGAGGTAAGTGACCACTCGGTGTGTCACCGAGTAGGTCGGCGAGTACAACTAATTTCGTCGAATAGGCGAGAACTGTATGATTTCTTAAAGGGCCAAAGGTTTAAACTTCCAATTCTTTCACTTTCCCTCACTTTTAATCTTCCCAAACTCACACCAGGTTAGTATTTTATATATTTATTGCTTTTTTGCTATATTTGAGTCATTGATCAAGTGTTCGGAGTGGATTACATTGTCTCCTAGCATTTCAGTCTTTCTTATTCAGCATAAAAGGTTGGTTTTCCAAACCCCGTGTTTATTTTTGAGAATTTGTATTCATTTGCAATGATTTTATCTTGTTGAAGTGTGTTGGGTCTCTCTGATATGATTCGTTTGTTTGATTGCATATTTTAATTTGATAATCTTGCCCATAATGCCTTTAATGTTAGATTCCCGTTATTTTGTACTTTAAAATGAATTAAATTTTGTAGGGTTATTCTTGCATGTGTTTAAATTAGTTTGGTGAAGTCTGAGTAACCCGTCTCTGTGCCAAACAATGAAATTTGCCCTATGTACAGCGGGTGACGTCATTCGTCAAGGCAAAAGTCGTCAATTGGCCAAAATTGGCAAAACTGGGAGAAGTCTGAGTATCCCGCAGTAATAGGTGTTATGGATCTTGCTATAATTTAATTAGTGCATGCTTTGATTTTGTTTTCGGGGGTTGCGAGGTTGATTTCGAGAAGTTCGATTATAAGTAAGCACGTAGGGTCATTTTGCGAGGTGGGTCGAGCTCGCCGAACAACTCAGTGGTTCACCGAAGGTCCCCATCTCGCCTTTAATTTCATGCTTTATCTGGTATTGGGTTGTGTAACTTTCGGCGAGAAGCCTGAGGTCGCCGATGGTACTCAGTGACTAACTGAAAGTCTTCTTGATTGCCCTCTATCTGCACCCTTGAACCCCCTTTGCACTGTACCTTTCGATGGGCTAACCCTTGCTCACCGAATATTATCGGCGATTTGCCAAAAGGACTTTCCCATCGCTGACTTGCCAAAATTTTAGAGCCAATCCTTTTGGCGAGCCCGACCTAGCTCGCCAAAGTGATTCAATGACTGGTTCAGTGAGTCTGTCCGCAACTATTTTTTTGTGATTTTAACTAAATTGTTTCTAACTTTTTTTTGATGTTTTGCAGATATGGTGAGAAAAAACACTAACATGCCACCTCAGAAATGAGTACGGCGTATCACAATAAATGAAGGGGATCAAATCCTCTAAAGAAGGGCAGGCAAGAGCTCCCACCGGGAGACAAAGGCAAGAACAAGAGGACCATATCCGACAGGGTGACCACTGACTATCTGATCTGAGGGAGGATGTAGAGTATCTCAAGTATACTGACTTCACCTCATTACTGGAGGCTGTAGATGATTTGGATGCTCCCATGACTTTAGAGATTCCTCCGGCTACCACCGGAGATGTGCATAAGAATGATACATCAGTTGAGGAGTCGGATGCAGCGAACGACAAGGAGCAGATAGAGATCAGAGAGGACAGTACATATGGAGATTTGCTAGATCTTGAGGAGATGATCATGCAGTTGGTGATCCAGACATCACTGACAGAGACGTCCATCGCATCTCCTAGTGCAGCTATTGTTCTTACTGAGTAGACTCCGAGTACTGATACCCTAGATTAGACTGATGCACCAGACAATGTTGCCCAGACAGATGGAGCGACTAAGTAGACAGGATCCCTTTTTTATCTCCCTCTCTATCTTACATTATTTTTACTTTTGGATATTTTATTTTTGTTTGCATTTTAGGACGAATGACTTTATTTGTGGTGGGGTGAGGATCACATCTTGTGTGACCTGTTGTGAATATTGGTTTTGTTTATATATTTGGGTTTTGAGCTATAATTGTGTTTTTACAATACTTTTGTTGATATCTGAGTTTGTGGCTTCGTGTTTTTAGTTGTAAATGATTTTTGACCGTTCTAAAAAAATTTGCCACCTCTTGTTTGTATTGAATGTGGTTGTTCTTTTGCAAATTTAATATTGGTTTTGATAAATACCGATGACTCGAATAGTGTTCATAATCGAACAAACATGAATGTGCGGCTACGATCAGGCCAAATGAAGTTGCGTAGAAAATATGTGAACTTTTAGCATCTCGTTGTGATTAGCCATGTATCGAATTGAGTTACTTGTGATGAACATTGCACACTAGTGAAAGTGTGGAGTCTTGTTTGACGTTGGTGTCAATGCCTTGTTTGATTAGCTTTCCGTGAACCATGTATCATGACACCTAGAATTTGCCCCGTTGGTCTGGTTAACTAAGTGAGGCAACCTCTTTAGATGATCTTAGGCAACTTTGAAGAGTGTGAAACAATTTGACATTATACCTCTTTTTGTTGGCCTACCTTGTGAGTGTGTGAGACCCCGATTGAGCACCCTTTGAGCCGTAACCTTTTCGTCGAAGAAACTTCATGAAAACATAACCTTTGTTGATCCATTACCCATAATCCTCATGATTTGTGATTTGGTTGACTGGCCAACTTAGGCCAAAAGCCTAAGTTGGGAGTGTGGTGAAAAGAGAAGGTAAATGAAGAAGTGCAAGAAAGAAGAAAACAATGAAAAGGAAAAAGAATGAAAAAGTTGTGGAATAAAGTTGGAAAAGGCAAAAAGAAATAGGTTTATAACAATCGATGGAAGATGAATAATGGGTGACTTTTGAGTTTGAATAAGAATGATTAAGAAGAGGAAAGAAAGTGTTGTTCACCCAACATTTCATGAGGATAGAAGTCACTAAGCGTAAATGACCATACCTTTGCACTCAGCCCTGTTACAAGTCTTGAAAAGACCTTTTTGATCTTGAGTGAGGATCTTGAGTAAGCTGAAGCAAGTGTTAATTGGAAAATGCAGGAAAACCTATGAGTGAAATCATACATTGTGTTCATCTTTGTGAGTGTGAGTGTTGCATTTGATTCTGGAACTTTTAATTATTGAACCATTGTGTGTGAATATGGAATCATTCTTTGTGTGAGGGCATTTAATCACCTTTGTTGAGGTTGAACCTGCATTTGAAGCAAGTATTGTGAGCTTGCGATTCTTTGATAATTGTGGGTCACAACATGAATCTTTGAGTGCACAATTCATCCTTGCATGAGTAAGTTGAGTCTTTTTGTGTGCATACATGATTGAGTCTTGTGTAGCACTATTTGAGACATACCTTTTGAACTGATGAACAAGAGAGTTATTTGAGTACATGCAAAAGTGTTAGTTGGGGGTGTTGATGAGTCCATGATTTGGAATCATTGGGGATTTATTTTAATATATTTAGTGTCCTCAAATGCATATTTTGTACCAATAACTGATGTAAACCATTAAATTTCAGGTGTTTAGACTGAGGAACAAAGCCTAGACACTATTGAGCAAAAAGGGATAAGGCAGCTGAAAGAACGAAAAAAAGAAGGCCTGAGGATCGCCTAACCCATAGGGTGAGTCACCGAATGGCAAAAATCTCAGCCAATGTTCCAATGTTCCAATCCTTGAAGGAGAATATCAAGTCGGCAATAGAAAGGAGTAGTGGGCGAGTCGGCGAACGATTCCGCAATACAGTGCCATATCGCCTTAAGTTTCAGAACTTGAAGATGCTGAAGGCTAAAGCAAAAAGGCGATGGAATTGACCAAAGGGCGGATCGCCGAGTGGATCGGCGATCCCGACTTATTGCGCCGAATGGTCCTTCGCAACACATATTTGGGCAACTATAAATACATTTTTAAACTCTTAGTTTAGTATGCAACATTAGATAGTTTTCATTATTGTTCAGTTTTCAAGTTTAGAGCTGAGAACTATGTTTTTGTAGACATTTTTCGTTAGCTTTGAAGATTTCTATTTCTAAGAAATTGGAAGTGGGTATTGAAGATTCTTCATCTTAGACCTTTGTAAATACAATATCAATCGCAACCAGTTGATGGAAACACAATTTGGTAACGACTTTTACTTTTTTATGTTGTCTAGCTAAAACCCCAATTCTTGTGGTGTGATTATGTGATTATGGGTTGATTTAGTTGCTGGGTATTGTTAATTAATAGTTTAAATGTTATTTAAAAGTGATTTCGATCAATAATTGTGGCTTAATTTAATGGGTTGTAGTTGCAAAGACAATCTTAGCTTCATGTTTTTGTCTTGTTCGAGAGAGACGTTTTAAAATCAAGATTACTGAATCGATCGTATGTGGGTATTCGATTGTTATGGGTTCAGCTCGAGAGAGTGAATCCAAAACCCTTTTCCACACATTCAGCTCGAGAGAGTGAATGGACTAAAACGAAGGTTGTGCTTAATTGCAACTTATTAGTGTTTAAGAGGTAAATTGTTCGAGAGAAAGTTTATCCCCACTAAACTCTATCTTATTCACTGATTTACAGCTTTTTACTATTAATTGCAATTACCCAGTTGTTTACCTTAGCCCATAATCCAATCACATCCCAAGAATCTCGTCTCCACATTCATTATATTCATGTTATTTGTTGTTGTAGCTGATAGTTGAAACCAAATCCTCATATTATTTGACACTTGTGTCACCCCAAACTTGAAACATGCTTTTATTCGTAAATATTTTTGGCTATGATTAACTTAAGCATATTTATGCTTTTCTATTGATTATTGACTACGAACCACTCCCTTTGGACTCGACCCCAACTCATTAGTTGGGTTATATTACTAACTAACAATCATTGACGCTTAGTATTGGATGAAGTGTCTTTTAAACGTTATTAATCAGTTTGTTATATAAAAAGTCCAATTTGTTTTCAAGAAAACACCAAAAATATCTTGTTGATTTGAGTCTTGTTTGAAGTTTCTAATGTTAGATTATTGTTTCCTAACCTTACTTAAGTCTAAATATGAGATTTGGTGAAGTTTCGAGTAGGATTAAAGAATCTGACATTGTTGATTGAAGAAACTTGAAGAACTTCAAGTGGGTTTTAAGATCTAGGTTAAATCGGAGAGTCTTGGGTATTGGGGTTTCATCAGTAAATCCTTAGGAGTTCATATCTTAAACTTGGGTGAAAACAGAGTAGATATCCATTGGGTTTCAAAATTGGGTATTCTTCATGTTCATGGTGTTCTTCGTGACTTGAAGAAAGAAGGAAATGGGTTTTGAATTATGAAGGTTTTGGCAAGTAATTGAAATATAAAAATCATTGGGTTTGTTTCCTACATCAAAGGGAAAATGTATTCCAATTTTCATGAAATTCCGAGCTAATGTTATTAAGGGCTTTATTTCGGGTCTTCACCATTGTTCATAAAGTTCTTGGGGATCTGCAGATCTTCAATGAGGAGAATCATAAAAAAGAGGTGTTTGATCCAAAAGGAAGAGGAAAGGAAATAGTACTTGTGTTGGTACAAATGCAAATTTACTAAAAGGGGAAAGTACTAGGTAAAGGAAGTACATGGGGACCATAAGGAGTGAAAAATCGGAGGCTGCAAGTGTGCTGGAAGGTCTATTGGGCGAGCTAAGTTCTACTTACAAAGCAAATTCGGCAATTTGCCAAATGGGAGCTGAGCTCGCCAAATGAACTTGTATCTTTGGAAAATTCAAGGAGCTAAGGGTACTTCGGCGATTCACCAAAATGATTCAGCCAGTTACAGGGTGTAAGTTGGCGATGTGAATTTCAGTTTTGGGAAAACAAAAATTTAAGTTCGGACAACCGAGATTCATTTTATGACCAATCTCATGGTTTAAGTTTCTAGTCTCATTTTCCTTCATTCCTACTCACTTATTTAATTCTAAAGAGTAATTTCAAACTAGTAAATGTCCTCACTTGGTTGTTGATTAGTCTTGTGTTCGTCTTCTTTCTTATGCTTTCTTTCTGTGATTTTTTTAGTTTTTACTCTGTAGTAAACTTTTTGATTCAAGTATGTTTACTTTAAAAGAGTCGTCTTTCCTTCTAGAAACAAGCGACCAAGAGCTTAATTGACACTTGTGTATCACCGGATTGAAACAAGGTTCAATATTAGCCAAGCCAATTTGTGAGGTATTCAAAGGTAACAAAATACGAGTGTTGGTCAGGAGCTTTTACTACTAACCTTGTTTTCGCGTTTTATAGGTACAAATAAGTTATAAGGAAGCATGTCATCAATGGCCTCGGACCCATGTGACTATGATATGGAAGACTATGATTGTGATGATGGGGGCTATGGATGTGAGGATTATGGTAATTATGGAGACTATGGTAATAGGCATAATCTAGAGCTAAATGGAAATGAGAGCTACAATTTTGGAGGAGAATATTAGGAAGATGGTGATAATAGACTTTATAGTGAAGATAGAGAGGACGAAGAACCTTGTGATGTCTCCTATGATGATGATGGAGCATGTGAGAGATCTTACTCCCACTTCGAGAGTGAAGATTGTTCCTATGATGGTGATGGAACATATTACACTTCCCACTCCAAGGATGAAGGTGAAGCAAGGTATAATACTCTCTTATATAAGAATTATGAGGAACATGCCCCTAAGGCTTGTAAGGATTCATATTCTTTAGCTTGTGGTAATTTTTACCCTAGTCAAAGAGGTGTGTATGGTTACACTAGTTCAAGTGAAAGTCATTCGATGGGAATAAGAGAGTGTGCATCTCTAATGTCTAAGGATACTACATCCTACACTTCTCATTTTTGTGCACACTTGTCGGGATATAGGAACGAAGGCAGATATGGGGTATGTATTAGGTGTCTCGATACCAAAAGAGTTAGTCTTCCTATTTTTGAAGGAAAGTGTGATCCCGATGCATATCTTGATTGGGAGTTTCAATGTGAGCGGTATTTCGTAAACCATGATTTGAAAAATATTGAGTAATCCATATATGCCCTTGAACACTTTAAAGGCCTTGCATTGAGTTGGTGGAAACATGAGGGATGGCTTTGAAAACTCAATGGAAATGTTACCCTTTGTCATGGAAAGAATTGAAAGGGCTTATGAGCTTCAAGTATGTGCCAAAGGGGTATACAAAGCTCTATAATGTTGACTCGAGAAGACAAGTTTTTAGGATAAAGGTTGACATTTTTGGAGCTCTGGGGTTTGATCTTGTCCTCGATGATTGTTTCAATCTAAACTACATCACTCCATCTACGGTAGCCTACTTGAGACTACCACGAATATTAAGGTGTTATCCATACACCATGAAGCGACGTAAGGTTACCGAGGTTGTAATGGTCTCTTTCACACACGGTGAATACTATGAGAAGGTTTGGTGTGATGTAATTCCAATGGACTTTTGTCAATTATTTTTGGGAGCCAATTGGTTTAACAAACTTAGGGTTCCATACAAGAAAAAATGGTCCAAGTATGTTATGGATCGATGGGGAACACATCTCTTTCTTCCTTCTAAGGTGCAAACTGAGAGACAAAAGATTGAGAGGAGTAAGGGAGAGGAAGGTGGCAACCTTAGAGTGGAAAAATGAGAGGTTGAGTGGAGTGAGTGAAAGGGTTGCCACAATCTCAATCTAATCTTTTTGTTCACTTTGTAAGGGTTCTTATATAGGTACAAGCATTATGAATGGAGGAACACGAGTTCCAAACAAAGAGCCTACCATTGAAGGTGTGATGAATGCACCTTTGGGGTATCCCAACATTCCTAAGAAAGTGTCATTCCAAGGTAAAAAAGATCTTTATTGTAAGAATCAAGGTACAGTAGCTAAACTTAACACTCTTACAATTGCAAATGAACAAAGTGTAATAGCTTGTCTTTATGTGAGCTTAATGTTTCTTTACCATGTGTTGATATTGTACATATTGAGAGTCTGGATACACTAGATGATCCTATTGATGACTAAATTGATTCTTCTAGTTAGATCGGTTTGTGTCCACCTAGTGTTGACACCCGTGCATTGAGGTATAGTTCATTTTCATGTGATAATTGTGTTGATCAACTTGTATGTGAGTGTAGTTCACTAAATGAGGAATCTACTTGTTTTGCTCATAGAGATCATGTGCTTAACAATGTTTTGAAAAATGATATGTGTCTTTTTCAGGGTGAACTTGCATATTTTAAATCTCCCATGGTGGTTTATCATTCCCTCTTAAGTGCAATATCTTGTTTGAAAATGATGAACTCACTCTTAGTGAAGTACCTAGTAGTGTGAATCATGAGAGTTGTGTAGTCCTTGATAGCTATGATTTTTATAGTAACCCAACATGGAGTGAAGATTTCCCTCCCAGAGATGAAAATCTCTTCTTGGAAGATGAGAGTACTCTTGTGGGGATGAATTATGATAAAAGGAAGGTGGTATTTGTTTTCCCACTACCTCTTCTTCTTGGTTTGTTCTAATTCTTAATGGTATGACCAATGATTTTGAGCCTATTAGTAGTCATACCTACAAAAACATCTTCAATGAAGCTGTTTTCCGAGACACCTTTCTCTATCACCTGTTAACATGTCATGATGCTCACCCTTTTCAGTGGAGTATGTTTGTAGAAGAGAAGAGTGTCATTCAGACAAAAAGGGGTGTACTTGATACATGTTTATGAATTTCCTTTCCATTTGACCTATAATGACTTGAATTGTGGCACTTGTGTAGTGATGCTTAGTCGAGATGGCATGCATAATTTGGATGAATCTGTTAACACCTTTCCCTATGATGGAAAGTCTTTATTGAATGTTTACTATCCATTTGAGGGGCCTACTTTTTGTATGGGGAAGGGTAGATTCCTAAACTCCGTTCTTTACTATTGCTTTGAGTGTGATCTCGTTGATTGTGCATCTTATAGGCATAGGAGTTTTTTGTCAAAACAAGGTGAAGTTTATCTTAAATTCGCCATGATGTCTTTTTGTGTTCCTTGTTGCGATTTAATGAGTACTAGGATCCTTGAACCTAGTTGTGATCTTGCACATAGGAACACCTTAGATGACCCCTGTGTGCATGATACCTTTCGCCATTATCTATTTTCATATGATAATATGCATGTTTGTGTGTGTAGTATATTTTATGTTAATCGTAGTATCAATAGGGAAAATTGTAGTCTCTTTGACTCGATGCTATATAATTCCATCCCATTTGACCCCAGTGTTGGTCTAAATTGTGATGAGTATGGTAGTAACACTTTCTTTCTTTCATATGATTATTACATGATGTTATTACTTGATCCTATTTATTTGAATGAGGTACTAGGATCCTTGAACCTAGTTGTGATCTTGCACATAGGAACACCTTAGATGACCCCTGTGTGCATGATACCTTTCGCCATTATCTATTTTCATATGATAATATGCATGTTTGTGTGTGTAGTATATTTTATGTTAATCGTAGTATCAATAGGGAAAATTGTAGTCTCTTTGACTCGATGCTATATAATTCCATCCCATTTGACCCCAGTGTTGGTCTAAATTGTGATGAGTATGGTAGTAACACTTTCTTTCTTTCATATGATTATTACATGATGTTATTACTTGATCCTATTTGCTTGAATGAGGTATGTTTTCCAATTTATGTGGGGAATACTTTTGTACTTTAGCCCGCTTATAAATTGGGAATAATTACCTTCTTGAAGTTAGCTATTGTATTGGATGGAGTGTTAATTTGGGTTAACATTGTTTATGACTTTGCACTTAGGTATAAGGGTGTTCATGTGCTACCTGAGTTAAAAGGGGAGTTCTGCTTGTTGAAATGTTGATCCAATGAGGGTTTATATGCGTAGTTGCCTAAGTGTAATGGTTCCTTTAGTGTACACCTTTGTTAAGCTCTCTTAAGTAGCCAACTATCTCCTGGTTTGATGGATTACAAACCCTTTGTTGATCATTCTGATGCTTGGTTATATGTTAAATTTGTCCATCCTTGGCATGGTGATAGAATAATTATTGCTAACGCTAACCCTTACGCCATGAGGATCTTGTTATTATTTTCTTTTCCTATGGTTTTGCAATGTTTGGATTCGAGCACGAATCCTTTTCTAGAAGGGGAGAATGATGCAATTCAGATTACCTCAAGGCCATTCACTCCAAGCCAAGTTTGGGAACTTCAAAGGATGGAAGGATTGTTCAAAAAGATACAGGTTCTGCAGTTTGAGTTGATGACAAAGATGGGTTCCCATGCCTTGAATAGTAATATACACGCTTGGAAGGAGCTCTCAATTAAGAAATACCATGTTTGGATGATATCTTGGAGTATTGGAGGTCTAACGAAGCAAGGAAGAGCGAGTGAAGAAGCTGCCTCATTCAACGAGAAGGAGAACACTTCAACGACTCACCTAATGCCTTAGGCGAGGGCTCCAACCTCGCCTAAAGTGCTAGGGAGATACAGGAAAGCTTCCACATTCGGCGAGCTGGGTGTCAATTGGCAACTTGCCGAGTTTCTTAGGCGATTACGACCTAGATCGCCAAACTTTACAAAATTCTTCCAAAGAAGGGTCACGTCGTCAACCTTGTTGGCAATTCAACAAGTTCATTAGGCGAGCCCGAACCACATCGCCCTATATCCTTTTTTCCTCACCTTTGGGCTTCTTATGATGTAGAAGCCTAAAATTATAAATAGCTAGTTTGGGTCTTCTTTTAGGTAGACTATTTTGAAAATGAATGATTGATGAATTAGATCTTCTTTGAGAGGCTTGAGAACTTGCTGAAGCTTCTATTGAATTTTGTTTAGAAACAGGGGTTGCTTTGAGATTCCATTTCCTTGAGGTCATTTTAAGAGATTTGGTGCTTCATTCAGATTAATCAATTGAGGTCCTTAGGTTTAATATACCTTTAAGTTGCTTTACATTTTCTTTTCTGGTGTCAATCTACTTATCTTGATTAGGTGTTTGTTTGGGGATTGTAATTGGAGGTTTTAGGATTTAATACATCCTTTAGTTGTCAATTATTCCTTCTCTTGTATCTCTTCTTCTATATTTCTTTCTTGTCTTTGATTTCCTCATTTTATCTGTAATTTATGGTGAGAATTACATCATTATTACTCTCATAAATGTTTCTAAGTCTTAAATCAAGGATCCACGAGGAGAAAGATAAGATTTTCAAGTGTTCTTCCAATTTTGTGAAGAACTTTGTTTTTCCATGTATTTAAGGCACTAAATCTAATTTTATCAGTGATAGTTCATTTCAATATTCTACCCAAAGTTTCAATGAAATTCTAGATACGATTTCTATTCTTATTTTGTATTCTAACTTCTTGATTATGAATTATGATACATTATGNTTGTATCTCTTCTTCTATCTTTCTTTCTTGTCTTTGATTTCCACACTTTATCGGTAATTTATGGTGAGAATTACATCACTAATACTCTCATAAATGTTTCTAAGTCTTAAATAAAGGATCCACGAGGAGAAAGAGAAGATTTTCAAGCGTTCTTCCAATTTTATCAAGATCTTTGTTTTTCCATGTATTTAAGGCACTAAATCTAATTTTATCAGTGACAGTTCATTTCAATATTCTACCCAAAGTTTCAATGAAATTCTAGATACGATTTCTATTCTTATTTTGTATTCTAACTTCTTGATTATGAATTATGATATTTTATGCATTGAGATTCTTGTATTTCTCATGAACCCTATTTATTGAGAAATTTCTCTAAAAGTCATATTTTAAAGGTTCCTTTATGTGTTTTGCCTATACATTGACTTCGAACTTTGAAAGTAAGTCCTTGAGCATTCCTTCAAAATGCATATTTTTGGAAAAGGTTTTTTTGAAGGACGAAGGTGGTTTCTTATGCATTATTTGTTAATTGAGGATAAAAGAACATAATTGATTCTTTTTTTAAAAATCATTTTAGTAAAGTAAAGTGAAGTAAAGGTAAGTTCTCTAAAATAGGACTATTGAACATTATTGATAGTGATTATTTTGGGAGAAGTATTGAGCACTGAATTGGGTAAGACTCAATTTTTAACTAAGTGGCCCATAAAATACGTAGTCTGTGTAGGATAGGATCGTACCAACTTTTGGGGGACTCTTCACTGCCTCTTTGTAAGGCATATTTGATGGATCCATAGTCATAGTTAGCATCATATACCTCAATAATGTATATGATGGTCCTTTCAACATGAGTTGAATGTTGTATCATTGCTAGGATCATAGTGACGGTTGTAGGTTAGAGAAGCTCCCCAACAGAGTAAATGTTTTTATTTTCATCTTTCTTTCATTGCATATCTTAATGTAAAGAAACAAATGGTTTTCACTACTTGTTTATATCTTGTTTTTCTTCAATATTCAGTTATCAATTCAATATTTTTTTATTCAGCCATATTACGTACCGTAAATTTAATGTACTGATAACATTCGATCTGAATTATCTCATGATACATATACATGTGTTCATGATCATCAACAGACTCTCTGTTGAGATCACTACACTTTCCAACAACTTTTGGTGAGACTTCCTTACTTTCGGAGTACTCTAGATGATTTTAAGTTTAGTCTTGATTTATTTTGAGGTGTTGTGAGTCTTGTTCCACCACCTATCTTGGTATTTTAGAGGCTTCATGGATAGACAAAGTTCAATTGTTTCCAGTATTTTTCCCAAATGTTTTATTGAAACTTATCATTGATGTCAAGTATTTTCAAACAATGTTTCAGAGTTTTCATTAAATGATTGAAATGATCATCTATTAAAGCATTGTGTATACCATAGAACCATGCTAATCATAGTTAGTCCGGCCAAGGATTCATTTGGAGTCAACAATTGTCACTTAGGGACAATCACATCCAGGGTGTTGGCTAGGGGCATGACATGAATAGAACAAGCGAACAATTTCTTTTCATTTTGGCTCAAAATTATGGAACAATGAATTATTTAATCATTTTGGACAATCTTATAAATCAAGTGGTCTAAATTCAAAAATAGTTTCTGATCCATTTCTATTCCACTAGCTTACAAATAACACATGAATCAAGACAAGTTCTAGATGCATCAACAACTAATTAATGATGCAGAAAATGCTCACATCCACATGGCATAAAACCTCACTTTCAATTCCTAAGTATCAAGTTTTATGCATACATATTAAGTATAGTTGTCACATTCATATTCATTCATTGCCATACACAGATCCTCAACCATCATTAAAATCAAAGATACGTTGATGTCAAATAAAATATAACATATATTGTGACTCTTTACTGATACAACTAATTTTTCATTTTTATTGAGCCACATCTCTACAACACTTATAGTACTAGGAGTATTGTATATCAGTGATGCCTAGGCTACAGAGTCTGTAAATGGTGCTGAGGCTTTTTTATCTCCTGAAACATTAATAGTTGTAGGGGTTGTGGCTGGCTCACTAAATGAGACCTCAAGACTTTCCTCAGAATCTGGTTGTGTAGTACTTAGAGTTTGAGACTCCATCAAAACATCAACTCCACTTGTAAGTCCTACCACTACTGGAATTGAGTTGGAAGAAGCATCACCCATATAGGCTCTCAACACAAATAAACTTAGTTGCTCATCAACCCTTGACCTCCTCTGAGCTTCCAATATATATTTTAGCAAACTCAATAAGTCAATAGCTGACTCCTCCCTCTTCACCTCCATAATATCTGGAACTGAAACTATTTTTATTTTGCTCTCTTTTTATGTATGAGCTAAAAATCCTAAAGGTAAAAAATAAATTGTACTGGAGTCCTTAATCCAGAATCTACTAAGTCCATATGTGTTGTTTCATTTCTCACATTTATTTGTTGAAGTCCATATTAATCTTCATTTTCTCTTTTTCTCTTTTTTTCTGGCCATATGATTTCTACAAAATTTTAAGAATCAAATAGGGCAAGGACAATGAACTTGAAAATGACAATGCTAATACCATTATATACGGAAACTATATGTTTCATTTTGACTTCCTTACCTTTTCTTACCAATATTTGAAGGGATGTCATGTTCAGATAAGTAGTGAACATCTCACCAATTTTTAATGTAAACCCCGTTGCAAGATTCAGTACATGTTCCAACTATATATTGTTTTATGAACTTGTTAACTCGAATATGTGGTTTATGTCTCGGTGTCACCTGCAAATTAAACTCGTTTAACAAACATGCATATATAGAGTCAATCTCATTAATTATTCTAATATAATTTTCTTGAGCTAACTTGCATTGTTTCTTTACTTTGGATTAATTTCCTCTTTGTTTGACGAACATGTAATGACCGGGTTCAGTCGTTATCGAAAAGCCAGTGGGGAAAATTTTTGGGTCGAAAAACTTTTTCTAAGTAACTTGAAATTTCCTAACCTAGTCCAGATTTGGATGAAATTGGAGTCATTAAGGTGTAGGTAAATATGGTAACAATTGGGTAAGTTATTTATGATTTCGATTGCATGAGTAGTTAGATAAGTCGTTAAGGAATCTGTACGACTTTACGGAATTGAATTTGGGTGAGTAGAACTCCCTAAACCGATCATTGCGTGAACGGTATTTTTTGAGTGTCGTTTGTTAAAGGGGTGTTGTGAAATGGGGGTCTTGGAATTATTAAAATAGGTCACTAGTTCCGTGCAAACTGCTGGGGCGGGATTTTTGCAGCCAAGGCGCCCGCAGTTGGGTGAGGGCCGCTGTGGTGGGTTACACGGGACCTAAGGTCGTAAATACACCCCAAAATGACTTTATTCTACACTTTTCAAATTTTAAACCTAAGGAATGAACCCCATGTGACTCTTGATAGTTTTCTACCATTCTTGAGGCTAAAGATAAGTTTTTCACTCCCCGAATCTATTTTTCAATCCTTAGAACGTAATAGAATGGGTAATTATCGATGGGGGGGGGGGGGGGGGGGNGTTGATCTAGATTCTATGGTGGAAAAAACCCTATAATGGGTACTTGGGATCCTAAGTATCATCTCGGGTTGTTAGAATTGTTAGTAATCCGAGTAATTAAGGATTGTTTATTGATTCCCGTGTTATATGAGTTTTTATAGACCAAGAATAAGCGGAACAAATCCGGAAAGAGAAGGATCAAGTTTCTTAGGGTTTCAAGCTTGTTTCGAGGTAGGTGATGGTTGTGATACTATGATTGTGTGATGTATGTTTGTTCTTGCTTCATTATGATATGTATGTATGTGAATGTTGTATTATTGATCACATTAAACCTAAATGAGGATAGATGAATGATAAATGTCATGAATCATGTCTTTTTTGTATGATTATGATAATATACTTGTGATTGTGATTGTGGCTTGTTGAATGTATCGGTTGCCACGTTTCAGCATAACTAAGTTGGATCGGTTGTGACGGTCCGGCATAACTATGTGATCAGTTGCCACGTTCTGACATAATTAATGGATCGGGTACCACATTCCAATATGGTAACAGTTTGGGTTTGGGTTCCTTGACAGGACAAATAATTTGATATAATTGTGTATCTTGAGAAATGTGAAGCTATACCTTGTTCGTAAATATTGATAATATTGTATATGTTTGATATATGCATGTTATTATATTGTTATAATGGCTTGCTTATGTTGCATTTAGTGGAATAGCCGCATTATCCTACAAGTACAATGTGGTTGAGTATAGATACTGCACTTTCTCTTTCTTTGTTGAGTAAAGGTCATCTTCAGGCGGCTATTGACAGACCTCGTCTAGAAGATCAGTGATTGCTTCGAATTCAAGGGTTAGCCTGTTCTTTAGGGTTTCCATGCGTTTTATTTCTGTCTATGTCCACATTCCAGGCTAGGACTTGTTCTAGTTGTTATTAGTTCATTAGTTTGGGGCTGTATCCCTTCTTATTTAGAATTTTGGTACAATGTTAGATGTTTTGGTACATTGACTTTCAAGTTCTAGGTTATTTCTTTCGCATTGTTTAGTTCATTGTTAGACTTTTGTTGGAGTTTATGGGAACTCCCTATTTCTTCCTTAGTATTTAACTTGCTTCCGTAACTTAAATACCTTAGTTTTTAGATTAATTGCTTAGTTTGGATTGTAGTAATGGTTCTCCCACAAGAGAGTTAGGGTGGGTGCCAATCACGATGGTCGGGGTCGTGACATAGTTTGTATCAAAGCCTAGGTTCGTTGATCTCGATGTAGCGAAATGAGTCTAGTAAAGTCTTATGGAACGGTACGGGGACGCCTTTACTTTTCTTCGAGAGGCGATAGGACTTGAGGAAATCTCTATGTTTTTTCTTGTCTCATTTCGTGCTATAACTTTATTCCAATTAGTATCTGTCGATTCAAATCAGTATCTAACCTCATTCACTCTTCTATCTGTAGATGGTTCACACTAAATACAACGACATCTGGCCCGTAGATCCCATAAATACTCCAGCTGACGAATCTGCAATGAGAGGTCGCGGTTAAGGCAGGGATAAAGGAAGAGCTACGGGTAGAGGTTGAGGAAGAGTAGCGCCTGCTAGAGATGGGGTACCGATCGAAAATGCTCCCCAAAATGAGCCCACTCCCGTACATCATGAAGAGATAGATAGGATATTGAGGTTGAGAATGTTGAGAATTTTGAGAATGTTGAGGAGGTTGGAGAAGAGGAAGAGCTGCAGGCGGAGACTACCAGTGTTCCTCTCATTGACCAGTGTTAGCTCAACAAATCATGTCATTTTTTAAAGGATTGGCTGGTCCTGGAGTGCTTTTATCTGTTCAAGCAACTCAAGCTCCCACCAATCCCCCTATTTCTATCACTACACCTAAGGTGGGTCAAAACAAAGTTACTGATGCTCTCTTCCGTCTTGTGTTGGGTTCTGTTATGACTGTAATGGGCATGAAATGTTAACTATGTTTTTGAAGCTAAAGTTTCCTGTATTTCTTTGTTCGGAGAGTGAGGATGCTTATGAGTTAATCTTAGACTTCTATGACAGGATTCATAAGTAGGGATTTGTCCATCAGCATGGGGTTGAGTTCATAACTCTTCGGCTTCAAGGTGAGGCCAAGCAGTGGTGGAGAGCTTATTTGGAATGCAGTTTTTCAATTTTGCCTCCAGTTACTTGGACCCATTTTCATGCTCTAATATTGGAGAAATATGTGCCTAGAACTTTGAGAGGTCACAAGAAATATGTGTTTATGGCTTTGGAACAAGGTGGTATATCTGTGGCTGCTTAAGAGTCCAAGTTCCATATATTGTCTTGATATGCTACTCAATTGGTGACTACTGAGAAAGAGAGGTTTCGTTTATTTATTAGGGGTCTAAATACAGAGTTGCAGGTATTATTTGTTCATATGACCCCTGTAGGGAGGACCTTTAATGAGGTGAAAGATTATGTTAAAAAGGTGGAGGGGGTGAGGCGAAACGGTCAGGCTAAGGCATTGGCAAAAAGGGCAAAGAATTAAGGCAACTTTCAATGTTCTTATTCCAGAGATTCAGGGAGGCCAATGTTGGTAGCCAAGAAAATTCAGTCTGTTATGCCCGCTTCTACCGGTAATTACTCAGGAGCCCCTCCTTATAATTTGATTCAAGATAGCCAGAGAGTTGCACCTTCAATGGGCAGCAAACCCTCTTTTGATCGTACTTGCTACAATTGTGGAGAACATGGGCATATGACGAGAGATTATCCCCACCCACGTGTGTCAGATTCCGTGCAGTAGTAGTCTAGAGTAGTGATACCTGCGGGGAATGGTCATAATGGTCGAGGACGTCCACAAGGTGGGTAAGGAGGTAATCAGCGAGGCCGTGGAGGTAGAAGAATAGGTAATGAAGGCAGGGGTAACTTGCAACCAGGCAGAGAAATGGCTCGTCAAGATGATAGGGCTCAGTGTTATGCTTTTCCGAGCAAGATGAGGTAGAGGCGTCTGCCGCGGTGATCACAAGTACTATTAATTTCTGTGACCAGATGACTAATGTGTTATTTGATTCCACTTATTCATAAGTATATGTGTGATTAGCCTCAAAACTTTCTATTATTTGTAATATACTTGATGCCCCTATCCGTATTTCTACCCTAGTTGGAGAGTCAGTCATAGTCACCATTGCCTATCGTGCTTGTCCTATTTA
Organism: Solanum stenotomum; assembly: GCF_019186545.1. Classification (NCBI taxonomy): domain Eukaryota; kingdom Viridiplantae; phylum Streptophyta; class Magnoliopsida; order Solanales; family Solanaceae; genus Solanum; species Solanum stenotomum. Next base: position 77,265,645 of record NC_064282.1, on the reverse strand, counting down.
TTTATGGGTTTTCAGACTTGGGCTGATTTGGTGATTTTACATATGACTGATTTTAATATAATCTTTGGCATGACTTGGTTGTCCCCCTATTATGATGTGCTTAATTGTAATACTAAGTCTGTCACTCTAGAAATTCTGATAAGGGAAAATTAGAGTGGGAAGGGGTATACAAGCCTAAGCAAGCTAAAATCATATCCTCTATTCACGCTAGGAAATTGATAGGGCAAGGTTGTTTGGCTTATATTAGGGATGTTGAGATTGAGGCTCCATCGATTGAGTCTATTCTGGTGATGTCAGAATTTTGAGAAGTGTTTCCTAATGACTTGCTTGGTATGCCTCGGGAAAGAGATGTAGACTTCTGTATAGATTTAGAACCTAGTACTCCTCCCGTTTCTATCCCTCCATATCACATGGCTCCAACAGAATTAAGAGAGCTTAAGGATCAAATCCAAGAGCTTCTTGATAAGGGATTTATTCACCCTAGTGCTTCTCCATGGGGTACTCCAGTGTTGTTTGTCTAGAAAAATGATGGTAGTATGAGAATGTGTATAGATTACCTACAATTGAATAGGGTCACTATTCGAAACAAGTATCCTTTGCCTCGAATAAATGATCTTTTTGACCAATTGCAAGCTGCATCAATTTTCACTAAGATTGATCTAAGGTCACCCTACCATCAGTTAAAAATTAGGCCTGAGGATCTTCCCAAAATGGCGTTTAGAACTCACTATGGGCACTATGAGTTTTTGGTTATGTGTTTTGGTTTGACCAATGCACCTGCAACTTTCATGAGTTTAATGAATGGGGTATTCAAACCTTTCCTTGATTTGTTTGTTATAGTGTTTATTGATGATATTTTGGTCTATTCGAAAAGTGAGAAAGAACATGCTGACCATATTCACATTGTTTTGGGAGTTCTTGAGAAACAAAGGTTGTATGCTAAATTTTCAAAGTGTGAATTTTGGTTGACTTCTGTTACATTTTTGGGACATGTAGTTTCGAAAGAAGGGGTAATGGTAGATCCTCAAAAGATTGAGGCGGTTAAGAATTGGGTTCGGCCTAGATCTATGATGGAAGTTAGGAATTTTGTGGGGCTCGGTAGCATTATCGTCGATTTGTGAAGAACTTTTCTTCTATTTCCACTCACTTGACCAAGTTGACCAAAAAGGAGATATTATTCGAATGGACCGAAAAATATGAAGAGAGCTTTCAAAAGCTCAAGATTCTCTTGACCATCGCGCGTATTCTAGCAATATCGGTCGAAGGTAAAGATTTTATTGTTTATTGTGATGCTTCAAATTCTAATGTGGGTGTTGTGTTTATGCAGGATAAGAATGCTATAGCTTATGCCTCACCTCAGTTAAAGGTGCATGAGAGGAATTATCAAACACATGATTTGGAGTTGGAAGCGGTAGTGTTTGCTCTTAAATCTTGCGGCATTACCTCTATTGTGTTAAGTGTGAAGTGTTTATCGATCATCGTAGATTGCAACATATGTTCACTCAAAAGGATGTAAATTTAAGATGGAGAAGGTGGGTGGAATTACTCAAAGATTATGATGTGACCATTCAATATCATCCAAGCAAGTCTAATGTGGTGGCTGACGCTTTCAGTCGGAAAGCGGTGAGTATGGGTAGTATAGCTTTCTTAAGTATTACCAAGTGACCTTTGGTTAAGGAAATTAAGACACTAGAGTGTAAGTTCATGCAGTTGGGGATCTCAGAAAGAGGTGGGGTGTTAGCTAGCATTGAAGTGAGGGTCACATTCATTGATGAGATCAAGGCTAAACAATTTGAATATTGAAATTTGGAGGAGCTTAGAAAGAAGACAGTGATTGGTAAGGCACAAGAGACCACCCTTGATGGGGAAGGTGTACTTAGTTTCAGAGGAAAAAATTGTGTTCCCCGAGTTGATGATTTGATTCAAAAGTTGTTGATAGAGTCCCATGGTTCGCGATATTCTATTCATCCGGGTGTGACCAAGATCTATTGAGATTTTAAGCGAATTTATTGGTGACCGGGCATGAAGAAAGATATAGTGGAGTTTGTGGCTAAGTGTCAAAATTGCCAACAAGTGAAATACGAACACCAAAGGCTTGCAAGTTTGCTTCAAAGAATGCCAATTCCGAAATGGATGTGGGAGAGAATAGCCATGGATTTCGTGGTTGGTCTTCCCAAGACTTTGGGAAAGTTTGATTCTATTTAGGTAGGTTGATCAGCCTATTTTATTTCGGTAAGAATAGACTATAATGTTGAACAATTGGCCAAGGTGTATGTGAAAGAGATAGTGAGGTTGCATGTGTGCCTCTCTCTATTATCTCAGACCGTGGTACCCAATTCACATCCATGTGTTGAGGGAAATTACATGATGAATTAGGCACACAACTCACTTTTAGTATAACCTTCCATCTACAGACAGACGGGCAGTCGGAGAGAACTATTCAAGTGTTAGAAGACATGTTGAGGGCATGTGTGATTGACTTTGCAGAGCATTGGTATAAGTTCCTACCTTTGTGTGAATTCTCCTATAATAATAGTTATCATTCCAACATAGATATGGCACCATTTGAGGCACTCTATGGGAGGGGATGTATATCAACCATAAGATGGTTTGAGGCTGGAGATGTGAAACCATTGGGGGTAGATTAAGTGAAGGATTGTCAAGATAAGGTGAGAAGTCTTCAAGCTCAGCTTCTAGCAGCCCAAAGTAGACAAAAGAACTATGCGGATCATAAGTTAAGAGACATGGTGTTTCAAAACGGTGAGAATGTTCTTCTTAAGATATCACCCATGAAAGGGGTGATGAGATTTGGCTAGAAAAGAAAGCTAAGTTCGGGATACATTGGTCCCTTTGAGGTTTTTGAATGTGTAGGACTGGCAGCGTATAGATGGGATTTACCTCCTAATTTGTAGGGAGTTCATCTGGTATTTCATGTGTCCATGTTGAAGGGATATCATGATGATGTGGATATATCATTAAGTGGGACTCAATTGTGTTAGACAAGGACCTCCAATATGAGGAGGAACCGATTGTAATTCTTGATCATAATGTCCGTAAGTTGAGGACCAAGGAGATTAAGTGTGTGAATGTTCAAAGAAAGCATCGTCCAGTTAAGAAATCTACTTGGGAAACCTAGAGGGACATGCGGGAAAAGTATCCCCAATTGTTGATTGATTCAGGTGCTACTGCATCCCTTCTTTAGCCTATATATCTATCTTTGTCACTTGGGGATGAGTTCTGAGTAAATTGGTATTTATTGTAACTATGGGGTTCCGTCGTTATAGAAAACTCAACGGGAAAATTTTTACGATCGAAAAACATTTCATAGTAACTTGAAATTTCCAACCTAGTCTAGATTTGGAAGAAATCGGAGTCATTAAGGTGTAGGGAAATCTGGTAATAATCAGGTAAATTATTTATGATTTTGATTACAGGAGTAGTTAAATAAGTCGTTAAGGAATTGTACGACTATACGGAATTGAATTCGAGTGAGTATAACTCCCAGAATTAGTCTTAGCGTGAATGGTATTTTCTTAGTGTCGTTTGTTAAAGGTGTGTTGTGAAATGGGGTCTTGGAATTATTAAAATAGCTCAGTTGTTCTGTGCAAACCGTTGGGGGGGGGGGATTTATGCTGCCAGGGCAAGGCCGCTGCAACAAAGGCCGCTGTGGCAGATTAAACATGACTTAAGGTCGTAAATAAACCCCAAAATGACTTTATTCGGCACTTTTCAATTTTTATAGCTAAGAAACGAACCCCAGGCCATTCTTGATAATTTTCTACCATTCTACAGGCAAAATGTAAGTTTTTCACTCCCCGGATCCCCTTTTTGATCTATAGAACATAGAATGAGTAATTATCAATAGGGGCGGGTTTTGATGTAGATTCTATGGTCAAAATAGCTCTATATTGGGTACTTGGGATTATGGGTATGATCTAGGGTTGTTAGAATTGTTAGTAATCTGGATAATTAGTGATTGTTTATTGATCCCTTGTTATTATGATTGTTTGTAGACTGAGAACAAATGGAACGAATCCGGAAAGGGAAGGATCAAGTTTCTTAGGGTTTCAAGCTTGTTTCGAGGTAGGTGATGGTTGCGATTCTATGATTGTGTGATGTATGTTTGTGCTTCCTTCATAATGATACATGTATGTATGTGAATGTTGCATTATTGATCACATTAATCGTAAAAGAGGATAGATAAATGATAAATGTCATCAATCATGACTTGTTTATATGATTATGAGAGTATACTTGTGATTCTGATTGTGGCTTGTTTAATGGATCGGTTGCCACATTCCAGGATAACTAACTAGGATCGGTTGCCACGTTCCAGCATAACTAACTTTGATCGGTTACCACGTTTCGGCATAACTATGGGAGTTGCCACGTTCCGACATAATTATTGGATCGGGTACCACATTCTGGTATGCTAACAGTTTGGGTTTGGGTTCCGTAAGAGGACCAATGATTTTATATAATTGTGTATCTTGAGAAATGTGAAATTGTACCTTGTTCGTAAATGTTGATAATATTGTATATGTTCGATATATACATGATGTTATATTGTTGTAATGCCTTGCTTATATTGCATTTAGTGGGATAGCCGCGTGATCATACCAGTACACTGTGGTTGTGTACTAATACTGCACTTGCTCTTTCTTTGTTGAGTACAACACTTCTTCAGGTGGCTATTGACAGACCTCATCTAGAAGATCAGTGATCACTTTGAATTCAAGGGTGAGCTAGTTCTTCCGGGCTGCCATGAGTTCTCTTTCCATCTATGTCCACATGCCAGACTTAGACTTGTTCTAGTTAGTATTATTCATTACTTTGGGGTTGTATCCCTTCTTTTTTAAACTTTTGGTTCTTTGTTTGTTTTTTTGGTACATTAACTTTCAGGTTCTAAGTTATTTCTTCCGCATTGTTTAGTTCTTTGTCTGACTTTTGTTGGAGTTTACGGCAACTCCCTATTTCTTCCTTAGTATTTAACTTGCTTTCGTAAATTAAATGCCTTAGTTTTTTAGATTAGTTGTTTTGTTTGGATTGTAGTAATGCTTCTCCCACAAGAGAGTTAGGGTGGGTGCCAATCACGATGGTCAGGGTCGTGACAAAACATCCCCATATACAAGAAAATTGTAAACCTCAATCAAAGAACGAAACTTTTTGTTTGTCTGCAGATGATGGTACACCTGTTTCCCAACAATTATTAAATATTTATATTGTCACAATCTCATAAAAGGAAACTTATGTAATAAACTTTTTAGGCAAGAAAACATGTATATTATTCAAAAGGGAACTTATGTAATCGATATTTGAACCACATGGACGAGAAGTATTCTTCATGATCCAGTTTTTTCTTCTCTATTCAAATGTATAAGTATGCACGTAATAAATATTTTTGGGTATCTTCTCATTCTGCATCCAAAACAAGTTGTATTTATGTAATAAAAAATTATCTAAAATCTATTCTCAAAAGGTAATTATTTGAATTAAGTGGGGAGCATAAATATTTTGCACATCAAGTGGTACACACAAGATATTTGAGTATCAATATTTTATATTCTAAAGAATCATGGTTTGGCCTGCACAATACGATGGAATCTATTTCTTCTCAATATGTCTAACTGTTTGTGTGGTTTATTTTATTTTCATTTTTCCCATTTGAACATCTTTTGTATATGGAAAAAAATGACTAACTTCTACTTCTACCTATATTTTTAGGCCAGACCTTATGTATAAGTTTTAATCAAATTTTGTAGCCAGAACAATGATGGTTGTTCTTATGTATCTTTAATGATTTACTAAATAATTGGATGGGACATGAAAACTTACATCCTAAATTAGAATTTCATTTCTAAAAAAATATTATTTTTTTGAAAAATCAATTTTGAAAGCTTCTCTTTCAAAGGAAATTGTTTAAAGTAATCGCAACCTCTAGGCTTATCACAAATCAAATTTATTTCCACCATAAGAATGTTATTTCACTTTCCATTTGGTCAAACGTAAGATGATTAACCTCCTCCCGCATTTGTTTTATTGAAACTTATCATTGATGCTAAGTATTTTCAAACAATGTTTCAGAGTTTTCTTTAAATGAGTGAATGATTATCTATTAAAGCTTTGTGTATACCACAGAGTCATGTTAATCAAAGTTTGTCGGGCCAAGGATTCATTTGGAGCCAGCAATGATTTCTGAGGGCCAGTCATGCCCAAGATGTAGGCTCGGGGAATGACATGAACAGAACAAATGAGCAATTTCTTTTCATTTAGGCTCAAAATTATGAAAAAATGAATTATTTAATCATTTTGGACAATCTTATAAGTCAAGTGGTCTAAATTCAAAAATAGTCTATGATCCTATTCTAATCCACTAGCTTACAACCAACACAACATGAATAAAGACATGTTCAAGATGCATCAAAAAATAATTAATATTACATAAAATGCTCACATCCACATGGCACAGAACTTCACTATAAATTCCTGACTATCAAGTTTTATGCATACATATTAAGCATAGTTGTCACATTCATATTCATACATTGTCATACATAGATCCTCAACAATCATTAAAATCAAAGTTACGTTGTTGTCAAACAAAATATTACATATATTGTCACTCTTTAGTGTTGCACCTATTTTTTCATTCTTATAGAGACACGTCTCTACAACACTTATAGTACTAGGAGTAGTGTATATCAGTGATGCCCTAGGCTTGAGAGTCTGTAAATGGTGCTGACGCTTTTGTTTCTCCTAAAACATGAATAGTGGTGGCGGTAATGGCTGGCGCACTAAATGAGACCTCAAGATTCCCCTCAAAATCTAGTGGTGTAGTAGTTAGAGTTTGAGACTCCATCACAACATCAACTCCACTAATAAGTCCTACCCCTGCTTGCATTGAGCTGGATGAAGCTTCAGTCATACTAGCTCTCAACAAAAATAACCTCAGCTGCTCATCAACCCCAGACCTCCTCTGAGCTTCCAATATTTGTTTGTGCAAATTCAATAAGTCAATAGCCGACTCCTTCCTCTCCAATTTCACAATATCTGGAACTAAAACTTTCTTTGTTGGCCTCTCTTTTATATGTATGAGCTCAAAGTCCCAAAGGTAAAAAAAGGGTTGTATTGGAGTCCTTAATGCAGAATCTATTGAGTCCATATGTGTTGTTTCATTTCTCAAGTTTATTTGTTGAAGTCCATATAAATCTTCGTTTTCTCTTTTTCTCTTTTTCTCTGGCCATAAGATTTTTACAAATTTATAAGAATCAATTAGGGAAAGGACAATGAACTAGAAAACGACAATGATAATACCATTATATAGAGAAACTATATGTATCACTGTGACTTCCTTAACTTTTCTTACCAATATTTGAAGGGATGCCACGTTCAAATAAGTAGTGAACGTCTCGCCGATTTTTTATGTGAACCCCCTTGCAAGATTCAGTACATGTTCCAACTACATAATGTTTGATCAACTTGTTAACTCGAATATGTGGTTTATGTCTCGGTTTCACCTGCAAATTAAACTCGTTTAACGATCATGTATACATAGAGTCAATCGATCTCATTAATTATTCTAATATAATTTTCTTGAGCTAACCTGCAATGTTTCGTTAGATTGGCTTAATCTCCTCTTTGTTTCACGAATATCCCCATACACAACAAAATTGTAAACCTCAATCAAAGATCGAAACTTTTTGTTTGTCTCGATATGATGGTAGACCTGTTTGCCAACAATTATTAAATATTTATTTTATCACAATCTTATCTAAGGAAACTTATGCAATAAATTTTTTTGGCAGGAAAACATGTATATTATTCAAAAGGGAACTTACGTAATCGATAATTGAACCACATGGACGAGATGTATTCTTGATGATCCAGTTTTGTCTTCTCTGTTCAAATGTATAAGTATGCACGTAATGCATATTTTTGGGAATCATCTCATTCTGCAGCCAAAACAAGTTGTATTTATGGAATAAAAAATTATCCAAAATTTATTCGCAAAAGGTAATTATTTTAATTAAGTGGGGAGCATCAATATTTTGTACATCAAGTGGTTCACACAAGATATTGGAGTATTAATATTTTATATTCTAAAGCATCGTGGTTTGGCCATCACAATACGATGGCATCTATTTCTTCTCCATATGTGTAAATGTTTGTGTGATTTTTTTGTTTTCGTTTTTCCCATTTGAACTTCGTTTATTTATGGAATAAAATTACTAACTTCTACTTCTACCTATATTGCTAGGCCAGACCTTATGTATAAATTTTAATCAAATTTTGTAGCCAGATCAATGATGGTTGTAGTTATGTATCTTTAAAGATTCACTAAAAAAATTGATTTGAGATAAAAACTTAAATCCTAAATCAGAATTTCATTTCTAAAAAAATATTTTTTTTTTGGAAAATCAATTTTGAAGCCTTCTCTTTCAAAGGAAATTGTTTAAAGTAATCACAACCTCTAGATTTATCACAAATTATATTTATTTCCACCATAGAAATGTTATTTCTCTTTCCATTTGTTCAAACCTAAGATGATTAACCTCCTCCAGGAAAAAATCACTAAAAACTTAGATCTATCTAACTAGTACTTGTAATTAATTTCCAAACTAGAAAACTTCTATGTTCTTCATTACACTGGTACATGAAATGGCTCTATGAAAATATTATTAACATAATTATTAATTTTAGTCGAAAAAATTATATACATTTTTTAGAGGGATGAAATAATAGAAGATCACTTGACTTAGTTTGGTCATATCATAGGTTGTTTTATCTATTGAAGAGTCAATCCATTAGTTTTTGAAACTATGGTAAGGGGAGGTGATAAATCTTATATGGAAGAAAGTTTTCTCAAAAGACTTATCATTTCTTAGCATGAATTTCACAAATTTCATACATTCACCGATATCACCTTACTCCATCTATTACCATTATCATTGAGAACCATTATAAAACACCACCATCAATAACGCACAACTACTATCCTCAACCATCACCACTATCAATAAACACTAAAAGTAGCTACTACTTATAATTATTATTGACATCAATTAGCAAATCATAGAACTATCAACCACCACCGAACTACTTTCATTAACTTTTAATACAACCATTACAAATATTTTTACTATCAACACACCATTATTAGTCAACAAACATTTTCAATTGACATTCATAACCACCACCAATATCCATCACACACCATATTATTTTTTTTAAATATTTTATAGATGTAGTATGTTTTCATTAATTTTTAGGAAAAATGGCTTAAATAACACCTATATTATTATTAAATTTGTTGTAACACACTCATACTATATGGAAGGTCCTATGACTCGCCTGGATATTTTTGTTAAAATATTTTGTGACATTTATTGGTTGAGCTGAACAGAAAAATCATTTTTTTCTTATTTTGTTTGTACAAACATAATGATCAACCAGAAAAACACTAGTTTTTTATCGTTATTATTATCATTTTCACTTGTTTTTTCTAGAAAAAATCAATTGAATCTTTTGAAATTTATTCTAAGAACCATATATTCTTCCATAGTCGAGTTGTTGCTAAGAAAAGTTTAAAAAGTTGTTCTTTTAGCCATTTTTTCTAAGTCTTATATTTATTAATTTATTTGATAGAATATTTTTTTATAATCAGATGTACGATAATAAGCAGTCTTATTATTTAGTATTTTCATCTTAATAGTTAAAAGTATATTCAAAGATTCATGTACATGTTATTATTCAAATATGCATTCAAATTTTGACTTCGAGAATTTCTCTTTATTTCATAACACAATTAACATTAAAAAATATGTTCAAGAACCCATCAAAAAAAAATTTTTACATCACTTAAAATAAAATAAATTAAACAAATTGTAAGTGGAAAAACTTTTCAAAATCTTACCTCGAAAACATCGGTTTTTACTTCTTCAAGTGCGGTAAGAGATATTGGAACTTCCATTAGTATTGCATCCTCATCATTGTCAATTTTGTGTTGCTTCTAGTAGAAAATATGGAAAAAAAAATCATACGATCTTATGTAAAACGAAAATTAATGTGCTAGAATACCCAAAAAAAAAAAAAAGATGAATGTCCATCAATCATATGCATTTTGTTACAATATTAATGATGGTTGTGGTCACGTATCACATAAGCCTCACTAAATTTATTTTAGAGGATATACACAACCTCTAAGTCTACCACAAATTAAATTAAGTTCCACCATACCAATAATAGCTTTTATTTTGGCCAAACCTAAGATGACCGATCTTCTCCTTTCTTAGTTAGATTTACCAGAACTTGCATTCTGAAATAGAAAAATTCATCTTATTCATTGCATTGTTATGTGAAATGGTGCTATCTAGTTATGATTACTAAAAATGTCCTCCTTAGCCAAATATATTATATATATTTCTTTTAAAGAAGGATAAAATAAGAGAAGATTGTTTAAGATGGATTGTCTATGTCATAGGTTGTTTTATAGATGTATCGGTCCATTAGTTTAAAGTTATAATGGGTGAAGGTTAAGTAGTACCTTTTTTCTTGGAACATGGTCAACCATAAATTATTATGTTCGCTATTCTTCATCCACGGATGGATAAAATGCTCCCGTTTCCATTCTCATATGAGACCGAAAAATGAATTGGGAGCAGGTCGGCTGGAACTGATTCATCGTGCTCAAACATGAGTCGATCGCTTGTTAGGGATGTTTTGTAGATAAATAAATTTCCACAAATGGAATGAAAAGTGGGTCTATGTTAATATGGAAGAAAGATGGCTCAAAGAACTTACCAAATCATTCACACATGAACAATGAAGTACATTAACATATCTATTCAAAGATTTCTTAAAATATAATAGTTCACCAAATCCATTTATTCACCTCTATCGTCACACCCCTTCATTATCAATTTTCGTCATCATTGATCATCATTACAACTACAACAATCAACTACCCACAACCACTATTCTTAATGACCACCACTACCAATCACTACAATCAATCAACACCCCCACCAGCCACTACTTACAATTATTATTTACACCGATCACCATCATAACAAAAATCAATGAATAGTATCAACAATCATAGTCATAATTCACAACTATATGTTGTCAATCATCTTCATCAATCACCACAACTATTAGTTATCACTATTTTCTAACTATCAACTTCAACCACTACCACTATAAGTCGCTACATTTCTAAATCACCACCACTATCAATAGCTACAATCAATTCACACAATCAACAACCATTATTTACAATTGTTATTTACACCAACCATCATTATAAGAAAAATCAGCAATCAATATTGACAACTACAATCATTATTCACAACTATATATTGTAACTCATCTTTATCAATCACCATAACTATTAGTTATATGTATGGTTCAACTATCTAGCGCCACAAATATACTACCATCAACTTCCACCACCACCGCTATCAATAGCTACTATCCACAACACCATTAACAGTGAATAAATCTTCTTCAATTGACATCCACCACCACTAATCCTAAACATCACAACCATCATGCATCATTTTAAGAAAAATAAAAATTTATTGATGTTATATTAATTTTATTTTAGTTTTATAATTTTCTTGATAAATGGTTGAAATGACACATTTAGTATGATTGAATTCACTGTAATACACTAATAATTTGCAAGTCCTATGAGCCTTTATCGGGTGAGAGAAATAAAAAGTCAACTCCTTGTTATGTCATTTGTACATGCATGTTGATTTAAAGGTAAAAACAAAGAAGTTTGATCATTATCACTCATTTACACTCTTCGAACCAGTGGTTTCAAAAATATTTTTGTTGTGACTCACAAGGTGAGTCTTAGGGTTGAGGGGTCTTAGAATTTGGGGTGTAAGCTCCGAGAATAAAAATGTAAGTCCTACACATAAAAATGTACGCCCTGGGCAATAATTTTTTAATTTTATTACAATTTCATTTGCTTTAAGTCATAGTTTTTGTTATTAGTGTAATGATATTTCTCAAATAATAATTATAATACTTTTTTATTCATTATTGGTTATTAATACATTTCTGAAATAAAAATCATAATATTGTTTTCTATATATTATATGTTATTTATAAAAATTTATTTGTAGAATCATTGAAAGTTTTTCTTTTACTTATTTTCTTTATAGTAAAATTATAACATTGAATATACATGATAGTGCGCCGCATAAATCTCTGTGACTTACGCCTTGTGTCTCGGAGCTTATGCCTCACCACTAACCACATTAAATGCTTTGCCTCACGCCCCCAACTTTTAGAAAATTGCTTCCAAGAAAGTAAAAACAGTAACCCTTCCTTCACACTTATATTGAAATTAATCTCATAAATCATTATATTCTTTCATAATCGAATTTTGGCTTCTGTGACAGTGGATAAATGTCAAAATGATGGTTTTTAAAATATATTCAAGGGGATGCTAGGTCCTCCATAAAGTATGAGTGTGTTACTGCAAATTAGGTCATAGTTTAGTATCATTTATCAATTTTTCCTATACTTTATATTTATTGCATTTTTAATGAAAGAAACTTTTTACATATTCATCTGTTCGATAATAAGTATTCTTATAACTTCGTGTTCAAATTTTAATATGTCATCTTAATATTGAGTACTCTATTAAGAGATTTTTAATGCACATCTTATCATTCATATGTACATTCATATTTGGACGTCTTATATATAATCTTAAAACAAATATAAGGCATATTTTTTTACTTTTATTCTATTTTTAAAATTTAAAACTCTCTTCATACATTATAACTATTAATTCTATAATAGTAAATAATATCTTATCGACAAAATTTATCTTGAATGACCTATCATTTTTGGCATTAATATAAGACTTAACTAAAAAAAGGAAAATTAACATAAGAAGTTGTTCAATAAAGCACCTTATAATCAGAGGAAGTGTAAAAAAACTTACCTCAATAACATCAACTTTTGATTCTTGGGATCTGATAAAGGATATGGGAACTTCCATTAATGATGAAGAAGGTTTCCAAGAGGATGTAAATTACCCGCTTATTAAAATATATACATACATACAGTTACACTTCCATTATTAAAAAATCTATATTTAGTAACCATGCATTGAACGCTACAACTACTAAATTACAACATCTAGAAACAAAAAACAACACTAGACCGCTATTGCATACAACACAATAGTTTGATACAATATAGTATGGATACATTTTCCGGGTATATGAAACTAAAGATTAGTCATATATTTGATATATATATATATATGTGTGTGACATTTTAATATTAATGAAAATATATTGTACGTCACATTATGTATCCTGGTATGTATATTAATGTACATTACATTTGTGCCTCTTTACTCTCATCAATTGTGGAAGAAAGTGGCCATTAGTTGTTAGTAACTTATGTAACCACCAATTCTTCACTTCACCCATTATTCTATCTTTATGTCTTGTAACTTATGTAACACATGGGCTATTCATTTAGAAAATTTACTACCCACTATCTTCCTATTTATTGCAAAGAACAATTCATCACCTATAAATAAGGTAGTCTTCCTGGTGTTGGATAGAAGTGTTGTAAAGATTATGCAAAATACCTTCTTGACGAACACTTGTACCGAATTCACCAAAGATTGTACTTCATCAATAACTTTTATAGGAATTCTCATAGCTTGAGGCATGTTGAAAGACACCGTCCTTAAGGATATTTCACCCAGTATAGGTGTATCCTCCAGGATTCAATAAGCTCTTCCAATATAAAACTAGGAGCCAGAAATTAACAAAGATTCAATGAACAAAACCCAGCACACTAAAAGACTATAGAAGAAAAGATTTACTCAATAATATGTATTATGTTCTGTCTATTTTTGTGTTAGAGGAAAAACAGATTTATATGGAAACATACATAAGACTAAATCCTCGAACGGTTAGAAAAAGGAATTAATGCCAATAATGAAAAATAAAGGCAACTAATTTGAAGGACAATAAAGAGAAATGCACATTGGCAACAGCCATATTATGACCAACATTCAAACTGATTTATAAGATAATTAATAGAATATTAACATCCATTTAATATGATGAATATAGAAAATAATGTGAAAACTTTTTTTGAGATACTAGAATCAGTTTTCCAACAAGATGTATAAAAGAAAATATAGAGTGAAACAAATGAGTAGTATTGTATGGTAATTATATTGAGATTAGTGTAGTGAAAAAGAGAGTAGAGACATAGAAGATATAATATGTCTTCAACTATACTCACTATACAAAAGAGCATAATTATATGTTGAAGGAAGGTGTTCTTATCGGGAGCTTTGGATTCTTCAACTAATCTAGAGTGATTTGAGTTGTACACGTTGTTGGGTTGTTGTATCATGGAGGAGACAAGTTAAGAGATATACTGCTGGATCGGTGTAGATTATGTCGTCTTGGGCTTGAATCTCCTTAAAGAGAGTGAGATATACGCGCCTCAGCCTAAAGATTTATTTATTCATTTTTTGTTCATTTTATTTCAGCTGTAATTTATTATATTTGTTGTATATTACACTAACAATTTTAAGGAGATTCATGTTTTGTTACAGTTTGAAAAAGTACGGATATCTTGAAAGGGATCTCAATAACATTCCGCTCAAACGACCCTCTCATCAATAAATGGAAGAGAAGAGAAGTACGGATAAAGTGTTTTTCTACTTGCTCACTTCAATTGGAGATAAGGTAAAGGAAAAAACTTTTTTACCTAGTATTTTCATGAATAAATTGATTCTACTTTTCATGAAAAATGATATTTAAACTCTTAAAATATTGGGGGCTCATGAAATGAGGAAAAAGTCATTGTGCAAAAAAAAAAACAATTTTTGCATCTTGGAGAAATGCTCTAAAAAAGGTATTACAAATGCATATATTTGTTATGAAATAAATCACATGTTGTTTTTTTGATCTTTGGCTCTAACATGAGAGCTATAAATAAATTATGAAAAGCATGTTGAGTAGTCATTTAACATGACATGTTTTTGTGAGATAAATTTCATTCTTGGAATGAAAAGAATACCCTAAAACATGTGACGGAATTTCCTTGTCAAGTCACAAAATTTTGAAAACATTGTGAAATACAATCTTCTTGGTTGTGTGAGTCTTCTAGCTCCTTTTGATTCAATTATGACTATTGCGTGACAATGAAAGAAGGATTTTGCTAGCCCAATAAAAAATATGAGATATGTGACTAATTGCACTTTATAGGATATTCTGTATAAAATATAGCATATGCAAGCAAATCAAGTTAATTTACATGGTACGAAATTTGGTGGCTTGTTTTATGAGAAAAAATATTATTCTATATCTACAACTTTCATTGGTCCAGATAAAAAAAAATGATGATATTTTATGGAAGTGAGAAAACGAAATCATATTGTTGCTAATTCGACTTTGGAGGTTGAAGTAAAAAAGTTAAGCTTCAAATAGTGAAAAAATGAATTGATTTTACTATCAAACACTTTATTTAGAGAAATGATTTTTCTAATTTAGATTAATTGTGATAGTAGCAATAAAATGGTTGAATAAAAAATCGTTACTACAACAGCAAACTCAGACTCATGAGAAAAAAACACAATATTGTGATATCATATTGATAACTGGTATACCGTTAATGTTAATTGTGTTAAAATATGTGACAATCATATTGATAACTAAGATGAAGCCTCTGTGGTTCTATACTACTCATTCTAAGGACGCTTACAAGTTTAATAATACGTTATCTTAACTATTTATTATTCATATCTAATACATAATCTTAATATTGAGATTTCAATTTAAAGAATTTTATTGCACATGTTATCATTAGATATGCATTTAGATTTAGACATCTAAAATCTTAAAGAGATAAAATAATCCTTAGACTAGTTAGATAACTTGTAAGAGAACTAACATTTAAAAAGTTATTCCAAAATGCATCAAAGATTTCTCTAAATGTCATAAAAGAAAAAAAAATAAGATCCTTAAAATACGTATTCTAGGCAATGAAGGAAAGTTTAAAAGGGTACCTTTAAAACATCAGCTTGAGGTGCGATACAAGCTATCCGAACTGCCAGTATTTCATCTCCACAATTTACTTTCTGTTGCTTATCCATATTATAGATAAAATGTAAAACACATAGTAGTTCAATGTTATTTTCAATTTTCATCAATATGATCATGCTAATTTAATATCTACTAATCTAAGGTTTTCATCTCGGTATAAATGGTTCAAAACACTTTCATATATGATGAATTTAAACAAGGAAAGAGGTTTGTAATTTTTCATTACTTGATTTTCTAGCAAGGTGATATCATAGTAATGTTCCCAATCCTTGATGATTTGGCTATGAAACAAAATATTTATGTGTTAATACTTGAAAAAGAACATTCTCTTCCGTTAAATTTATAACAATGAATAACAGCAAATGGACGAAAGTTATCTTGCATGACCTACTAGTTTTTTTTATATGAATGTAAATTTTCACTCTTTTATAAATATATCTATATGTATTTCTCTCTTTCTGTCTCTCTCTCTCTCTTTCCATATATATATATATATATATATATGTACTAGTACAAAATACAAAATAAGAAATACTTGGTTAAATTTTTTGAAAGACGAAAATATTTGTGAAGAAATAAAGAAGGTTTTTTTTTTTAAAAAAAGATGAAAATTACTAGCTCACTAGTTATTATTATTTATGGGTGAAGTAAAATCTTAAAACTCAATCGAAGTGCTAGAAATTAGAATAACAAAATAGAAAGCCAAAGTTAAAGATCATTCTCCGTCAATCTTATGCATTATTGAACAAGATTTATTATTGGTGTGATCATGCATCTCAGACAATTCACTAAATTCATTGGAAGATTGATAAAATTTTAGCCTTATCACAAATTATAATAAACTTTCACCCATAGCGACAATTATTTCTCTTTTAATGGTTAGACATTAGATGATAAATCTCCTTTATTTGAACTTGCATTCATGATGTAAAAAAATATAAATTGTTAGAGAAACAGAAAAAAATAAAAGCTTTGATCCATAAAAAATGATATGTTTCGATCTGTGATCACACATCTTTAAATAGTCATTGAATTAGTGATAAAACAAATTCATCGTAATTTCATATTTCTTTCTAAAGAAATTACGAATTTTTTGGAACATCAATTTTAATAACTTCTCAATCTAAGGAAATTATTAAAAGTGTTACAACATTAAGATCTATCATAAATTAAATTTATTCAGATCATACCATTAGGTAATTCTTTTTTAATTTTTGCGAGACCCAAAGGCTTATTACATTTTCAATTAATTATAATAAACATTTGTTCATACTACCCTTTGTTGTCTATAAATAAAGGGGTTTAATTCTCACATTTTTCAAATTGAATTTTAAGAACTTCAGAACTTCTTCATCCTCTTGATAAATAAATTCGAGTTTTCTTTATTATCGTTTAGTGCTTAGCTGACGCCACTTTTTTTAGGTACCGATAGATCAATGAGTAAGACCATTCTATTGGGGGAGAATATTTACCATTAACCTCAGGTACTTGAGGATAATAATTTCCTTAAGGTGGGGGGAAGCATTAATTCAGCGGATTGAGAGCGCACGTGATCGGCTACGAGGTAGGCTACAATATACTTTCTTTTGGATTGTGTTCCATGAGCTAATTCTTCGTATAGATTGTTCCCCATCCATTCAGTCAGCCCTCTTACTACAAGTAGCATTACGTTGGAATCGATACACTCTATCTCAAGTCATCCACCACCTTCCACGTCCAACTCCACCATCTAGTTCATTCCACCATCGTATTAGATCATTACCAAACCCCTTCTATCAAATAGAGATATCTTGAATACTAGGTCATTACTAACGTTGTTAACTAGACTACTATTCTCCCTCAAACACTCATTCAAACTCCTAGTCCCTACAAAATTTAATCAAACAGATAACATACAATTTTAATACCTATCATAAATATAACCCTGACTCCCAGTCCTCACCTAGACCAAACATTCACAATTCACATGAACCAAAACTCTACAACAAGCTATAACTAAATCATCACACCCTTCAAAATAACCAGACCTCTATGGATCCCTTAAAAATTACTACAGTATTTAGTATGCACCCTACTCTATAAGAGAACTACCCAAGCATTTAAATAAAACCACCCAACAACTCAGGGACCAACACACGATAAATATAACAAAATAAATAACTCTAGTCCGCTCACAAAACAAAAATTTAAGAATCACATCATAAAGAAGTAATCTTGATTCTCTCATGGAATCGACACACAAACTATTTGTGCACCTGACGTGATACCCATGTGAATCGTTCATACGTATCGGTGTAGTAACCGAGACAATAATTATGGATATCCCCATACTAGGCATGGTACCTGAGCCAACTATCAGTATATACCAAGCATGGTATTTTAGCCTATTGTGGGAAATATCTTTTACTAGAAGTAGTAGCCGAGTCAACCATCAATCATACACCAAAATCACAATGAATAAAAAATACACTTGTACACTAAAGTAATCATATCATTGCATACTATTGAAAATATTCATCAATCAGATGACGTTCTTTGCGTTTCCAAAACCATATACCATGCATGCATTACTATCAAAGCTTTTGACAAGCACATATCACTTAAATGGAAAAATAAACAACCATCACCTACCCGAAAATACCATTTCCCAAATTATTCTCGGTTGAAAATCTGATTAACCATAGTCATCTATTATAGGATAACACCCATCTTTCATCATAAGATCAACATTAAACAAGTAAATCAATCATTAATCTAAACTACAACTACCCACAAATTGCAACATCTAGACTTTGTGTCTAAAGGCTTATACATACAATCACCTGACAAAATACAATATATTATATTAAAAAAGACAAGTCTAACTACTCACTTGTGATAAAAACTTAGAAAACGTGGACTCCAAGCAACTACTGAAGAAATCTAGATACGAACTTCTAGCCCTGATCGACGTAGATCGAGAATTCATGGATTTTAACCTTGTTTTCATTGAAGTCCCTCCCCTCTATTGTTCCTGAGCTTAGAGTGGATTAGGAGAATTTTACAGTAACCCTTTTCTATTTTTTCAATGAAAAGTGGGAGAAAAAATAAAATTCATCGTGTTTTCTAGGGTCTGATTTTTCAAACTCAACTATAGCGGCCGTCAACATGGATCCATTAAAATTCTTGAATTTTCTTTGTATAACCCAATTTTTAAATATGCACCATATTTTAAGAATTTTTGGGACTCCGCAAAAGGTGTCTTTTGAATAACGATGGATCAGATCGTCACAGTAGCGAAGATTGATAAAAGTCCATACATGAATATATAATGAAACAAAGAAATGTGATTAAGATGGGGTGTGTTTTTTCCTTATTTTAGATAAACAACAAATGAGAGAGAATATGTAGCACATCAACATTTTCTACAAATCTAAATAAGATTTTCCTTTCAAATGTAAAGTGAAAAAAATTATGTATTTATTATCAGTTTCATATGGTATGAAAACAATAATCTTCATAGTCTAAATTGGATAAAAATTATGTGAAATTTATGACTTATTAAAATCATTTTGTAGCTTCAAATGGAGCAAGGATGATGTGATTATTTTTCACCTTGTGTTTAGTATGATTTATTACAAGTTATAACAATGTCAAAAAAAAAAAAATCTTCTCTATTTATTTGGTGTTTTTTTTTACACGAATTATATAGACTACATCTTCTAACTCTTAAAGAAAATTACAAAAATAAGGAATAAACAAATTATCTTCTTAACAAAAAATATCCTTTAATATTTTAGAATCAAAATATATTCCATTGTAAAATTATTTGTGTCCTTGTCTATCTATATATGCTCGGCTACCCGCTCCAATAAATAATTTAAGTTAACAAACATGTAATTTTTATTTTCAAATTATATAAGACAAACAATTGAGTTAGAGTTAAATAATCATTATTTGGACAATGATTTTCAACAATGGAAAATCGACATTCCTTTGTTATTTTCATGAATTTAATTCTTGGATGACCATCTAATTAGTAAAGAAAATTTTATTTGTTTTTGAAGTATTTCAATTGGTAAATATTAGTTTAGGACACTTACAAGATTATTTTCTCTGGAAGTGAATAGGTAACTATCAGAATTTGTGTTGTTGATCGTTGAAAACTTGCACAAATTAGATGAATTTCCTTTATCCAGAGTCCAATGTCCTCAGAAGAAGTAGAACATTTGTTTGTGTTTTAGATAGATAACCCTAGCCGTTTAATGTGCTGGTAAGAAATCCCCTTTTTCTACACCTATAATGGTGTATTTATACACCTAGGGTTAGGGTTAAGGATCACTAATGGGCTAATCATATTATTGGTAGACCTGACCCAATAATTTTTGGTATATCGACACAACTAGGAAAACATAAGCTTTATATTTACTCCTTAAAATCCTACATTAAAATAATTACCTAACAAAGCTATCATATTACTTAACAGAGATACAAAATTTAGATGATTATACCCAATTCCCACAAATAATTAGAAATTGTATTTTGATAAAATAAAATATGTCGCCTATATTATTGATGTTTCTCTCCCAGGACATTACTCTATTAATTTAGCACGATTTAATTTTAATTTCTTCAAGTTCAAATTACAGATTTCCCTAAATTCGCACTTTTTTGGGATTATTCATATTAGGTAAATATTATTAACGGTAACTGCATCAATGTATTTCTTCTTCCAATGACACGATTGTTGTCGAATGATAATCATCCAAACATAAAGTATCAAAAATATATGTGATTTCTTTAATCCATCTACTTTATCATGATATATTTTGTATCAAAAAGGTTTCATGATACATCATCTATAGGAAAGGTATCATGATATGTCATCTATTGGAAATGTATCGTTACTTAATGTATCAAAAAGGTATCGTGATACATCCTATATTGGAAAGGTATCATGATACGTCATTGATTGGAAAGGTTTCATTATGCAATATATCATAGAAGCATCATGATACACCATCTATCAAAATTATATTGTGATGTAATTTAACTGAAAGGTATCATGATACATCATCTATCTATATTACCTTAAAAGCATGAACTCCTAACTTGAATGTTAAATTACTATAATATCCCAAACTTAGGTTGTGACTTTTTCGATGAGTTGTGACTTTTTCGATAAGTTGTGAGTGTCTTAGAAGGGTTGTGATTTTTCGATGAGTTGTACTTTTCCAAAGAGTTGTGTCTTTTTCAATAAGTTGTGACTTTTACAAAGAGTTGTGAGTTTTTCAATAAGTTGTGACTTTTCCAAAGGGTTGTAACTTCTCAAAAAGGTCATGACTTTTCAACTAAGACACAAAAAACATTTGTATATACTACCCTTTGTTGACTATAAATAGAGAGGCTTCCTCTCATTTTTCAACCACTATTTTTTTAATTTTCTACTTTTGTTCTTGTATTTTAATTTTTTTTTGTCTGATTAATTATCGTTGAGTGAGTTCAAATTTTTGAAGAATATGAGGTACCACTTATCTAATGAAGTATGTCGTTCTATCCTAAGAGGATATATTTCATAACCTCAAGTACTTAAGGAAAATAATTTTAATGATATAATAATGTATGTTACACTATACATTAGTATGTAATGTTCCAATATATGAAGTTAACATGATGTAGTCTAAATTCATTTGTTTTTGTGAACAATTTCTCTTGAGATGTAGATATATGCTTTTTAATATCTTTTCCAAAATTTGGAGAATCCTCACGATTTATTTTTGATGCTCAAGACAAAAGAATGGTTTTATTTATTAATGCTACTTATGTGATTTAAACTATCATAAAGTTTGCTTCAAAATAGTTAATACTATATAAACATTTCCCTTTTGTTTTACTTATTTACTATTTCTTAAGATTTCAGTATTTTAGACGAAGAAAAGTTTATATGACTTGTAATAATGCCAATTGAAGTTTGTATTAGTTTAATTTTTATTAATTATTTATTTAGTAGTAAATTTTATGAGAAAAATATTTTCATTAATGCAAATAGATATTTATATTTGGGTAGGTGTTTTTATATAAATTAGAGTATTATATATGTCACAAATGTAATATCAAGTTAATAAGATCTTCTAACTTTAAAATATATTATTTTAAAATGTTCCGAGTTTTTTTTAAAGAAAACTCACAACAAATGTGAAAATATGTGAATATATAAAATGTAGTTGTTCTCTTCACATGTTCATATGACATCTAAACAATTTAACGTGGAATACACATGCAAAGAACATCTTGTTAGATAACAAGAAAAATACAAAGTGAATATTGTCTATAAGGTAATATTAGTAAGATATGACTATTTACATAATTGAACCTCATCAAATTGAAATAAATATATACACGATTGCATTTAACTAATAAAATTTTTCATTGACCATCTTCATAGGTTTACATGAATAAGAGATTTATATGACGATCCACGTTGAACATTCACAAAAAATCTGCAATATTATTTTTTGCTGAGATTATTATTCAAATATTCACTTAAATAAGCAATATTATTTGCTATAACATATATTTTTGGAATTGATAATCACGTGCAACACATAAAGGTATCATGATACATCATATATCATAAAGGTATCATGATATCATCAACTATAAAATCTCGGTAACTGTTCTCTACATTTCAAATCCCGAAACGTCATATCTCAACTTAAATGGTTCACATAGTTGATCCACCACAATAATCATCTACCTTCTATACAAAAATTCACAACCCCTAACTAAAAGAAAAAGAAAACTAAGCTAATGGGATAAATAAAAACCGTCATTTTAAGAAAATGAGATAGATTATTACCGGTATATCTATTTGTCATGACCCAATTCCTCGGTCATGATGATACCTACTATAACCCTCTAGTAGGTAAGCCAACCCGTTACCCAAAACAACAAGTAATAGATATAAGGGTAGATACAAATTAGAAGCAGTAATTGAATAATAGAAATGTAATAACAAACAGAAACAAACCAAAATGATATCTACACAAAAGATCCCTCATAGAACCGAGAAGTCATAAGTACAGAGTTGTCTAAACACAAGAGATTTTAGTCACAAAAATGGACCCAAAATAAAAGCTTGTCTCAAAAAGCAAAAGACTAGCTATTAAATAAAGGTAGAGGTCAGTAAGTACAGGACACCAAGTACTTATCCTCACCTTAGAAAAGAAGCTCCAACGAGCCTGAATGATCAATGTCGCTAGCAAGTACCGGACCTATATCATGGAACATATGCAGAGTGTAGTATTAGTACCAAAACAACATGTACTCAGTAGGTATCATAGGCCGACTAACTCATAAGGGTAGTGTAGACAAGAGCAAGAGGGTGTCAAGCCAGCTATTGTGGTTGTGCCATTTGGTGGGCCAAAGTAGTCTACCGACAGTGAAAAGATGATAGTAGACCAGACGGGATCACCACCATAACACCTGAATAAATGTGAAAATTAGAAGAAATATGAAATGATAGAATATAGACATAGAAGAGGTCAAAGTGGAATTTAAAAGAAATGCAAACGAGTGTACTAATAATAGAAAACGAACTAAGTTCAACTAACTAAACATAACTAACCCCCATAAGCCCAAAAGGTACATGCATGTGCATGTTTAAGTAAAAACTTGACAGACCCCCATAAATTCAACAGGTGTACGTTATGGCTAAATCTATTAAGAGCAAGGTGTAGCCCATACCTCAAACTGTAGGTAACCTCCAAGTAACCAATAAAAGACTCCTAAAACTAAGGAGTACAGATCCTGAACCTCAAACCGCAGGTGGTCTCTCAAAGGGCAATAGGCTGAAGCTAGAGTGTATCAACACCTTAGAGGATAATGGTCAACATGACTAGACCTTGAATCATCTATTATAATGGATTCTAGATGACCTTAGTTAATGTCATCATCACATAACTACCGTGGAATCACATCTACTGGTAGATAATCAAAACAATACTCCAAGCTCGAACCAACTCTAGTGCCCAATGGTCAAGCAAATCCTAAAATCCCAAACACAATTCACGGGTATATAGAAAGACGGAGAGTGGAATAAAGGTGATTAAAGTTGATTTCTCACCTAATATGTAACACCCCGTAACTAGAAAGAGATAGAATGAGAAAGAGTGATTTTTGGAAATAACAAAAATCTGGAAAATTTTGTTAAGTTTGAGTTTTCTGTCAACTTCAAATAACCATAACTCCTAACTCAGGATAAGTTAGGTGTGTTTCCAGATATCGTAGGAAAGATCTTGGGATAATATTTCTAACGCCACCGAGTTTGCACGATTCTAAGTTCGTATGAGTGATATAAGCCCATTGAAGTAAGAATCGTCAAGATCTTCAAGAATCGCTCTTGGTTTTCGTCAAAGGGTGATCCCTACGAGGTATGTGAGTTCACATAGCATTAGGTTCGTTCACCCATGAACCAAAAATGTTTATTCCAGTATGATTTTTGTCCTTAAAGATTGATATTTTGATGTTCTTGAGTTGTATTCTTGAATTGCTTTCATTCTTGAATTTTCAATAAGATTGAGGAGTTCTTGAGCATTTAAGGTCGATTTTAGAGTTGTCTTTTGATTAGATTCTTGTGTACATATGCTAGGTATGTGAATCTAAAGAGGAATTGAGAAAAAGAACCGAGATTATGCGAATTGGGGTTAGAAAACGAAGAAGGAACAAGCCAGGAAAATCTGGGTACCAGGTCCACGTCGTGGACCTGTTACTCAGCATTGCAAAAATCTACCTCGCGGAGCTAAGCGGTCACAGACCATTCAGTTTCAAAATTTATTTCGCGATCAAATATTTAAGTGCATCTCCGCGTCGCGGACTTGCTTCCAGGCAGTGATTTCTTGATCTTTTCTCATCATGAGATATTTCCTATCACAAAACACAATCCTTGAATCCATAATTCAATTCAAGGATCAGTTAAGAGTAAAGTAAAGAGAAATTAAGAGTCGAGTTTAGAGAAGTTAAGAGTCAAGTCAAGAGAAGTTCATAGAGTCTTCCAAGAGTCTGTTACAAATGTTTTAACTTTGTTTTAAGACTTGAGTTTTAAGTTGAGTAAAGAGTAAAGTTTGAAGTTAATTTCTTCAAAAGTGTATATTGGGACAATGTATTCCCAAAGAGTAAAATGTTTTCACATTTAAAGAAAAAAGAAAACTTTGATTTCCAAAAGCCTTTGAACTAGTTTTTCAGTAAAGAGCCTTTGAGCTAGTTTTTTAGCAAAGAGCCTTTGAGCTAGTTTTTCAGCAAAGAGCCTTTTAGTTAGTTTCTCAGTAAAGAGGTTTTGAGCTAATTTTTCGACATAGAGCCTTTGAGCTAGTTTTTCAGTAAACTAGTAAATGTACTCACAATTAAGCAAGAGAAGAAACTTTGATTTCCAAGAAAAGCCTTTGAGCTAAGTTTTTGAGCAATTATCTCAAATAACAGAAAGAAGTATGTTTTTTTAAAACATAAGAGCTAATATCATATTTTGGGATTAGTATTGAGCATCGATATGGGGGAGAGTTCAGACAATCACAACCCCCATAAATCATGTAGCCACCATGGGTATAGAAGAGTCATAATTTTTAGATGATTCCTTTAGTGCTTTTTAGCATAGACTAGTGGATCCACTTAGTAGTTCAGGTTCTATACCCATGGCAAGGTATATGATGGACCTGGAAGCGTGAGGCAAAACATTGTATCATCACGATAGCTCTTATGTGATGGTTGTCGGTTAGAGAAACTCCCACAACAGTATTTTGTATTTTTATATACATCAGAAATATTTGTATTTTCATATACAAACAGGGTTATTATTGTATTTCTAAATGCACATAGTTGGAAACTTGGTTTAAATCTTTTCTTTATACTGCATTTATTTACACTGCTTTATATTGAAATCAATTTAGTTCAGCTCAGTTCAGTTGAGACCAGGATTGTTTCTTCATTTCTTTTAAAGCTTATGTCTTCTTTTAGAATTCCCCTCGCATACTCGTATATTCAATGTACTGATGCCATTTGGCCGGCATCTTATTATGATGCAGACATAGGTAAATATGATCAGCATCCAGCGCATCGTTGATCCAGTTGAGTACTCAGAATCTTGTGGTGATCCTCCTTGCTTTCCGGAGGATCCCTATATATTGCTTTTCGGTATTTAGTTCATTAGAATCTCATGGGTCTTTTCCCGACATCCATCTTAGTTATTAGATGCTTCATAGATAGACAATCAATTAGTTAATCCATTTGTCACTACATTATTATTGGCCTATGTTTTGAGACTTGAGTTGCCATCGTGGCAAGTTTGAATTTTTCTTTTAAGTCATTCTAAGATTATTTCGCAAGTTCATTTTGAGGCTATTTCTTGTGTTTAGATCTTCTGCTAAGTAAGTAAGCCGGCCAAGGGATCGTTTGGGTCCAACAATGGTTCTCAAGTGCCAGTCCCACCCAGGGTGTAGGCTCGAAGTGTGACAAACTTGGTATCAAAGCTCTGAGTTTAAGAGTCCTAGGGAGTCTATGAAGTCGTGTCTGTAGAGTCCTACTGATTAGTGAGAAGCGCACCACATCTATAATTAGGAGGCTGCAACATTTAGGAATTATCTCACTTCTTTCAAACTCATTTCATGAGTTAGAGTTTTATCTCTAAAAAGTTTCTTTCTAACTCATGCTTGCGCATAACCTATTATGAGTTGGACTATTTTGGGAGTGCTTTCATGGGGCGTTGCTTTCCCTGTGAGCTAAGAGAAACAAAGAGATGGTTGCCGACATGAGGAACAGGATGAGTTCATTCTTTGTTGGATTGTCTCGTCCGTCAGATAAGGAAAGTAAGGCAGCCATGCTAACAGGTTACATGGGTATAGCAAGGATGATGATCCATGTGCAACAAGTTGAGGAGGACAAGCTTAGGGATAGAGAAGGGTTTAATAATAAGAGGGCTAAGGCATTACAGAATGAATTCGAGCACCAAAAGAGTAATGTGAACCGGTCTTCTTTCGAACATAAGCAGAAATGACTTTCTCCATCATCTGCTGGTGCATCAGCACCAAGAAACAAATGTGAAACAGTAGTAAGAATTCCTAGAATTTCAGAGCTAGACCTGCACAGTCGCAAGGTAGTATAGCACAAGGAGGTACTAAGATTCTTGCATGTGCTAAATGTGGTAGGAACTACTCAGGGATGTGTCGTGATGGCTCCACTCGATGTTTCATATGTGGCCAGAATGGTCAATTTATGCGAGAATGTCCAAAAAACTAGAAGGGTAATAGTAATGGGAATCAGGGCAATAAAGCCCAATCTTCATCAGTTGCTCCAACAAGACAGGGCTGCACCTAGAGGAGCTAATTTTGGTACTGGAGGAGGAGCAAAGCGTCTTTATGTCATCAGTAGTCGCTAAGAGCAAGATGATTCACCAAATGTTGTCTCTGGTATGATCCAAGTATTTAACTTTAATGTTTATGCTTTGCTAGATCTAGGAGGGAGTTTATCCTTTGTAACACTATATGTTGCTATGAATTTTGATATTCTTCCTGAGAAACTAGGTGAACCCTTCAGTGTTTCTACACCTGTTGGTGAGTCTGTTCTAGTAGAGAGAGTCTATCGTGATTGTCCCATTTTCGTCAATTACAAGAGTACCATGGATGATCTAGCTAAGTTAGACATAGTAGATTTTGATAGCATTCTTGGTCTGGACTGGCTTCATGCCTGTTATGCCTTAGTTGATTGTAGAGGTTGAGTTGTCAAGTTCCAGTTTCCTATTGAGCCAGTCTTAGAGTGGAAAAGCAGTGCATATGTGCCTAAGGGTCGTTTTATTTTTTACCTTGAGGCAAAGAAGTTAGTTTCTAAGGGATGTGTCTATCACTTAGTCTCAGTTAATAACTCTAGTGTTGAGATACCTTATATTCAGTCAGTTTCAGTAGTAAAAGAGATTCCAGATGATATTCCCAGAGTACCTCCTGAGAGAGATATACACTTTGGTATAGAACTTCTTTGAGATACTTGTCCTATATATATTCCTCAATATAGGAAGGCACCAGTAGAGTTAAAAGAGCAGTTGCAAGATCTCCTAGAGAAAGGTTCCATTCGACCACGTGTCTCACCTTGGGGCACTCCAATCTTGTTTGTGAGGAAGAAGGATGGTTCCCTAAGGATGTGTATAGATTACCGTCAGTTGAACAAGGTTACCATCAAGAATAAGTATTCTCTTCGAAGGATTGATGATCTTTAGGATCAACTTCAGGGTGCCAAATGTTTCTCTAAGATAGACCTTCGGTCTGACTACCATCAATTAAGAGTAAGGGAATGTGACATTCCAAAGATAACTTCCAGGACCTGTTATGGTCATTATGAGTTTCTAGTCATGTCCTTTTGTTTGAGAAATGCACCTGCAACATTCACGGACCTTATGAATAGAGTATTCAAGTCTTATTTAGATATGGTTGTTATCGTCTTCATTTATTACATACTAATCTATTCGAGGAATGAAGAAGATCATGCTAGTCATCATTGAATATTTCTCCAAACTCTAAAGGATAGAGAGTTGTATGTCAAGTTCTCTAAGTGTGAGTTTTGTTTTGAGTCTGTGGCATTCTTAGGCCACACTGTGTCTAGTGAGGGAATGAAAGTTTATACTCAGAAAATAGAGGCAGTACAAAATTGTCCTAAACCTACATCTCCCAATATTAGGGGTTTCTTGGGTTTGGCTGGCCATTATAGAAGATTTGTAGAGGGGTTCTCATCTATTGCATCCCCTTTGACCAAGTTAACTCAGACTATAATGAAATTTCAATGGTCTAAAGGTTGTTAGAAAAGCATTTGGGAACTGAAAACAAGGTTGAATACTGCCCCAGTATTGACCTTAGCAGAAGGTACGCAAGGTTGTGTTGCGTATTGTGATGCGTCTAGAGTTGGTCTAGGTTGTGTGTTAATGTAGAATGACAAGGTTATAGATTATTCCTCCAAACAGTTGAATGTTCATGAGAATAATTACGCAATCCATGATCTAAAATTGGCTAGCGTAGTATTTTCTTTAAAAATATGGTGCCATTATCTTATGGTGTTCATTTGGATTTGTTTACCGATCACAAGAGTCTTCAGTATGTGTTTAGTCAAAAAAAGTGTAATATCAAACAGAGGAGGTGGTTAGAATTACATAAGGAATATGACATGAGTATTCTTTATCACCCAGGTAAGACTAATGTTGTTGCTGATGCCTTGAGCACGTTATCTATGGGTAGTACTGCCCATATTGAGGAAAATAAGAAAGAGTTAGCAAAAGAGGTGCATAGACTTGCATTACTAGGAGTTCCACTAATGGATTCAACAAAAGGAGGAGTAGTGGTGGTGAATGGGGCTGAATCATCCATAGTGTCTAAAGTAAAAGAGAAGCAAGACCAAGATCCTTTATAGCTTGAATTAAAGGCAAGTGTTCATAAGCAAAAAGTGATGGCTTTTGAACAAATGGGAGATGGTGTTTTGAGGTATCAAGGTGGATTGTGTGATTGATTTCAAGGGTAATTGGGATGATCACCTACCTCTCATTGAGTTGTTTACAACAATAATTACCATGCTAGCATCCAAATGGCTCCATATGAGGCTCTTTAAGGGAGAAAATGCAAATATCCAATTGGATGGTTTGAAGTTGGTGCAGCTGGGTTTATAGGACCACACTTAGTTCATTAAGCTATGGAGAAAATCAAAGTCATTCAAGAGAGGTTGAAAATGGTGCGGAGTCATCAGAAATCCTACACTGATGTTAGGAGAGGGGAGTTAGAGTTTGAAGTAGATAATTGGGTGTACTTGAAGGTTTCACTCATGAAAGGTGTTATGAGATTTGGTAAGAAGGGCAAGCTTAGTCCCCGGTATATTGGCTCTTACAGAATATCGAAAAGGGTAGGTAATGCAGCTTATGAGTTGGAGCTACCACAAGAGTTAGCCGCGGTTCATCTGGTATTTCGCATCTCCATGTTGAGGAAGTGCATGGGAGATCCTTCATTGATCATAATAACTTATGATATTGGGATCAAGGATAGCTTATCTTATGAAGAGATTCCAGTCCAGATTCTAGATTGCCAATTGCGCAGGTTGAGGACTAAGGAAGTAGCATCAGCCAAACTCCTTTGGAGGAACCAGTTTTTTGAGGAAGCTACTTGGGAAGCTGAGGAAAATATTAAGAAGAGATATCAAAATCTCTTCGAATCCGGAGAAGTTCCAGATCAAGGTATTAATCCTTTTCTTGATATTTATTTATAAGTTGGCATGTGGTAATTTCATTGCTTCTTGGGTGTTTGAGCTGAATGTTACATGTTACACCCTTATCCTATTAAGACTAATCTCATCCGACGAAGAATATTCCCAAGGGAGAGATATTTTAACACCCTGTAACTAGAAAGAGCTAGAATGAGCAAGAGTGATTTTTGGAAATAATAAAAATCTGGAAAATTTGATTAAGTTAAGATTGAGTTTTCGAACAACTTAAAAGAACCATAACTCCTAGCTCAGGATTATTTAGGGGTGTTTCTAGATATCGTAGGAAAGATCTTGCGATAATCTTTCCAAAGCCGCCAAGTTTGTGCGATTCCGAGTTCGTATTAGTGGCGTATGTCCATTTGAACTTGGGTTGTTCTAATAAGGAAAGTCTAATGCAGATTTTAGGACATTATGGTGTTTTCCATACCGCATTACTTAATTTCGTTTTTTTGTAATTAATTGGGTCTAAACAGATAGGACTCAATTTACGCTTTTGGAAAAGAGTTAGAGTTTTGAGAGAAGAGAAAAGAAGAGGAGAAAAGAGAAGAAGGAGTAAGAATCGTCAGGATCTTCAAGAATCGCTCATGGATTTCGTCAAGGGGTGATCCCTACGAGGTATGTGAGTTTACATAGCATTGGTCTTGTTAGACGACACACCAAACATGTTTATTTCAGTATGATTTTCGTCCTAAAAGATTGAGACTTTGAGGTTCTTGAGTTGTATTCTTGTATTGCTTTTGTTCTTGAATATAGGATGTGATTGAGCAGTTCTTGAACGTTTAAGGTCTATTTTAGTATTTTGTTTTGATTAGATTCTTGTGTACATATGTTGTGTATCTGAATCTAAAGTGGAATTGAGAAACAGAACCGAGTTTAGGCGAATTGGGGTTAGAAAATGAAGAAGGAACAAGTCAAGTAAATCTAGGTACTAGGTTCGCGACGCGGACCCCCGGACCTGTTCCTCAGGACTGGAAAAATCTTTCTCTCGTCGCGGAGCGGTCACGGACTGTTCTGCCTCAAAATTTATTTCGTGACCAAATATTTAATAGCATCTCTACGTCGCGCACTTGCTTCCAGACAGTGATTTATTGATCTTTTCTGATGTTTAACTATCTAAAAACACTCCTAAACATCATGAGATATTTCCTATCACAAATCACAATCCTTGAATCCATAATTCAATTCAAAGATTAGTTAAGAGTCAAGTCAAGATAAGTTCATAGAGTCTTCCTAGAGTCTTTTACAAATGTTTTAACTTTGTTTTAAGACTTGAGTTTTGAGTTGAGTAAAGAGTAAAGATTGAAATTCATTTCTTGAAAAGAGTATATCAGGATAATGTATTCCGAAAGAGTAAAATGTTTTCACATTTAAAGAAGAAAGGAAAGTTTGATTTCCAAAAGAGCCTTTGAGCTACTTTTTCAGTAAAGAGCCTTTGGGCTAGTTTTTCAACAAAGAGCCTTTGAGGTAGTTTTTCAGTTAAAGAGTAAATGCTTTCACAATTAAGTAAGAGAGGAAACTTTGATTTCCAAGAAGAGCCATTGAGCTAATTTTTTGAGCAATTATCTCAAATCATAGAAAGAAGTATGTTTTTTTTTCAAAACTTAAGAGATAATATCATATTTTGGGAATAATATTGAGTAGCGGTATGGGGGAGAGTTCAAATAACTCACAACCCCCATAAACCATGTTGCTACCATGGGTAGAAAATGGTCATACTTTTTAAATGATTTCTTTAGTGCTTGTTAGCATAGACTAGTAGATCCACTTAGTAGTTCAGGTTATATACCCATGGCAAGGTATAGGACGGCCCTGGCAGTGTGAGGCAAAACATTGTATCATCACAATAGCTCTAAGTGATAGTTGTCGTTTAGAGAAACTCCCACAACAATATTTTTTATTTTATCTACATCAGAAATATTTGTATTTTCATATGCAAACAAAGTTCATATTGTATCTTTGCATATGTACATAGTTATTATTGTATTTCTAAATACACAGAGTTGAAAACCGTGGTTTAAAGCTTTTCTTTATACTGCATTTATTTCCACTACTTTATATTGAAATCAATTCAGTTCAGACCAAGTTTGTTTGTTTAGATCCTTTCAAGCTTATGTCTTGTTTTAGAATTCCCCTCGCATACTCATACATTCAATGTATTGATGTCATTTGGCATGCATCTTATTATGATATAGACACAGGTAACCAGGATCAACATCTAGCGGATCGTTGATCCAGTTGAGCACTTAGAGTCTTGTGGTGAGCCTCCTTGCTTTCTAGAGGATCCCTCTTTATTACTTTTCAGTATTAATTCAGCAGGATGTCGTGGGTCTTGTCCGACATCCATCTCAGTTATTAGAGGCTTCATAGATAGACAGTCAATTAGTTAATTCATTTGTCACTACATTATTATTGGCTTATGATTTGAGACTTGAGTTTCCATCTTGGCTAGTTTGAATGTTTCTTTTAAGACATTCTAATTTTATTTCACAAGTTCATTTTGACACTATTTCTTGTGTTTAAGTCTTCCGCTGAGTAACTAAGTCAGGCCAATGGTTCGCTTGGGGCAAACAATGGTTTTCGAGTGCCAATCCCGCCTAGGGTGTAGGATCGAGGCGTGACATAATCTAAGGCTTATATCTATCTGACTCAAGTATGCTACACAAGTCCATAGGGAGTTAACCATTTAAATTGATGTCGAAATATAATAAGGCCAAACGACTCCCAATATAGCACGACTACGGGTAACATTAGTCTAAGCCTAGACTAAGGTCAAACATGCTCAAACAATCAACAACAACATCAATTGAGGTCAACAACAAGGTAAGGTTAATCACATACCCCAATCAACATGTTCCTAATCTTGAAAATCCCAAAAGACACCTAAATCATGATATCTAACAAACTAGCATGATCAACTCCAGTTATTCAAGTTCAATCTAAGGTTTACCACATTCAAGGTTAACCAGAATTCGAGGCTCAGAATAGTGGAAACCAACAACAAGCTACAATTCACACTATAAGCTCTGTAGGATTCATTCTAGTGAAGTCCCTCACTCTAGTGTCTGCCATACACACATTTAGGTGCATATGAACCACAACCTCTCTATTGGATTGGGCTATCATGGCTTGAGCCGATACTTGAAAAACCAGCCCTAAATTCTGCATTTGTCACTTGCTCGACCAAAGGGTCGACCAGACTCTGCCATATCCTGTAGAGCATTAGATAGGAATTAGGAGAGAGACTTTATAGAGTTAAAATCTATGGCACGACTTTAAAGTAATGAAGAATTGGAGTTTCCTAAACATCTTGTAGCCTCTAATTCAAAAATGAGGCGGGCTTCACATTCATGAACAAGACTCTACTTGACGTGGCTTATAAGATAACCTAGGACCATTCTAAATCTTGTGCTTTGATTATCAAGTTTGTCACGACCCAAGGGTATACCCTAGATGTAACATGGTGGATAGGACTACGAGAGGCTCCATACAGTCCACTTAGCATCAGTCCACTTAGCATTCATAACATAAGTAATAGAACATAAGATATAAATAAGTACATTTCAAGTTCTAAACATTTAATAAAAGTAAAACGGAAGACTAAACATTTGTCTGAATAGACATCTAATACAATAAAATGAAATTGGGTCTAGCCTATACATCATGTCCAAAACTAAAAAAAATAAAGAAACTGAAAAACAATGAGAATTGATTCTCGAAGCATGAGGACTCGCCCAAACTTGGAAATCTCACAATCAACAACTAGCCATAAAACTAATGACCCTGACTGTCAAACCCTACATTTGGGGAAACGACGGCAAGACTATGCGTTAGTACAAAATAATGCACAAAGTATGACATCAATGCATAAAACATTTAATCATTCTAAAATAGGTGACTTCATGACATGCAATTGACAAAGGTAAAAGATTATATAAAAGGGTTAGAAATCATAAGTCATAAAACATGGTCAATGCAAGCTAACATCCTTAAAACCTTTAAATTCATGTGAAATACTTATTAAAGTAACCTTAGATCATTATTATTATTTTGGGAAGTAGTCAAAACCGACATAGAGATCGTGCACTTCTACCTTAAGTGGATTACACTAGCTAATGTTTATCTAGACAATCATCCCGTGGGGGCACAGAGGTAAGGGATAAGGAGAATTTTTCTAGAAACCAGCCTCTACTAGGGGGAGAGCCTCCATCTCAATATCCTCTCGGTGCTAAGCATAATTCCCACAGAGTAGTCATTTTCTTAACTCGTTCTTATTATCCATGGAAGGGCACACCATCTTGCCAATCCAAGCTAATTTCATTAGGATAGCTCTTTATCTTTGATTCATTTAGGTGAGAAAACCTTTCAATCTAAGAATCCTTACTATGCGTGAATATCTTTCACAATCATACTTTCATATGTATATGAGAAATCCTTTGAACAACACAACAACAACATTATCGTTGATACTTCACTGTCAAAGCATTCTTAAAAAAATTTCATATATTTCTTATAATTCTATCAATTCATGGGTTACACATGAGTTCATGAAAATTAATCATAATTTCTTATAATTATATCAATTCATGCTTGATTTCATAAAACATTTCTTTCATAATCCACGGCCCACATTATATGCTCATAACTATTACAACATAAGGATTACATAGGTTCATAGGGGAATCATCATAAAATCATAGTATTACATAAATTCATGCATAAGAGATCATAATTAAATCATTGAAATCAATAATCAAGAGAACCCATGGAATTGAAGAAAATCCTAACTCAATTAGGGATTTCTAACTTTGAAATAGGAGAATTTGGGAACTCCATGAATGGAAGGAATCCATGGATGAAAACTATCATACCTTACTATCAAAGCTCAAAAGCAATTGAAAAATAAAGGTTAGATCTTGAACCCTAGCTTAAATCTTCTTCATTAACCTTCTAGAGAGAGAAATACCTTTGGGAGAGAAAGAATCAACTTCTTTTGGTGAGTTTGAAGATATTGAAGTGAATGAATTAATTTGGGGTTAAAATTACTTATATAGGGGTCTTAGGCATGTGAAAAACGACATAGTATTAAGATAAAACAATTAGGAAAAGACCCAACTACCTTTAAAATAACTGCCAACCTTCAACATACTGGCCTTGAGAGATGGACCGTGGTTTGAGCGATTGTCTGTCCTGCACGATCGTCATCTCAATTAAAGACTGGACTTTTGGGCCATGATCCACATACCACACTCCACGGATCATGGACCCAATGATGGTCCGTTGGTCCAAGTCATGATTTGTGGTCCTCTTGGCCGTGTTGGATGGCCAATCCAAAGATAAGACGCACAGTCCGTGGATCAATCTACGAGCCTTGGCTGGCCTCCATCGGATGGCACCAGAAACTTCTAAAAACTTCTATCTTCCCCGTTCTCAAGTTCGAGGGGTTACAATT
Organism: Solanum stenotomum; assembly: GCF_019186545.1. Classification (NCBI taxonomy): domain Eukaryota; kingdom Viridiplantae; phylum Streptophyta; class Magnoliopsida; order Solanales; family Solanaceae; genus Solanum; species Solanum stenotomum. The sequence goes on along the minus strand of NC_064282.1, from coordinate 77,229,837 downwards.
TGTCACACCTCAAGACTACCCCTAGATGAAACCCAGGACCAAAGACCGCAAGTGATCTTAAGATAACCCTCTTTGCATTGGCATGACTTAAAAATGGAACAAAATATATGAACCGAGGCTTAACTGGAGAAATGAACAACATAATTTTCGATATAATAAGTTTCTAAAAATTACAATCAGAATAAAACTGAACATCTGACTCTATGTCAGAAAGCCTCTACTACTGTCGAGTTTCTAGGACAAGTCCAAAGATTACTCTAAATATTGAAATATTGAATAAGCAAACCAAGTACTGAAAGGAATCTGAACTACAAGCCCTCGAATGAGGAGGATTCACCAAACTGGCTAGATGTGTGTCCAACCAACTAACCACAGACTGAAGAGCAGGCTACAGAATCTAAATCATAAAATGATGCAGCACAAAGAAGTATGTGGTCAGGCCTATGGAACGTATTGATTATGTGAGATGTACATATGGAAAAATAATTTATACTTGAAAGCATGCTTAAAACTGATATCANGCAAAACATTTCTTGAAACATAACTAAAACTAAAGTTGTATCATGATAGTAAAATTTATGATAGAATGAGTTAAGCACATCCATAAGAAGAAATTTCCTTTTGAATCATAGTAAATAATAGAAGCTCTGAAATCTGAGAGCAAAGAATAAATGCACTCAAAACCTAAAATTGTTTCTGTGGGAGGTTCTCTAACCGACATAGACAATGCGAGATACATGGAATCCGATGGCCAATAGAGGGGAGTTATAAACTATGGGGCACGTAGTTTTGGGACTAAGGGTACCTTACCCTGTTCGACTCGATGCTAAATACTACTCCCAAAAATATACGTATAACTCATATAACAAAGAGCCACATCTGATACAAAAACTCATAATAACTAGTAACATTTGTGATGTCAAATATGTTCGTAATCATAAGGACAAATCTGATTTTATGCAATATAAAATAATAAGTCTTACGGCTTAGTATAGCCACGATGAAAATTACACTTTTCTTTGTAAATTCATAATCTGAAGAAAAAGGCATGCAGTTTCATCATATTAGAAGACATGTTATCTAATCATGCCAAATATTTACTTGAAAACATGCAATTTAATGAATAAAATCTAGAAATCACTACTCATGAATGGGCTCTGGAAAACACTTAAGATGTTATTTAGTGTTATCATGGATTAGAATATTAATTAAGGTCACAAGAAGCCCCTAGCACAAAGTTGAGTTGGAAGCTTCCATAACGATTAAGTTTTTACGTAAGATTCGAATTAAGAAAACATCAAATGATCATATATATCAGTATATAATGAATTAGGTTTCCCATGCCCCATCTAATTTAAGGTCTATGAGTTCTCTTTCCAAAGCTATCATGTTTGTCTCATTTCGAGTTTTGAGTGAAATGTTATGTCCATTTTACGAGAGACTGTCACATTATAGTTCCCTGAAGTCAATTCCTACGAGTTTCTTCGATTGGTCATAAAATTTTTGATGAACTATACAGTAAACTCATATAAAACATTAGAGAGGTCAGTTGTTGGGGTCCAATTCCTATGGATCCATTCTACGGGCCATAGTTTTGACCTGTAAATGGACTTTTGAGCCTAAAAATAGTATAAATTCTACCGATTTGATTTATGGTCAATAGAAACTTTTACGGGTTGTAGATTGGTCCTTTAAAATGATATTTTGACCCTTAGATTTTATATAAATTCCATGGATGGGATGTACAGTCCATAGATCAAAGCACGAACCATAGATAAATCTATAAGAGGTTTTTGTCAGTTTTTAAGAGGGGTAGTTTAGTTGTTTCCCACAAATTTTTAGAGTAAACCAAGACATTTTTACACCTATTTAAGGTTTCAAACAGTGTTAATCAATCCTTTCAAGTTCAGTAACGCTTCCAAGTCTTAGAGCAAGGATCCAAGAGGAGAAAGTTAGGGTTTCGAGCATTCTTTGAGTTTTCACCAATTTCGCCAAAAACATTGTTCTTCCACGTATATGTAAGGGTACTCACAGTGATGGGATGATTTCGTCCTTACTCCTTACATCCACTTCCTATCTGTAAAAATAATCTAGCGTTATATCCTTTTGTTTTGATAATTCTTGAGTTGACTTTCTTTGTTGAGTTCTGAATTCTATTCTTGTTTTTTTAGTTGTTATATGTTGAATTAAGATTATTGAGTTGATTGTTCATTTATATTTTACAACATGAACCTTATTACTGAGTTATTACCGAGTTAGAATTGATAATCCCTTTAACCAAACTTTTTGTCTTAAATTGAGTTTTGAGAAGGTTAAGACGAATTTTAAAAAGAGTTTAAAGTGTGATTTGGGTAAGAGTATAAGGGAACTAAGAATTCTAAAATATATCACTTTTTAATTAGAGAAAAGAGAAATTTTGATTTCTAAACGATTTAGTGAGTTCAGAGATATTTTAGAGCAATTACCTTTTCAAGAGGATATTTTGCGTAACTACCTCAAATTAAGAAAGAGTATGTTTTATACATTTGAGAATGACTATATATTTATTGGGGGAGAATTAACCACCAATATCTTGATGAGTTCAAACAACTCATATTCCTTATAAATAATGTAGCCAACATGGGAAAAATGTTGTACTTTTTAGATGACTCCTTATTGGTTTCGAGTAGATCTTTAATAGATCCACTAAGTTGAGATGTTCTATATCCCGAAAAGGTATAGGACAGTCCAAGTAGCATGAGTGAGACGTTGTATCATCACATTTTTCGTAGTAATGGTTGTCAGTTAGAGAATCTTCGTGATAGAGTTAAGTATTTTTATCATATCACTTAATATGTTGAGTTCAGAGATGAGTAAGTATTTTAAATATTTAAATGTGTACACTCATTTTTTTTTTCATTTTTTTAGTATATAATTATATCCATTGCATTCATGTCATTCAGTTATTTCACCTTGGGTATATTACATATTCATACGGTCAATGTACTAAAGTTATTTGACGAGCATATTGTTATGATGTAGATACTTCTTTTTAGGGTCATCAACAAGTGCTTTTTTTTATAACCTGCAGTTCGAGTAAACTTTGGTGAGCCTCTTGCATTCTTCAGGACTCCACTTTTATATTTTAGTAAGTTACACTAAGGTGTTGTGAGTCTTGTCTCGACGTCCGTCTGGAATATAGAGGCTTCATAGATAATTAGCTTTGAGTATGTTTTCAATATTCCATTGTTAAACTGTATTTCAACTATTATTGCTTTTGAAGTATTTTAAAACCTTTGAGTACTTTGAGATTAAAATGTTTAGTTTTTTTTAAAGCTAAAATTTTCTTGAGTTACTCTTCCGCTAAGTAGTCAACCATAACAAGGGTTTGATTGAGGATTAGCAATGGTTCTCGAGTGTCGATCACGTCCAGGGTGTAGGCTTGCGGCTTGACATAAAGAGGATATGGAAACAAGATACCGTCCTCTGTTTTCCTCTGATTTTGTTCCAGTCCTAGGTATTCAATCGTCCTAAAGTACTCATTCAATTTAGTCACTCTTTTAGTCTTTCGAGTTCATGAGTTTCTATGTGTAATTTGAATTAAATTGTGCTGTTAAACCTTTTCTTACCCCTTCCATACTTAGTCCAGCAATCATTCAGCGACGAATGACTCTAAGAACTTGATATGATAACACCCAAAAAATTTATAATAAGGCATGAGCCATTCTGATCTGCATAAAAGCTTTTATCGGGTGATTGTTAAATTGTTCACTGGTGTTAAGTTCAATTCCCTAATGTAGAAATGGATTTGGATATGAATTAAGGTCACTAGAATCCCCTATCACAAATTTTAGTTGAAAGATTGCTTACTAATTAAATTTTGATATAATATTCTACTTAGGTAAATATGGAACGACCCTATATGTCCTGACACAATGAATTAGGTGGCTCACAACCTATAAAATTAAAGTACTATGAGTCCTTTTTTCAACGCCAACACATTTGCCTTATTTCAAGTTAAGAGTAAAAAGTTATGACCGTTTCACCATAGACTACCAAAGTAAAGTTTTCAAAGTTAGTGACATACGAAAAACATCTATGGGCTGTAGAAGTTTCTATGGCATGTACAAGTACTCGCGGAAAAAGTAGTGGGAGTCAATTTTTTTATCTAATTCTTATGTACCTATCAACAGGTCCTAGAAACTTCTATGGGTCATAGTTTGGTTCCGTAGAATTACATTCAGAGCCTTAAAAATTCAATATAAATTCCACTGATGGGATCTATGGTCTTTAGATCAAACGGCAAATCGTTGATTGCCCTGTGAAAGTTTTTCCATAGCTTTTTAATACGGGTATTTAAGTATTTTCTCACTCCTTCTAAGCCTAAACCCCAATGTTTCCACAGCTAACTGAGGTTTTAAGCAACAATAATATACCTTATTTGATGCAATTCATATTGCCTGAATGTCATTCACTCAGATCCAAGTTTGGGAACTACAAAGGATGGAAGTATTGTTCACAAAGATGGAGGTTCTTGAGCTTGAGTTGACGACAAAGAGGGGGTTCCAAACCTTGAATAGTAATATACACGCTTAAAAAAGAGCTTCTAATTGAGCAATACCATGTTTGGATGATAACTTGGATTGTGGGAAGTCTAATGAAGCAAGGAGGAACGACTGAAGAAGCTGCCTCAATCAGCGAGCTGAGACCATTTTGACGACTCACGTAATGGCTTATACGGGGTATTCAAGCTCACCTAAAGACCCAGGGAGCTATAAGGTAGCTGTCATATTAGGCGAGCTGGAGGTCAATCGGTGGCTCGCCAAGTTCCATAGTCAAGCACGACCCAGATCGCCGAACTTTACAGAATGCCTCTAAGGAAGGGTAAGATTGCCGACCAAGTTGAAGACTCACTGAGTTCATTAGGTGAGCCCGACCCAGCTCGCCCTTTATCCTTTCTGGGTAACTTTTGGGTCTCTTATGATGTAATAGCCTAAAACTATAAATAACTATTTTTGGTATTCTTTTTATGTAGACTATTTTAAAAATAAATGATTGATGAATTGGATATCCTTTGAGATACTTGAAAGCTTGGTGAAGCTTCTATTAAACTTTATTTTGAAATGGGGGCTGCTTGGAGATTTAATTTCCTTAAGGTCTTTGTAAGAGACTCGGTGGTTAATTTGGATTAATTGATTGAGGTCTTTAGGTTTAATATACCTTTAGGTTGCTTTTGGTTTCCTTTTCTTGGATCAATCTATTAACTTTGATTAGGTGCTTGTTTAGGGATTGTAATTGGAGGTTTTAGGATTTAATACATCCTTTAGTTACCAATTGTTCCTTCTCTTGTATCTCTTCTTCTATATTTCTTTGTTGTCTTTGATTTTCGCATGTTTATTCGTAATTCGTGGTGAGAATAAAATTATTTGGTATCAGAGTTGAGTTTAGACTCGTTCTTGTGATTCTAATACGGGGTTTGTTATAAATAAAATTACAAAAAATGTTTTTCAAGAAAACCCCAAAAATATCTTGTTGATTTGGCTCTTGATTGAAGTTTCTAAAGTTAGATTAGTGTTCCCTAACCTTACTTGAGTCTAAATATAAGATTTTGTGAAGTTTGGAGTAGGATTGAAAAATCCACCATTATTGATTGAAGAAGATTGAAGAACTTCAAGTGAGTTTTATGATCTAGGTGAAATTAGAGAATCTTGGGTATTGGGGTTTGATCTCTATATCCTTAGGAGTTCATATCTTTAATTTAGGTAAAACGGAATAGAAATCTATTGGTTTTGAAAATTGGATGTTCTTCATGATATTCTTCGTGACTTTAAGAAAGAAGGAAATGGGATTTGAAATTTGAAGGTTTTGGCAAGGAATTGAAAGATAACAAGCATTGGGTTTGTTTCCTACATTAAGGGGAGCCTGTATTCCAATTTTCATGAAATTCTTAACTAAAATTATTAAGGGCTTTATTTTGGGTCGTCACCATTGTTCATAGTGTTCTTCGGGATCTTCAAATTTTCAATGAGGAGAGAAATAAAAAGTAGGTGTTTGATACAAGAGGAAGAGAAAAGGAAAGAGTACTTGTGTTGGTTCAAAAGGGAATTTACCAAAAGGGGCAAGTACTAGATCAAGAAAGTACAAGGGGACCTCAAGGAGTGAAAAAATCAGAGGGTGCAAGTGTGCTGGAAGGTCCATTGGGCGAGCTAAGCCGTACTTACAAAGAAAATTCGGCAACTCACCAAATGGATGCTGAGCTTGCCAAATGAACTTGCATCTCCGGAAAATTCGGCAAGTTGAGGGTACTTCGGCGATTCGCCAAGCTACACATAGTATGTTAGCGATGTGAATTTCAGTTTTGGGAAAACAAAAGTTTATGTTTGGGCACCCGAGCTTCATTTTATGACCAATCTCATGTTTTAACTTCCTAGTCTCATTTTCCTTGATTCCTACTCACTTCTTTGATTCTAAAAAGTAATTTAAAACTAGTAAATGTCCTTACTTAGTTGTTGATTAGTCTTGTGTCCATCTTCTTTCTTGTGCTTTCTTTGTGTGCTTTTTGTAGTTTTTACTTTGTAGTTAACTTTTTTATTCAAGTCTGTTTGCTTTAATCTAGTCTTCTTTCCTTCTTGAAACAAGAATCTATTCCGACCAAGAGCTTGATTGATGCTTGTGTACCACCAGATTGAAACAAGGTTCAATATTAGCCAAGCCAATTTGTGAGGTATTCAAAGATGAGAAAATGCCAGTGTTGGTGAGGAGCTTTTACTACTAACCTTGTTTTCTCATTTTATAGGTACTAAGAAGTTATAAGGAATCATGTCATCAATAGCCTGGACCCATGTGACTATGATATGGGAGATTATGATTGTAATGATGTGGGCTATAAATGTAAGGATGATGGTAACTACGGAGGCTATGGTTATAGCCATAATCAAGAGCTGAATGGGAATGAGAGCCACTATTTCAGAGGAGATTATTAGAAAGATGGTGATCATAGCTCTTATAGTGAAGATAGAGAGGACGAAAAACCTTATGATGTCTCCTATGATGTTGATGGAGCATTGTGAAAAATCTTACTCCCACTTCGAGACTGAAGATGGTTCCTATGATATTGAGAGAACATATTACTCTTTCCACTCCAAGGATAAAGGTGAGGCAAGGTATAATACTCACTTATATAAGAATTATGAAGATCATTCCCTTAAGGCTTGTGAAGATTCATATTCTTTAGCTTGTGATATTCCCTGCCCTAGTCAAAGAGGTGTGTATGGCTACACTAGTTCAAGTATGAGTCATTCGATGGGAATAAAAAAGTGTGCATCTCTAATATCTAAGTATACTACATCCTACACTTCTCATTTTAATGCACACTTGTCTTGATATAGGAACCAAGGCAGATATGGGGTATGTGTTAGGTGTCTCGATACCAAAAGAGTTATTCTTCCTATTTCTGAAGGAAAGTGTGATCCCAAGGCGTATCATGATTGGGAGTGGCAATGTGAGTGAAATTTCCTATACCATGATTTGGAAGATATTGAGTAATCCACATATGCCCTTGAATGCTTTAAAGGTCTTGCATTGAGTTGGTGGAAACATGCGGGATGACTTCAAAAACTGAATGGAAATGTTAACCCTTTGACACGGAAAAAGTTGAAAGGTCTTATGAGGTTCAATTATGTGCCAAAGGGGTATACAAACTTTTATAATGTTGACCCGAGAAGACAAGTTCTTAGGATACAGGTTGACATTTATGGAGATTTGGGATT
>NC_064282.1:77183111-77221989 GCF_019186545.1 Solanum stenotomum | reverse complement strand
ATTTATATTTGTCCTTTTTGAGCATGAAATTTATGAACTGTGTTAAATGGTATATTTTATTTGTAGGATTAAATTGGTAGAAAAATGAAGAAGTTTGAAGCTAAAATGAATTAAAGATGGAAGGTTGAAGAACGAAATCAAGCAGACAGCTTAATGGATTCAATTTAATAAAATAATATATTTATATATAAAAGGAAATGGCGCCTGCAAATTGTCGAATTTCAATTTTTACGCCTGCTTTTTGCTGCTGCCACGTGGCAGCAAGTGAAGTGTGCAGAATTATGTTGAGGCGGCAGTATTACTGTTCACGCGGCGAAAAAGGAAAAGGAATCCAATTCTTTTTGGTTTTGGATTCCTAATTTAAGGTGGACTCAATTATTTTATTTAGGGTTTCCTATTTCTATAAATAGTGCATGGAAATAATTATTTAGGGGAGGCCAAGAACGAAGATAACAAGATACAATATAAATTTTCTTCTAGCTTAGGAGAATTGTGGTTTATTCTTTCTTCTCCTTTATTATTTATTTGTATTTGTGATTAATAAAAGATAGTTTAGCTATTGTTCTTAATTTTTTATGATTAACACAAGCATATTTATTTTAATAAATTTTGATTGTGTTTTTGAGATAATGAGTAGCTAACTTTCGTAAATAGGGTTGTGAGAACAATGAGCGATTAACAAAGTATGAATAGTATATAAGCAAGTTTTCAATAGTGTTTTTCATGCATGTATAATTCTTTCGATTAAAGATCCTTTTAACGAGTGCACACGTTAGAACTCGCCTTGTTGCTACTTGCCGGACCAAGGAGGTAATCAATAAGAAAAGATTTATCAACATAGATTTAGTGTGATCCTATCTAATAGGCTAGTGTTGATTGGTGCGAAGTGATAACTAAGCCAAACATCGATTATGATGTTTAATATGAGGTAAAGGTAAGGGTTAGTAAATTATACACAGGTAGCCGGACCAAGGTGCTGGGTAAAATTCTCTAGATGCCGGACCAAGGATTTAGAGATACCTAACTTATCACTTTGCATGTAATACACTAGAAAAGGATTACTATTATTAGGATTACCGTGTTATAACACATTCCTAGTTACTTTTAATAATCTGAATATAAATAAATACTTAGTTCAAAGTTATCTTTTTATTATTTGTATTTTATTTCAATTTAAATCCCCCCATTTTTATATAGCGATTATCGAGTTAAATATTTGCTATTGACAATATTCTTCCATATTCTCTGTCGGATCGACCCCAACTCATAGTTGGGTAAATATATTGCATACGATCATTAATATTTCTTTTCAAGAGGTATATTTGAACGTTATCATATAATGGCGTCGCTGCCGGGGAATATGGCTTAGAAATTGTCTTTAGTTTTTATTTTGACTTGTAGTCCTTTTATTTGTTTTTTTTTAATCTATTTTAATTTAATTTTCTTTATTATATGTTTTACTCTTCTTGAGATGTCATATGAAAAAGTATGTAGTGTTAAGTGTTCTTGCAATTTTTGTATTTCTGAAATTTTGGATTCTTATAAGCTAATTTTTTCTCAACAAAATAAGTTGTGTGGGGACATAGAAGATTTATTGATACTGTGCTATAAATCAATATTTAAGTGCATGAATGATGAACATACCTACTATTGGGATCTCGAGAAAGTAAATTTTGAGTTGAGTGAAAAGATTAAATCATATGACACCCAACAATTTAGTAATAATATGTGTGAGGAAGACAAAATACTTATAAGTCAACTTGAAGAGCTAAAGGTTGAGGGCCAATTGCTTGATCATACTTTTATTGATGTTGTCATTGTGAGAAGAGTGCACTAGAGTTATGTAATGAAGTAGATAATATTATTTTTAAAAACTCTAGTATGTGTAAATATGAGGGTCTAAATAATAAAATAATTCATAAGTTAGGGCGCACTAGACCTCATTCCAATCATTTTTCCACATTATGTTTAGATGATGAGAAATTAATCGAGCCATCTGAGCCTATAGAAGAGTGTATGGAGGAGGAAAATTGTGTCTATATTCTTGAATTTATTGTTCAAATATCGTAGAATTACATTCCTCACTTAAGATCCAAGAAGTGCATAATGCGATATCTATTGGTTGGGACCTTTATTTTTGTACCACCACCACTTGAACGTAATAGAAAAATTGATGCAAAATTAGGGGTGCAATTCATATCTTCAAAGTGGAAGGAAAAATAGTAGTGTAACTTCTTATTTTATTTTATTTTAATTTTATTAGTATCACTTTTTTTTCTTTTCTTGTTTTTGCAAATTAGGGGAAGTCTGAGTACCCAAAAAAAAAAATTGAAGGAAAGGAGCATGTTTGAGCTTAATTGTGAGGTGACGACCCTTGATGCAAGGAGGAATAAAGAGAACATGCTACTAGCTAGGCCGAAAGGCCTCAGAGAGTTTTCCTAACCCTTGTTTTAAATTTTATTTAATGCTTTGGGGACAGAATATCTTTTTAAGTGTGGGGTGGAGGAATGAATTCTTAGTTTTTACTATTTTATTGAGTCTTTTTTTTTTATGATGGGTTCCTTGGCTTTTGTTTTCAGTTCTTTTCCTGAGGATAGTCCCTTTGAACCGAGTGTCTTTTATTTTTTTTAGAAATAAATTTTATTTTGATTTTTAATTTTTTAGAGAGGAAAGAAAAAACCCTTTTGAGTTATGTGATACTTACTATTTGGGCCTAATTTTTGAGTAGCACTTTCTTGTGAATGCTTGGTTGCTAATGAAATTGCAAACTTTTTGACATCTAGGTTCATGGTTGCGACTTTGTATATAGCTTATTTTATTTTGTGGTTTGTTATGATCATGTCTCTCTTAGAAGTGGAATTGATCCATCTTGATTGATACTTGTGCCATGTGTGGTGAGATTCTATTTATTCCATGTTTTGCATCTTAGTGTAGAACTTGCCCTGCAAGTTATTGAAGAGAAATAAAAAGTGTTGCTGTTTTTAGGAGATGATAATAGGGTTTCTTTGCTTTTGTCTGGTAAATTTTAGCATTTTCAGATATTTTATCACTAGTTAGCCCTTTTGAGCCTGTAGCCTTTTATTGGTAGCCATATTTTTCCCTTGACTATTTTGTTGAATCCCTAGTTTTTGCACCGTGCTTCCTTGAACATTATAGCATAGACTTATTCTAATTATCAATTTTGAGAAAAAGGGATGGTTGAGTGAAAAGGTCATACATGTTAGCTACAACGTGCTTAAAAGTCCTCTTTAAAAGAATGTGGTATGAAAAAAAAAGTGACATGAAAAAAAAATAAAAAAATAAATTACCTTGATGATGGCCCTGGTCCTTCCAAGGACATTGTGCCCCTTAACGCATGTGAAATATGTAAGTTGAGGGTGGCTATTATGAAGGAAAACTTTTTTTAAAAAAAATTGAAATATTCTTGAGAGGATGAGAATTACTTGTAAAATAATTGTTGAAGTGAGGGCTGAAAATAAAGAGAAGAAAATAATGGGTGATGAAGTCTAAAATTGCAAAGTGCTTAAGGAAGTGTAAGTCACTATTATATAGTTTTCCTACCATCCCCTAGCCTACATTACAACCCGTTAAAGTCCTATTCTATTCTATTCAACATGCTTAATTAGTGGAGATGTACATAATGGACAAGCATATGGTTCTTTGTGCATACATGTGAATTCTCTTTGTGAGTGTGAGAGTGTTCTTTGATGCTAAATCCTTAATTTATATTCAATCTTTTTATTTGAGTGTGTGGACTATTTCTGCTTGTGAGGGCACTTGTTTCATGATAGATAGGTGATGTTATTAACATTCTTTGATGAGAGTAGGAGAGCAAACTTAAATTTGATGAGTTCAAAGTCCTTCCTCGAGGTTATGAGGTTTGTTGTTTATTTTCATGTCATGCATAATGATTGAGAAACCTACTTGATGTTTTGAAATTGATATATGGCCTAATTGTTTGTAGTAACCAAAGTGATGACAAAGCTAGTATGATTATTATTCTTGGGATGAGTTTTCATATTTGCTCGAGGAAGAACAAAAGTTTAAGTGTGGGGTGTTGATGTGAGGCTAAAGATACATATTTTTAATAATTATTTCCTCAAATTTAATATTTATATTTGTCCTTTTGAGCATGAATTTTATGAATTGTGTTAAATTGTATATTTTATTTATAGGATTAAATTGGTGGAAAAATGAAGAAGTTTGGAGCTAAAACGAATTAAAGATGGAAGGTTGAAGAACGAAATCAAGCAGACAACTTAATTGATCAAATTTAATAAAATAATATATTTATATATAAAAGGAAATGGTGGCTGCAAATTGTGGAATTTTAATTTTTACGCTTGCTTTTTGCTGGAAGTGTGCATAATTATGTTGAGGCGGCAGTATTACTGTTCGCGCGGCGAAAAAGGAAAAGGAATCCAATTCTTTTTGGTTTAGGATTCCTAATTTAAGGTGGACTCAATTATTTTATTTGAGTTTCATATATCTATAAATAGTGCATAGAAATAATTATTTAGGGGAGGCCAAAAACCAAGATACAAGACACAATATAAATTTTCTTCTAGCCTAGGAACTTTGGAAGAGCCGCCGTGGAGGCCGGAGAATTGTCGTTTATTCTTTCTTCTACTTTATGATTTATCTGTATTTGTGATTAATAAAAGATAGTTTAGCTATTGTTCTTAACTTTTTATGATTAACACAAGCATATTTGTTTTAGTAAATTTTGATTGTGTTTCTGAGATAATGAATAGCTAACTTTCATAACTAGGGTTGTGGGAACCATGATCGATTAACAAAGTACGAATAGTAAATAACCAATTCTTCAATAGTGTTTTTCGTGCATTGATAATTCTTTCGTTTAAAAATCCTTTTAACGAGTGCACGCGTTAGAACTCGCCTTGTTGCTACATGCCGGACCAAGGAGGTAATCAACAAGAAAAGAATTGTCAACATAGATTTAGTGTGATACTATCTAATAGGCTAGTGTCGATTGGTGCGAAGTGATAACTAAGCCAAACATCGATTATGATGTTTAATATGAGGTAAAGGTAAAGGTTAGTAAATTATACACACGTAGCCGGACCAAGGTGCGGGGTGAAATTCTCTAGATGCCGGACCAAGGATTTAGAGATACCTAACTTATCAGTTTGCATGTAATACACTAGAAAAGGATTACTATTATTAGGATTACCGTGTTATAACACATTCCTAGTTACTTTTAATAATCTGAATATAAATAAATACTTAGTTCAAAGTTATCGTTTTATTGTTTGTATTTTATTTCAGTTTAAATCACCCCATTTTTATATAGCAACTATCGAGTTAAATATTTGCTATTGACAATATTCTTACATATTCTCTGTGGGATCGACCCCGACTCATAGTTGGGTAAATATATTGCATACGATCGTTTATATTTCTTTTCAAGAGGTATATTTGAACGTTATCAGTCGCGATTTCCATTGGTGATATCTGGCTTCTCGCCGAAACTTACAGTACCCAACAACACATTAAGCATGAAATTAAAGGAGAGATGGGGAATTTCGGCGAACTGCCAAGTGGTTCGGCGAGCTCGACCTTGCTTGTCAAATGACCCAACGTGCCTATTTTCAATTGCCTTGTCGAATTCTGCCCCGTATTTACAGTAAACAAAAACAAACCATTGACAACTCAAATTAAAGTAAGACCCATAGCACCCATTAGCCCATGATACTTAGACTTCTCTTGGTTATTCCAAATTTGGCTAATTGACGACTTTTGCCCTAAAGAATGGCGTCACCCTTTCTATCATTGGGAAAATTACGTGGTTCGGCACAAATACGGGTTACTCAGACTGCACCCAACTAACCTCAATGAATGCAAGCACAACCCTATAAAATTAAGTTCATTTTAAGGCACAAGAGTACGAGATTTCATCATTCACAACAATATGGTCAAGACTACCAAGTCAAAACAGGCATTCAGGAATTTTAATCCTATCAGAGAGGCCCAACACATGTCAACACAATAATATCATTTGCAAATAAGTACCAAATACCAAAAATAAAGTTGGGGTTCAGAGAACCAACCTTTAATGCCGATTAAGGTCAAAATGAAATGCTAGGCGATAATGTAATCCAAATTTGAGCACAAATCAATCAACTAAAATACTTATAGAATGCGGAAATATCGAAAACAGTAGGTTGTTATGAGAATGTGAAGTTTGAAAGTGAGAGAAAGTGAAGAGCTAGAAAATTTAAACCTTTGAACGTTACAAAACCGTCTAGTTCTTGCCCATTTGGCGACACGGCGTCACGCCGAGTGATCTCTTACCTTGCCAAGTTTTATAGGACCTCCAGTTGAACTGGGGGTCCGAACGACAGACTTGATCGAATTCGCCGAGCAGGTCGGCGACTCGCCAATAATATGCAGGGCTAGTCGAGTTTTATAGACTCCTTTTTGAAATTGTCCTGAGTCGTACGACGGTCTAGATCGGTGTCGCCGACCTGTTCGGCGATCCGCCGATTGGACCTTTATCTTACCAATCTGCACTTTTCAAACACTTTCCACAATTTGTCCTGCACATTCAACACACCATTATTTCTAAAATTAAATTTAAGCAATAAAACCTAAGGTTGCTTTCCAAGAAGCGCCTTATTTAACGTCGTGGCATGACGCAAGTCAACACCTAAACCTCATTTTCGGGGTCGGCCATGGTGTCACTAGGCAAACCTTTTTATGCTGTCTCGGGAAGTGATGAGGCAACAGATGATTCACAAGGTTCACAAGTAGCTGGATAGATTTGGAATGATAGCCAATCATCTCATTTAGCACTTTGATATTCTCCTTCATCTCTTCTATCACTCTATCATGCTAGTTGACCTTTTGAAAATTGATTAAAACAATATTCTCAACACGTCTATCCTCATTGTCCTTAGACTTTTTCAACTCATGAGGAGGGATGTATCGATCCTTCTTTTTGCACTGGACGTCGAGTTTCATAACCTTTTTGGTTAATTCGTTCAGCTAAGTCGGCAGTGCAGCCAAGCTGAAGTCCCTCTCTACTTCTTGGTTGGTCTCTATGATGCGATCAAGCAGTTGTGTTGCTATCACATAAGGCTATTTTACAAGACCACCTGGGATGAGTTGATCATCCAACACTTTGTTCCCTGGACTAAGACCTCTGTAAAAGCATTCCAGAAGGACAACATCGGGAATTTCATGAGTTGGGCATTCAATCAAAAGTTCTCCAAACTTCAGCCACGCCTCATCAATTTTTTCACCTTTGAATGGTCTGAAGCTTAGAATGTTATCCCTGAACATCATTATTTCCATCGGAGGAAAATCTTCGCAATCACTGCAAGACATGTTCCTGTATCATGTTTCATAGCACAAATAAGCAAAACAAAATTAAAAATAAAAGAAGTATCACTATAACTAACAAGAACAAGATTCAACAGAACTAAAAAGTCTCTAGTAACACCACTCCCCGGCAGCGGCGCCATTTTGATTGACATATCCAGACGCTTCATCCAATACTAAGCGTCCACGATCGTTCAATAGTAATATAACCCAACTAGTGAGTTGGAGTTGAGTCCCAAGGGAACGGTTTGCAATCGAAAATAAAGAGGAAAGTAAAAGTATGCTCAGGTCAAGTATAGTTAAAGACATTAACGAGTACAAACATATCAAAACAGGGGTGACAGAAGTGTCAATTATCGAGGGGGGGGGGGTTTGTAGTTAACTTAGCAACTAAAAATAGCAAGTAATACGGAAATATGAATATGAAGACGAGATTCTTGGGATGTGATAGGCTTATGTCAGAGGTAAACAACAGGGTAATTGCAATTTATAGTAAACCGCTGCAAATTAGTGAATAAGCTAGACTTTAGTGGGGGTAATCTTTCTCTCGAACAATTTACCCCGAATCGAATTGGTTTCTCTCGAACACCAATAAGCTTCAATGAAACTCAGCCTTCGCTTTAGTGTATTTATTCTCTCGAGCTGAATGTGTGGAAAAGAGTTTAGGATTCCCTCTCTCGAACTGAACCCATGTCAACCCAATACCCATAGACCATCAATTCAATAATTTTGGTTTGATTACCTCTCTCTCGAGCAGGTAAAAAACACAAAGCTAAGATTGCAGTTGCAACTACAACCTACTATATTCAACTATAATTACTGAACGAAATCACTATTAAATAGAGAATACACAATTAATTAGCAATACCCAGTAGTTAATTTAACCCATAATCACATAATCACACCCCAAGAATTGACACTTTATCTAGACATAGTAAAAAGATAGAAATCGATACCGAAAAGTGTTTCCATCAATTGGGTACGATAAATATGGTCTTTACAACCGTCTACGATGAAGAATCTTCAATACCCAGTTCCAATTTCTTCGAGTTGGGAATATTCAAAATCTATAAAGTTCTAAAACTGAATAAATCTAAAAAATATGGTTTCTGAATTGTTTAAACTTGATACTAAACTAAACAAATTCAAACCAGTATTTATAGTTGTCAAAAAGTGTGCTGCGAAGGATTACTCGGTGCAGTAAGTCGAGATCACCGATCCATTCGGTGAACCACCCTTGGGTCTTTTGTCTTAGTGTTCTGCTTTTGCCTTCAGCATCTTTGAGGTCCTGTAACTTTGGGTAATAAGGCACTGCATCACGGAACTGTTCGGCGACACACCGACTGTTCCTAATATCGCCGAATGGATATTCTCCTTCAGGGCTTAGCACACTGGAACATTAGGTGAGAGCTAGGGCTTTCAGCGACTCGCCTAATGGGTTAGGCGATCATTAGGCCTTCATTTCTTTGTTCTTTTAGGTGTCTTGTTTATTCTTGCTCAGTAGTGTACATGCTTTTGTCTCTAAGTCCAAATACCTGAAATTCGAGGATTTACATCAGTTATTGACACAAAATATGCATTTGAGGACACTAAATGTATTAAAACAAAGCCCTAAATGAGTCTAAATCGAGGACTTATTAGAGGCGTCCGTGAAAGATTCACCAGTAGACACCTAGACCTCTGCTCAAGTGAGGACCACGGGGACCTTCACAGTCTGTGGTCCTCCACATGGGTCGTGGTAGGGGCTCGTGAATTAGACCCTACAACCCTCAGATCACCGAACTATGTGAGGACTACGGGGAACTTCACGGTCCGTGGTCCCTCACACGGTCCATGAAAGTGGTCGTGGTCGGCCCGTTAGATTTTTAAGTAGAGTCATGTCGGTCTTTTCCCCAATTCATTGGGCACCTAAACTACAACATTTAACCCCTAAACTATATGGTTTTGGTCAATTTTAGCCTAGAAACATAACTAGAACTTTTTTGTGTCAAATCATTAATCAGAACTTAGAAAAATATTTAAAGTGAAAGAGGAGAAAGAGGCGAGCAACCCTAGTTCAAGAATGCAACAAGTTTCCTCCAGTTCAGCCCAAAATCGAATGATTTCTCCGTTGAATTCGTCACCAGGTATGTGGGATTACACTAGTTGGTTCCTTTCACCTATTAGATCCCTAGAATTCAGTCAAATTTTTGATTCCTTAATATTAACTAAACCTAGAGTTTCTAGAACTTCAGCAGATTATCATGAATTAGTTATTTAAATGTTCCAAATGAGATTATTATGTTATTACTTGGTTTCTTTTATGAATTTCAGATCCTTAGCTATGCAGTTCTTTAGTTCTTGAATTACACATTCTAGGCCAAATATTTCAATTATTTCAGATATGCATGCCTCAGTTTTTGATGTGTAATTATGAGTATATTAATGCACTTTCTTAGTTTGCATGTCAGTTTTAGCCATCCAGTTTAATAAAGAAAGTCAGTTGTAGTGTGTTAATCATTTATTCTATTGGGAGTAGCTTAATACTAATTTGGAATAGGGTTAGTTACCCATATAGTCCCAGAACTATGGGACACGTAGGTTGTAAGTCCCCTCTGTGGTTATCATTTTATTGATCACACTGGCATACCTCTATACCTCTGGCAGGGTATATTGGGTCCTCTTAATGGGGAGTATACAACGGACTCCATATTTAGCTCATGTGTTTTATTATCGGTTATTAGTAGCTCCTATAGTTTGGTCAGACTTCATTGAACTGACCACAATAAAGTACAATCAGTATTCAGTCACAGCATGTTATAAATTGGTCACTGCATTTCGTTAGCTCAGTATTCATTATCTATATCATGTTCAAATTATACTCTTGATTTATTGCTTGTTCAGTTATATATTTATTTCAGATTTACTATATCCTGTATTCTCAGTATCCTTCTAGTACTGACGCATACTCTGCGTTACATCTTCTCGTAATGTAGGTTCAGGTCCTCAACAGTCAGATTTCGTATAAATCGGTTCCTGATATTCACTTTAACAGCATCAGTGGTGAGTCCTCATTCTTAGAGGACTAGTGACATGTTTATCTTTATCATTTTTAGCTTTAGTTTCAGGTTTTTCTTGATCTAGTTGGGGCATGTCCCAACATTTCTAGTAAGTTTAGAGACTTATTTTAGACATCGTTAGTTTCAGCTTTGGGTACATAGTTTGTTTCTTTATTGTATTAAAACTCTCAGCTTTTATGCAATTATCCAGTATATGGGCATTCCGCATCATTTCAGACCTCTAGATGATTTATCTTCCGCACAGTTTTAATTGCTCAATTTATCCTTAGTACGCTTATGATTTTGCCAGAAGGGTATTTTTGGGGTTGTTCGTGATCCTATGTCCCTTGTCCGCGTCTAGGGGGTAGCCTCGGAGCGTGACAAACCTTGTATCAGAGCATTAGGTCTATGTGTCTCAGGATGTCTGAAAATCCGCACTTAGTAGAGTCCTTTTCATAGGTGTGTAGTGCACAACACATCTAATGAGAGAGAGGATACAATGTGTTTTATGAAAAAGTTTTCATTTTCTTGTTAATTCTATTGTAAATAAGGTATGATCTAATTTTGTTCCAACTAGACGTTCTACGTTTCAAATGATGCCTTCTCGTAGAGATAACACTAGGTATACGAATGCCAGGAATGCAAACGGAACTCCTCCAGTCCCAGATCAAGAAGTTTCGAATGAAGAATTCGGGAACACCATTCAGATGTTTTCTAAGAATGTGGCCAACCAGAACAATGAGTGGGCTCCTGTTTTGACAAATGCTAATATTGGGTCAGCTGCAGCTAGAGTTTGAGATTTTTTTATGATGAATTTGTTAGAGTTCGTAGGATCGCGGGTTGATGGGGATCCCCAAAACTTCTTTGATGAGGTCTAGAAGATCTTTGGAGTGATGCAAGTAATTGGGAATGATCGGGTTGAGTTAGCATCGTATCAATTTAATGATGTAGCTCATATCTTGTATACTTAGTGGAAGGAGAACAGGCGTACAGATGCAACTCCTATGACTTGAGATTGCTTTAGTGAGACTTTTTGGACAGGTTTTTCCCAAGAGAGCTAAGGGAGGCAAAAGCTCGGGAATTTATGAACTTGAGGCAAGTAACATGATAGTCCAAGAGTATGGGCTTAAGTTTACCAAAATCTCCATGTATGCTTCTCATCTAGTCGCTGATTCCAAGACTCAGATGAATAATTTTCTATATGGAGTGTTAGACTTAGTGAAAACATAATGCATGAATGCTATGTTGTTGGAAAATATGAACATCTCTAGGCTCATGACTCATGCTCAGCAGGTATAGGGTGATAAGCTTAAGGAACGAGCTTAGGATAGTAAGAAATATAGGACAGGCAACTATGACTATTCTCAATAGAAATTGGGTGGTGGGAATTGCTCGCAATTTCATCAGAAGTCTTCGACTCCAACACCTTCATCATCTAGTGTTCCATTCTCCAAGTTTTGTAACGATTGAAAAGGTAGTGTATTAGGCTCTGAGAGTCAAGGTAGTGTTTCAGGCACCTGAACATTCCCAACTTGTCTGAAATTTAGTAAGAACCATCTAGGCGAGTGCCTTGTAGGAAAAGAAGGATGCTTTGGGTGTGGTCAGTCTGGTTATAGGTTAAGAGATTGTCCTTCTAGACAAGGTTAAGGAGGTAATAATGGTAGAGCTCAGTCTACACCTTTAGCAGTGCCAGCAGGTCGCCCAACTCAGCAGGGTAACTCATTTGGTACAGGTGGCGCACAACACCAAAATAAGTTATATGATCTTCAGGCTCGCCAGGATCACGATGATTCTCCTGATGTAATCACTGGAACGTTACGAGTCTTTGATCTTGATGTTTATGCATTGTTAGTGCCAAGGGATACTTTGTCTTTTGTAACTCCTTATATAGCGGTCTAATTCAGTATTAGCCTAGAAACACTCTCAGAACCTTTTTCAGTCTCTACTCCAGTCAGTGACCCAAATATAGCTAGATGGGTGTACAGAAATTGCCCTATGACAGTCTCTCAGAAAGTCATCTCAACAGATCTTTCAGAGTTAGAAATGGCAGACTTCAATATCAGCCTGGCATGGATTGCTACATTCCTGTTATGCCTCGGTCGATTGTAGAAATAGGATTGTTCGTTTCTAATATCCAGATGAACCAATGTTAGATTGGAAGGGTAGTAACCTAGCGCCTATGGGTCGATTCATTTCTTACCTCTAGGCCAACAAGATGATCTCTAAGGTTTATCTCTATCATCTAGTTCGCGTTAAGGATTCAAGTACTGAAACCCCAACTCTTGAGCCAATTCTAGTAGTCAATGAGTTTCTAGAAGATCTTCCCATAGTTTCTCCTGGAAAGGAAATCGACTTTAGAATTGATCTCCTTCTAGATACCCATTCAATCTCTATTCATCCCTATAGAACGACTCCATCATAGCTTAAGGAATTGAAAGAGCAGTTGAAAGACCTTCTAGATAAGGGATTTATCAGACCTAGTAATTCTCCATGGGGTGTGCCAGCATTGTTCGTGAAGAAGAAAAATGGTTCTCTCAGAATGAGCATTGACTATAGGTAGTTGAACAAGGTCATAATCAACAAAAAGTATCCCATCCCCAAGATTGATGACTTGTTTGACCAACTTCAGGGGGCTAGTCATTTCTCAAAGATAGACCGCATAATATTCAGTGGCAGTCCACCAGCAGAGGGTGGAGGTTTTTTCCCAAGGGGGAGATGGTGTGCTTCGCTATCAGGGTTGGGTATGTGTTCCTAAGATGAGTGAGTTGAGATAGTAGATTCTTGCAGAAGCCCATAATTCCAGATATTCTATTCATCCAGGCACCACTAAGATGTACCGTGGTCTGCGGGAAGTCTATTGGTGGAATGGCATGGAAAGAGATATAGCAAATTTTCTGGCTAAGTGCCCCAATTGCCAGCACGTCAAGGTAGAACATCTGAAATCCATAGGTATGACACATAAGATAGACATTCCTACTTGGAAGTAGAAAGTGATCAACATGGACTTCATCATGATTTTACCTCGTACTCGCAGACAACATGACTCCATTTTGGTTATAGTTGATAGAGTTACTACGTCTTCACACTTTTTGGCTGTCAAGACTACAGATTCGGTTTTTATTTATTCCATTAGATTAGTTTTATTTTTCTTTTAATTGGGGGTTGTGAATTAGAGTATAAAAGTTAAATGAGTATTGTGGTGCATCAACTATGTGAACCATTTAAGTCGAGACATGATATTTCGAGATTTGAAATGTAGAGAACAGTAACCTAGATTCTATAGTTGATGATTTCATGATACCTTTATGATATATGAGTTAATCATGATACCTTTATGATATATGACATATCATGATACCTTTTGGATAAATTACATCATAATGTAATTCTGATAGATGGGGTATAATGACGCCTTTATGATATATTGCATAATGATACCTTTCCAAGACATGATGTAGCACGATACCTTTCCAATACATGATATATCACGATACCTTTTTGATACATTACATTATGATACATTTCCAATACATGACATATCATGATACCTTTCCTATATATAATGTATCATGATACCTTTTTTATACAAAATATATCATGATACAGTAGATACATAAAAGAAATCACATACATTTTTCATACTTTATGTTTTGATGATTATCCTTCAACAACAACAACCTGTCATTGGAAGAAGAAATACATTGATTCACTTACCGTTAATAATATTTACCTGATATGAATAATGCCAAAATAGTGTGAATTTAGGGAAATCTATAATTTGAACTTGAAGAAATTAAAATTAAATTGTGCTAAATTGGTAGAGTAATGTCGTGGGAGAGAACCTCAATAATATAGGCGATACATTTTATTTTGTCAAAATACAATTTCTAATTATGTGTGAAATAGGGAATAGGGTATAATCATCTAAATTTGATAGCTTTGTTAGGTATTATTTTAATGTAGGATTTTAAGGAGTAAATATAAGTCTTATGTTTTCCTAGTTGTGTCGATATTCCAATAATTATTGGGTCAGGTCCACCAATAATTTGATTAGCCCATTAGCCCATTAGTGATCCTTAACACTAACCCTAGGTGTATAAATACACCATCATAGGTGTAGAAAATGAGGGTTTCTTTCCACCACATTAAACGGCTAGGGTTATCTATCTAAAACACAAACGAATGTTCTACTTCTTCTGAGGACATAGGACTCTCGATAAATGAAATTCATCTGATTTGTGTCGATATTCAATGAACAACAACACAAATTCTGATAGTTACATATTCACTTCCACAGAAAATAATCTTGTAAGTGTCCTAAACTAATATTTACCAATTGAATACTTCAAAAAAAAAAAATCTTTACTAATTTGATGGTCATCCAAGAAATTAAATTCATGAAAATAACAAAGGACTGTCGATTTTCCGTTGTTGAAAATCAATGTCCAAATAATGATTATTTAACTTCAGTTCAATTGTTTGTCTTATATAATTTGAAAATAAAAACAAAATCTTTGCTAACTTAAATTATTTATTGGAGCGGGTAGCCAATCATATATAGATAGACAAGGACACAAACAAATTTACAGTGGAATAGATTTTGATTCTAAAATGTTAAAAAATATTTTTTTGTTAAGAAGATAATTTTTTTATTCCTTATTTTTATAATTTTTTTTCAAGAGTTACAAGACGTAGTCTATATAATTCGTGTAAAAAAAAACAACATTAAATAAATTGAGAAGAATTTTTTTTTTGACATTGGTATAACTTGTAATAAATCATACCAAACACAAGGTGTAAAATAATCACATCATCCTTGCTCCATTTGAATCTACAGAAAGATTTTAATAAGTAATAAATTTCACATAATATTTATCCAATTTAGACTATGAAGATTATTGTTTTCATACCATATGAAAGTGATAATAAATACACAATTTTTTTCACTTTAGATATGAAAGGAAAATCTTATTTATATTTCTAGAAAATAATTGATGTGCAACATATTCTCTCTCATTTCTTGTTTATCTAAAATAAGGAAAAAATGACACCCCCTCTTAATCACATTTTTTTGTTTGATTATACATTTATGTATGGACTTTTATCAATCTTTGCTACTGTAACGATCTGATCCATCGTTATTCAAAAGACACCTTGTGCAGAATCTCAAAAATTCTTAAAATATGGTACAAATTAAAAATATGTGTTATACAAAAAAAATTCAAGAATTTTAATGGATCCATATTGACGCCAGCCCACTATAATGGAAAGTCTCCTACTAAAGCAGCACCACATAGTGCCTACATGGTCGCTATAGCTGGGTTTGAAAAATCAGACCCTAGAAAACACGATGAATTTTATCTTTCCTCCCACTTTTCATTGAAAAAATAGAAAAGGGTTACTGCAAAATTCTCCTAAGCCACTCTAAGCTCAGGAACAATGGAGGGGAGGGACTTCAATCAAAACAAGGTTAAAATCCATGAATTCTCGATCTACGTCAATCAGGGTTAGAAGTTTGTATCTACAGTTCTTCGATAGTTGCTTGGAGTACAGGTTTTCTAGGTTTTAATCATAAGTGAGTAGTTAGACCTGTGTTTTTTTAATATAATATGTTGTAGTTTGTCAGTAGATTGTATGTATAAGCCTTCAGACACAAAGTCTATATGTTGGAATTTGTGGGTAGTTGTAGTTTAGATTAATGATTGATTTACTTGGTTAATATGGATCTTATGATGAATGATGGGTTTTATCCTATAATAGATGATTATAGTTAATCATATGTTCAATGGGGAATAATTTGGGAAATGGTCTTTCTGGGTAGGTGATGGTTCATTATTTTTCCGTTTATGTTATATGTGCTTGTCAAAAACTTTGATAGTATTGCATGCATGGTATATGATTTTAGAAAAGGAAAGAACATCATCTGAATGATGAATATTTTCAATAGTATGCAATGATATGATTACTTTGGTGTACAAGTGTATTTTTTATTCATTATGATTATGATGTATGATTGATGTTGACTCGGCTACCACTTCTAGTAAAAATAATATAATTTCAACATGATATAGATGCTTAATACTGAACTAATTGGATTCAATGAGCAAATTTATAACATGTTGAGATTGAATACTGATTGAACAGTAAATAAGGTCAATTCAATAGAATCTGACTGAACTGTGAGAGCTACTCAAAACCGATATTAAAACCACATGAGCAAAATGTGGAGTCTATTATATAGGCCCCACTGAGAGGACCCAATATACCCTGCCAGAGGTATACAGGCATGATGGCGTGATTACTAAAATGATGCCCACAGAGGGGACTTACAACCTACGTGGCTATTAGTTCTAGGACTATTTGCGTACGCTGAACACTAGTCCAACTCTATATTATGCTACTCCCAATGGATTAAGTGATTAACACATTATGTCTGAATTTATGTAAGTTACTATATAACTCAAACTAAACATGCAAAACTAAGAATGCAACAATTAATCTGATAATAGATGCATTCATAAACTGAGGCATGTATAACTAAGTACTGAAATATCTGACCTAACATGTGTAATTCAAGAACTAAAGAAATACATAGCTAGGGTTCTGAAATTCCTGCAATAAAATGAATATTAACATACTAATCAGATTTGGATCATTCTAACAACTAGGAACCAAACAATTCTAACATTCAAGAAACCCTAGGTCTAGTCATAATAAAGGAATCAAGAAACTGACTGAAAACTAGGGACCTAATGGGTGAAAGGAACCCACTAGTAAAATCCCACATACCTGGTGACAAATTTCACGGAGAAATCCTTCTATTTTTAGGCTAGAACTAAAGAAAACTTGTTGCGTTCTTTTACTAGGGTTCTTGACTTCTTTCTCCTCTTAGCATCCTAACTTTCTATGTTTTGATTAATGATTTGACTTAGGTAAGTTCTAGTTATGTTTCTAGGCTTAAACTGACTAAAACCTCATAATTTAGGGTCTAAACGATGTAGCTTAGGGGTCCAATGAAATCGGAAAAGACCAAAAGACCCTTGACTTAACTACTGTCGGAGTGATCGATGGACGAGACCTACGAGCCCTGGATCGAATGACGGTCTTTGCTGGTCGGCCATCATTTGCATCAGAGGCCAGGTAAAGGGGTCTTGATCCACGGACAATGGTCTGACCTACAGACCGTGGGTCTGTCCGTGGCTCGAGACTTAGCCGATTTTTCTGAGCTGGGTTTGGGGAGGGGTTGCAGTGGTGAACCATGGACCACCAGCACGGGCCGTGGTCTGGCCTATTGTCCGTGGATGGCAACCGTGGGTTGCACCTGCAACTTCTCAAAATCTGCATTCTAGTCTATCTAGGATACATGGTGTTACAAAAAAATAGTTGTAACATTAAAGAGTGACAATATATGTTATATTTTGTTTGACATTGTCGTATCTTTGTTTTTAATGATGGTTGGGGATCTATATATCTCAATGTATGAATATGAATGTGCCAACTATGCTTAATATGTATGCATAAAACTTGATAGTCAGGAATTGATAGTGAAGTTCTGTGCCATGTGGATGTGAGCATTCTGTGAATCATTAATTTTTTGTTCATGCATGCAGAACTTGTCTTGATTCATGTTGTGTTGGTTGTAAGCTAGTGGATTAGAAAAGGATCATAAACTATTTTTCAATTTTGACCACTTGACTTATAAGATTGTCCAAAATGATTTAATAATTCATTGTTCCATAATTTTTAGCCAAAATGAAAAGAAATTGTTCGTTTGTTCTGTTCATGTTATATCCTGAGCCTACACCCTAGATGTGACTGGCCCTCAGAGACAATTGTTGGCTCCAAATGAATCGTTGGCCTGACTAACTATGATTAACACGGCTCTATGGTATACACAAAGCTTTAATAGATGATCATCCAATCATTTAAAGAAAAATCTGAAACATTGTTTGAAAATACTTAACATCAATGACAAGTTTCAATAAAACATTTGAGAAAAATACTGAAAACAATCGAAAATTGTCTATCCATGAAGCCTCTAAAATACCAAGATAGGTGGTGGAACAAGACTCACAACACCTTAAAATAAATCAATACCAAACTGAATAATCATCTAGAGTACTCCGAAAATAAGGAGGTCTCACCAAAAGTTGTTTGAAAGTGGAGTGATCTCAACACAGGGTGTGTTGATGATCATGAACACATGTATATGTATCATGAGATGATTCAGATCGAATGATATCGGTACATTAAATTTATTGTACGTAATATGGCTGAATAAAAAAATTATTAAATTCATAACTGAATATAACTCAAGAAAAATAAGATATGAACAAGTAGTGAAAACCATTTGTTCCTTTTTAATAACATATGCAATGAAAGAAAGATGAAAATAAAAATATTTACTTTGTTGGGGAGCTTCTCTAACCGGCAATCGTCACTATGATCCTAGCAATGATACAACATTCCACTCACGTTGCAAGGACCATCCTATACCTTACCGAGTTAGATGATGCTAACAATACGTATGGATCCATCTAATATGCCTTACAAAGAGGTGGTGAGGAGTCACCCAAAAGTTGGTACGATTCAATCCTACATAGACTACATATTTTATGGGGTTTATAGTTAAAAATTGATTCTTACCCAATTTACTGCTCAATAATACTCCCAAAGTAATCAATATCACTAATGTTCGAAAGACCTTTTTCCAAAATTATGCATTTTGAAGGAATGCTCATGGACTTACTTTCAATGTTTGAAGTCAATGTGTAGGCAATACACATATAGGAAGCTTTAAAATATGACTTTTAGAAAAATTTCTCAATAATTAGGGTTCATGAGAAAATATAAGAATCTCAATGCATAGAATATCATAATTCATAATCAAGAACTTAGAATACAAAAGAAGACCACAACTCGTATCTAGAATTTCATTGAATCTTTGGGTAGAATATTCAAATGAACTCTTACGGACTAAAATTAGATTTAGGGAGTGAGGACGAAATTAGTCCATTATTATGATTAGCCTTAAATACATGGAAGAACAAAGTTTTTTGAATAAATTGGAAGAATGCTTGAAAATCCTATCTTTCTCCTCGTGGATCCTTTATTTAAGACTTAGAAGCATTAATGAGAGTAATAGTGGTGTAATTCTTGCCACAAATTACGAATAAATTGTGAAAATCAAAGACAAGAAAGAAAGATAGAAGAGGAGATACAAGAGAGGGAACAATTGGCAACTAAAGGATGTATTAAATCCTAAAACCTCCAATTACATTACCTAAACAAGCACCTAATTAAGATATATTGATTGACACAAGAAAAGAAAATCAAAGGCAACCTAAAGGTATATTAAGCCTAAAAACCTCAATTGATTAATCCGAATCTAGAATCGAATCTCTTAAAAAGACCTCAAGGAAATAGAATCTCCAATCAACCCCTATTTCTAAACAAAGTTCACTATAAGCTTCACCAAGCTATCAAGACTCTCAAAGGAGATCCAATTCATCAGTCATTTATTTTCAAAATAGTCTACCTAAAAAGAAGACCCAAACTATATATTTTTAGTTTTAGGCTATTACATCATAAGAATCCCAAAAGTGGCGTAAAAAGGATACATGGCGAGCAGGGCTAGGCTCGCCTAAGGAACTTGGTGAGTCATCGATTGACCTCTTGCTCGCTCAATGTGGAAACTTCCTTGCAGCTCCCTGGAACTTAAGGCGAGCTTGGATCCCTCACCTAAGGCATTAGGTGAGTTGTTGACGTGGTCTCCTTCTCGCTGAATGAGGCATCTTCTTCACTCGCTCTGTCTTGCTTCGTTAGACCTCCCACACTCCAAGCTATCATCCAAACATGGTATTTCTCAATTGGGAGATCCTTCCCAGCGAGTATATTACTATTCAAGGCATGCAACCACCTCTTTGTCATCAACTCAAACTGAAGAACCTCCATCTCTTTGAATAACAATCCTTCCGTTCTTTGAAGTTTGCAAACATGGTTTGGAGTGAATGGCCTTGAGGCAATCTGAATTGCATCATTCTCCCCTTCTTCAAAAGGATTCATCCTCGAATCCAAACATTGCAAAAACATAGGAAAAGCAAATAATAACAAGATCTTCATGGCATAAGGGTTAGCGTTAGAAATAACTATTCTATCCAAATTAAGCCCCTCAAGTTAATTATAAACCCTCAAGAAGGACTTTCTATTATAGGGAAAGGTGCCAACAGATTCATCCAAATTATGCATGTAATCTCGACCAAGCATCACTATGCAAGTGCCACAATTCAAGTCATTACCGGGGTCAAATGGAAAGGAAATTCTTAAACATGTATCAAGTACACCCCTTTTTGTCCAATTGGCACCCTTATCTTCTACAACCATACTCCACTAAAAAAGGTGAGCATCATCATATGTAAACATGTAATAGAGAAAGGTGTCTCGAAAAACAGCTTCATCTAAGATGTTTTCACAGGTATGACTACTAATAGGCTCAAAATCATTTGTCATACCATTAAGAATTGGAACACACCAAGAAGAAGAGGTAATGGGAACACTAATACCACCTTCTTTTTATCATAATCCTTCCCTACAAGAGTACTCTCATCCTCCAAGAAGAGATTTCCATCTTTGGGAGGGCAATCTTCGCACCATAGTGGGTTACTATAAAAAGCATAGCAATCAAGAACTACACTACTCTCATGATTGACACCACTAGGCACTTCACTAGAAGTGATTTCATCATCTTCAAACAAGATATTGTACTTAAAAGAGGGAATGATAAACCATCATGGGAGAATTAAAACATGCAAGTTCACTCTCAAAAAGACACATATCACTTTTCAAACATTGTTAAGCACGTGATCTTTATGAGAAAAACAGGTAGTAAGATCTTCAAAAAAAAGATATGCTCAAGGAGTCACTCTTATTGAAATGATCAACATCATCATCAATTTCACCAAATTGAGGTTTCTCTATGGCATCCCAAGATTCCTAATTCGGTGAACTACACTCAGATACAAGTTGATCAACAAAATTATCATATGATAATTAACTATCCCTCAATGCACAGGTGTGAACACTAGGTGAACACAAACCGATCTTACTAGAAGAATCAATTCGGTCATCAATAGGATCAACTAGTGTATCCACATTCTCAACATGTACATTATCAGCACACGGTAAAGAAACAGTAGGCTCACATAAAGACAAACTATTAAACTTTGTTCATTTGGAATTGTAAGAGTGTTAAGTTTAGCTGTTGTACCTTGATGCTCACAAGAAAGATCTTTTTTACCTTGGAATGACACTTCCTTAGGAATGTTGGGACACATAAGAACCCTTACAAAAAAAGATAAACCAATTGGCTCCCAAAAATAAATGACAAAAGTCCATTGGTAATACATCACACCAAACCTCCTCATAGTATTCACCACGTGTGGAAGAGACCTTTACAATCTCAGTACCCTTACATCCCTCCCTGGTGTACGGATAACGCCTTGATATTCGTGGCAATCTCAAGTAGGCTACCGTAGATAGAGTGATGCAGTTTAGATTGAAACAATCATCGAGGACAAGATGAAACCCCAAAACTCCATAAATGTCAACATTTATCCTAAGAACTTGTCTTCTTATGTCAACATTATAAAGCTTTGTATACCCCTTTGGCACATACTNGGTAATGGGAACACAAATACCACCTTCTTTTTACCATAATCCTTCCCTACAAGAGTACTCTCATCCTCCAAGAAGAAATTTCCATCTTTGGGAGGGCAATCTTCAGACCATAGTGGGTTACTATAAAATGCATAGCAATCAAGAACTACACTACTCTCATGATTGACACCACTAGGCACTTCACTAGGAGTGATTTCATCATCTTTAAACAAGATATTGTACTTAAAGAAGGAATGATAAACCATCATGGGAGAATTAAAACATGCAAGTTCACCCTCAAAAAGACACATATCATTTTTTCAAACATTTTAAAGCATGTGATCCCTATGAGCAAAACAAGTAGTAAGATCTTCAAAAAAAAGATATGCTCAAGGAGTCACTCCTATTGAAATGATCAACATCATGATCAATTTCACCAAATTGAGATTTCTCAGTGACATGACAAGATTCCTCATTTAGTGAACTACACTCAGATAGAAGTTGATCAACAAAATTATCATATGATAATTAACTATCCCTCAATGCACGGGTGTGAACACTAGGTGAACACAAACTGATCTTACTAGAAGAATCAATTCGGTCATCAATAGGATCAACTAGTGTATCCACATTCTCAACATGTACATTATCAACATATGGTAAAGAAACATTAGGATCACATAAAGACAAACCATTAAAGTTTGTTTATTTGGAATTGTAAGACTGTTAAGTTTAGCTATTGTACCTTGATGCTCACAAAAAAGATCTATTTTACCTTGGAATGACACTTCCTTAGGAATGTTGGGACACCCCAAAAGTGCATCTATTACACCTTCAATGGTAGGCTCTTTGAAGGGAACTCGTGTTCCTCCATTCATAATGCTTGTACCTACATAAGAACCTTTACAAAAAAACATAAATCAATTGGCTCTTAAAAATAAATGACCGATGTCCATGGGTAATACATCACACCAAACCTCCTCATAGTATTCACCACGTGTGGAAGAAACCTTTTCAACCTCAGTAACCTTACATCCCTCCCTGTTGTATGGATAACGCCTTGATATTCGTGGTAATCTCATGTAGGCTACCATAGATAGAGTGATGCAGTTTAGATTGAAACAATCATTGAGGATAAGATGAAACCCCAAAACTCCATAAATGCCAACATTTATCCTAAGAACTTGTCTTCTTATGTCAACATTATAAAGCTTTATATACCCCTTTGACACATACTTGAACCTCATAAGCCCTTTCAATTCTTTCCATGTCAAAGGGTTAACATTTCCATTGTGTTTTTGAAACCATCCCGCATGTTTCCACCAACTGAATGCAAGACCTTTAAAGTGTTCAAGGGCATATGTGGATTACTCAATATCTTCCAAGTCATGGTTTAGGAAATTCCTCTAACATTTCCACTCCCAATCAAGATACGCCTCGGTATCAAACCTTCCTTCAAAAATAGGAAGACTAAATCTTTTGGTACCGAGACACCTAACACATACCCCATATCTGCCATGGTTCCTATATCCCGACAAGTGTGCATTAAAATGAGAAGTGTAGGATGTAGTATCCTTATACAATAGAGATGCACACTCTCTTATTCCCATCAAATGACCCTGAGTTGAAGTGGTGTAATCATACACAACTCTTTGACTAGGGCAATGATTACCACAAGCTAAAAAATATGAATCTTCACAAGCCTTAGGGGCATGCTCCTCATAATTCTTATATAAGAGAGTATTATACCTCACCTCATCTTCATCCTTGGAGTGGGAAGCTTAATATGTTCTGTCACTATCATAGGAACCATCTTCAATCTCGAAGTTAGAGTAAGATCTCTCACTTGCTCAATCATCATCATAGGAGACATCACAAGGTTCTTCGTCCTCTCTATCTTCACTATAAGATCTATGATTACCATCTTTCTAATATTCTCGTCCAAAATAGTAGCTCTCATTCCCATTCAGCTCTTGATTATGTCTATAACCATAGCCTCCATAATTACCATCATCCTGACATCCGTAGCCCCCTTCAGTACAATCATAGTCTCACATATCATAGTGAAATGGGTTCCCGGCTATTGATGACATGATTCCTTATAACATCTTTGTACCTATAAAATCAAAAAACAAGGTTAGTAGTAAAAGCTCCTCACCAACACTCGCATTTTCTCATCTTTGAATACCTCACAAATTGGCTTGGCTAATATTGAACCCTATTTCAATCCAGTGGTACCCAAGTGTCAATTAAGCTCTTGGTCAGAATAGATTCTTGTTTCAAGAACGACAGACGACTCCATTAAAGCAAACAGACTTGAATAAAAAATCTAACTACAAAGTAAAAACTAAAAAAGCACACAAAGAAAATATAAGAAAGAATACGGACACAAGACTAATAAACAACTAAGTAAGGACATTTACTAGTTTGAAATTACTTTTTAGAATCAAAAAAGTGAGTAGGAATCAAGGAAAATGAGACTAGGAAGTTAAAACATGAGATTGGTCATAAAATGAAGCTCGGGTGTCCAAACTTAAACTTTTGTTTTCCCAAAACTGAAATTCACATCGCCAACTTACTCCCTGTAGCTCGCCGAATCACCTTGCCGAATCGCTGAAGTGCCCTCAGCTCACCGAATTTTCCCGAGACGCAAGTTCATTTGGCGAGCTCAGCACCCATTTGGCGAGTCGCCGAATCTGCTTTGTAAGTACGACTTAGCAAGCCCAATGGACCTTCCAGCACACTTGCAGCCTCTAATTTTTCATTCTTTGTGGTCCCCATGTACTTCCTTGACCTAGTACATGCTCGTTTTGGTAAATTCTCGTTTGAACCAATGCAAGTTCTCTTTCCTTTCCTATTCGTTTTGGATCAAACACCTTCTTTTTATGATTCTCCTCATTGACAATTTAAAGACCCCCAAGAACAGTATGAACAATGGTAAAGACCCAAAATAAAGCCCTCAATAATTTTAGCTCGAAATTTCACAAAAATTGGAATACAAGCTCCCCTTGATGTAGGAAACAAACCCAGTGCTTTTTATCTTTCAATTCCTTGATAAAACCCTTCAGATTTCAAAACCTATTTCCTTCTTTCTTCATGTCCCGGAGAACATCATGAAAAACACCCAATTTTCAAACCCAATAGATTTCTACTCTGTTTTTACCTAAATTTAAGATGTGAAATCCTAAGGATATAGAGATCAAACCCCAATACCCAAGATTCTCCAATTTCACCTAGATCTTAAAACCCACTTGATGTTCTTCAAGCTTCATCAATCAACAATGGTGGATTTTTCAATCCTACTCCAAACTTCACCAAATCTCATATTTAGACTAAAGTAAGGTTAGGGAACACTAATCTAACTTTAGAAACTTCAATCAAGACTCAAATTAACAAGATATTTTTGGGGTTTTCTTGAAAATATTTTTTGGACTATTTTTTATAACAAACCCAAGACTAGAATCGTAGGAACGAATATAAATTCAGCTCTGATACCAAATGATTTAATTCTCACCATAAATTATGAATAAAAATGCGGTAATCAAAGACAACAAAGAAATATAGAGGAAGAGATACAAGAGAAGGAACAATTGGCAACTAAAGGATGTATTAAATCCTAAAACCTCCAATTAAAATCCCTAAACAAGCACCTAATCAAGGTAAATAGATTGACACAAGAAACGAAAACCAAAAGAAACCTAAAGGTATATTAAACCTAAAGACCTCAATCGATTAATCTTAATCAACCACCGAGTCTCTTACGAAGACCTCGAGGAAATTGAATCTCCAAGCAACCGTCATTTCTAAACAAAGTTTAATAGAAGCTTCACCAAGCTCTCAAGTCTCTCAAAGGATACCCAATTCATCAATCATTCATTTTTTAAATAATCTACCTAAAAAGAATACCAGAAATAGCTATTTATAGTTTTAGGCTATTACATCCTAAGATGCCCAAAAGTTGCCCAAAGAGGATAAATGGCGAGCTGGGTCAGGCTCACCTAATGAACTCGGCGAGTTGGCAACTAGGTCGGCGGTGTTACCCTTCCTTGGAAGCATTCTGTAAAGTGCGGCGATCTGGTTCGTGCTCGACTAAGGAACTCGGGGAGCCACCGATTGACCTCCAGCTCACCTAATATGGCAACTTCCCTATAGCTCCCTTGATCTTTAGGTGAGCTTGGATCCCTCGCATAAGCCATTAGCTGAGTCGTCGAAGTGGTCTCAGCTCGCTGAATGAGGCAGCATCTTCACTCGCTCTTTCTGGCTTCATTAGACTTCCCACACACTAAGCTATCATCCAAACATGGTATTGATCAATTAGAAACTCCTTTGAAGCACGTATATTACTGTTCAAGGAGTGCAACCCCCTCTTTGTGATAAACTCAAGCTCATGAACCTCAATCTTTGTGAACAATACTTCCATCATTTGTAGTTCCCAAACTTGGCTTGGAGTGAATGACCTTGAGGCAATATGAATTGCATCAAATAGGGTATATTAATATTGATTAGAACCTTAGTTAGTTGTAGAAATGTTGGGGTTTAGGCTTAGAAGGACTGAGAAAATAATTACATATCCGTATTAAAAAGTTATGGAAAACCCTTCCATGGTGCCATCTACGGTTTGCAGTTTTATCTAAACACTGTAGATCCTATCTGTGGAATTTATATTGAAATTTTAAGGCTCCAAAACTAATTCTACCGAACCAAACTATGACCAATAGAAGTTTCTAGGACCTGTTGATAGGTGCGTAAGAATTAAATAATTTTTTTTGACTCCCACTACTTTTTCCACGAGTAATTGTACAGGTCATAGAAACTTCTACGGCCCTTAGACGTTTTTCGTACGCCACTAACTCAAAAAACATTACTTCGGTAGTCTATGGCAAAACGGTCATAACTTTTTACCGTTAACTTGAAATGAGACAAATGTGGTGGCATTGAAAAGAGGACTCATAGTACTTTTATTTTATAGGTGGTGAGCCACCTAATTCATTATGTCAGGACAAATAGGACCGTTCCAAGTTTACCTAAGTAGAATATTATATCAAAACT
The DNA here is from genome assembly GCF_019186545.1 of Solanum stenotomum. Taxonomy (NCBI): domain Eukaryota; kingdom Viridiplantae; phylum Streptophyta; class Magnoliopsida; order Solanales; family Solanaceae; genus Solanum; species Solanum stenotomum. The sequence continues at coordinate 77,194,903 of NC_064282.1, read as the reverse complement.
TAATTAGTAAGAAATCTTTCAACCGAAATTTGTGATAGGGATTCTAGTGACCTTAATTCATATCCAAATCCACTCCTACACTAAGGAATTGAACTTAACACCGGTGAACTATTTAAGAATCACTCGATAAAACCTTTTACCCAAATGAGAATGGTTCATGCCTTATTATAAATTGTTTGGGTGTTGTAATATCAAGACTTTAGAGTCATTCATTGTTGAATGATTGGTGCACGAAGTATGTAAGGGGTAAGGAAAGGTTTAACAACACAATTTAATGAAAAATACACATAGAAACTCATGAACTCGAAAGACGAAAAGAGTGACTGAATTGAATGAGTACTTTAGGATGATTGAATACCTTGGACTGGAACAAAATCAGAGGAAAAGAGAGGAGGGTATCCTGTTTACATATCCTCTTCATGTCACACAGCAAGCCTAAACCCTGGACATGATCAACACTAGAGAACCATTGCTAATCCTCAATCGAACCCTTGTTTTGGCTGACTACTTAGCGGAAGAGTAACTCAAGAAAATTTAAGCTTTAAAAAAATTAAACCTTTTAATCTCAAAGTACTCAAATGCTTCAAAATACTTTGAAAGCAATTATAGTTGAAATACAGTTTAACAATGGAATATTGAAAACATACTCAAAGCTAATTATCTATGAATCCTCTATATTTGAGACGAAAGTCGAGACAAGACCCACAAAACCTCAAAGTAACTTACTAAAAGATAAAAGTGGAGTCCTCAAGAATGCAAGAGATTCACCAAAGCTTACAAGAACTGTAAGTGATCTAAAAAAAGCACCTGTTGATGACCCTAGAAACAAGTATCTGCATCATAAGAATATGCTCGTCAAATGACATTAGTACATTGAATGTATGAGTATGTAATATACCCAAAGTGAAATAACTGACTGACACGAATGCAATGGATATAATTATATACTCAAAAAATGAATAAAATAAAATAAAGGAGTGTACACATTTAAACTTATAAAATACTTACTCATCTCTGAAGTCAACATATTAAATGATATGATAAAAATACTTAACTCTATCACGAAGATTCTCTAACGGACAACCATTACTATGAGCAACATGATGATACAACGTCTCAATCATGCTACTAGAACTGTCCCATACCTTGCCGGGATATAGAACATCTCAACTTAGTGGATCCACTAAAACTCTACCCGAAAGCAATAAGGAGTTGTCTAAAAAGTCCAACCTTTTTCCCATGTTGGCTACATTATTTATAAGGAATATGAGTCGTTTGAACTCATAAAGATATTGGTGCTTAATTATCCCCCAATAAGTATATACTCTTTCTTAATTTGAGATATTTACTCAAAATATCATCTTAAAAAGGCAATTGCTTTGAAATATCTCTGAACTCACTAAGTCATTTAGAAATCAAAATTTCTCTTTTCTCTATTTAAAAAGTGATACATTTTAGAATTCTTAGTTTCCTTATACTTTTACTCAAATCACTCTTTAAACTCTTCTTACAGTTCGTCTTAACTTTCTCAAAACTCAATTTAAGACAAAAAAGTTTGGTTAAAAGGATTCTCAATGCTAAATCGGTAATAACTCAGTAATAAGGTTCATGTTGAAAAATAGGAATGAACAATCAAATCAATAATCTTAATACAACATATTACAACTAGAAAATCAAGAATAGAATTCAGAACTCAACAAAGAAACTCAACTCAAGAATGATCAAAACTAAGGATATAACCCTAGATTATACTTTACAGATAGGAAGTGCATGTAGGACGTAAGGAACAAATCATCCTATCACTATGAGTACCCTTACATATACCTGGAAGAACAATGTTTTTAGCGAAATTGGTAAAACTCAAAGAATGATTGAAACCCTAACTTTCTCCTCTTGGATCCTTGCTCTATGACTTGGAAGCGTTACTGAACTTAAAAGGATTGATTAACACTGTTTAAAACCTTAAATATGTGTAAAAATGTCTCTGTTTAGTCTTAAAAGTTGTGGCAAAAAACTAAACTACCCCTCTTAAAAACTGACAAAAACCTTTTATAGATCTATCTATGGTTTGTGCTTGATCTATGGACTGTACATCCAATCCATGGAGTTTATATAAAATTTAAGGCTCAAACTTTCATTCTAAAGGTCCAATTTACAACCCGTAGAAGCTTCTAGTGACTGTAAATCAAATTTGTAGAATTTATACTATTTTTAGGTTCAAAAGTCCATTTATGTGTCAAAACTATGGCCCGTAGAATGGATCCATAAGAATTGGACCCCAAGAACTGATAACTTTGATGTTTTATACGAGTTTACTGTATAGTTCATCAAAATTTTTATGACCAATAAAAGAAACTCGTAGGAATTGACTTTAGGGTACTCTAATGTGACAGTCTCTCGTAAAATGGACATAACATTTTACTCAAAACTCGAAATGAGACAAACCTGATAGCTTTGGAAAAAGAACTCATAGACCTTAAATTCGATGCGGCATGAGCAACCTAATTCATTATATACATAGATATATGATCATTTGATGTTTCCTTGAGTCGAATCATACATAAAAACTTAATCGTTATGGAAGCTTCCAACTCAACTTTGTGCTAGGGGCTTATTGTGACTAATATTCCAATCCATTATAACACTAAATAACATCTTAGGTATTTTCAAGAGCCCATGCTTGAGCAGTGATTTCTAGATTTTATTCATTAAATTGCATGTTTACAAGTAATGATTTGGCATGATTAGATAACATGGCCTCTAATATGATGAAAGTGCATGTCTTTTTCTTCAGATTATGAATTTAGAAAGAAAAGTGTAATTTTCACCGTGGCTATACTAAGCCTTCAGACTTATGATTTTATATTGCATGAAATCATATTTGTCCTTATGCTTACGAACATATTTGAAATCACATATGTTCCTAGTTATTATGAGTTTTGGTATCAAATGTGCCTCAGTGTTATCTGAGTTATACGTATGTTTTTGGAAGTAGTATTTAGCACCGAGTCGAACAAAGTGAGAGTATCCTTAGTCCCAAAACTACGTGCCCCATAATTTATTACTCCCCTCTGTTGGCCATCAGATTCCATGTAGATCACATGGTATATGTCGGTTAGAGAACCTCCCACAGAAACAATCGTCGGTTTTGAGTGCATCTACTCTTTGATTTAAGATTTCAGAGTTTCTATTATTTACTATGATTCAAAAGGAAATTTCCTATCATGGGTTTTCTTGAGCCATTCTATCACAAATTTTACTATCATGATACAACTTCAGTTTTAGTTATGCTTCAAGAAATGTTTTACTATGACATGTGCAAGATATCAGTTTTAAGCATGCTTTCAAGTATAAATTATTTTCCTTATGCACATCTCACATAATCAGTACGTTCGATAGGCCTGACCACATACTTCATTGTGCTGCATCATTTTATGATGTAGATTTTGTAGCCCGTTCTTCAGTCTATGGTTAGTTGGTTGGATACACATCTAGCCAGTTTGGTGATTCCTCCTCATTCGGGGGCTTGTAGTTCAAATTCCTTTCAGTACTTAGTTTGCTTATTCAATATTTCAGTATTTAGAGTTATCTTGGGATTGTACTAGATGCTCGACAGTAGTAGAGGCTTTCTGACATAGAGTCAGATGTTCAGCTTTATTGTGATTTTAATTTTTTTAAACTTATTTATATTGTAGATTAAGTTGTTCATTTCTCAAGTTAAGCTTCGGTTCATATATTTTGTTCCATTTTTAAGTCATGCTAAAGCTAAGAGGGTTATCTTGAGATGACTTGTGGTCTTCGATCCTGGGTTTCATCTAGGGTTAGTCTCGGGGTGTGACAAATTGTAACCCCTCGAACTTGATAACGGGTAATATAGTAGTTTTCAAATGCTTTTGGTGCCATTCGATGGAGGCCAGCTAAGGCTCGTGGATTGAGACATAGACCAACAAACCATCGTTGGGTCCATGATCCGTGGAGTGTGATATGTGGATCATGGCCCCAAAGTCCAGTCTTTGATGGACATTACGAACGTGCAAGACAGACCATCGCTCAAACCAAGGTTCGTCGGTCAAGGCCAGTATGTTGAAGGTCAGCAGTTATTCTAAAGGTAGTCTGGTCTTTTCCTAATAGTTTTATCTTAATACTATGCCATTTTTCACATGCCTAAAACCCCTATATAAGTGATTTTAACCCCAAATTAATTCATTCACTTCAATATCTTCAAACTCACCAAAAGAAGTTGAGTCTTTCCCTCCCAAAGGTATTTCTCTATCTAGAAGGTTGAAGAAGAAGATTCAAGCTAGGGTTCAAGATCAAGCCTTCATTTTCAATTGCTTTTGGGCGTTGATAGTAAGGTATGATAGTTTTCATCCATGGATTCCTTCCATTCATGGAGTTTCCAAATTCTCCTATTTCAAAGTTAGAAATCCCCAATTGAGTTGGGATTTTCTTCACTTCTATGGGTTCTCTTGATTATTGATTTGAATGATTTAATTATGATCTCTTATGCATGAATTGATGAAATACTATAATTTTATTATGATTCCCCTATGAACCCATGTAATCCCTATGTTTTACTAGTTATGAGCATATAATGTGGGTCTTGGATTATGAAAGAAAAGTTTTAAAAAATCAAGCATGAATTGATAGAATTACATGAAATTGTGATTAATTTCCATGAACCAATGTGTAACCTATGTTTTGTAGATGTTTATGATTGAAAGTGGGTTTTCAACCTTTAAAGGCTGAATTATGGAACTATGCATGTTCTTAAGAGATATATTAAAAATATTAAAGATGCTTTGAGAGTGAAGTATCAATGATGATGTTGTTGTTGTGTTGTTCAAAGGATTTCTCATATACACAGAAAAATATGATCGTGAAAGGTTTTCTCACATAGTAAGGATTCTAAGATTGAAAGGTTTTCTCACATAGTAAGGATTCTAAGATTGAAAGGTTTTCTCACGTAAATGAATCAAATATAAAGAGCTATCCTAATGAAACTTAGCTTGGATTGGTAAGTTGACGTGCCCTTCCATGGATAACAAGAGTGGGTTAAGAAAAGGACTACTACATGGGAATTATGCTTAGCACAGAGAGGATATTGAGATGGCGGCTCTCCTGCTAGTACAGGCTGGTGTCTAGAAAAAATCTCCTTATTCCTTACATATGTGCCCCCATAGGATGATTGTCTAGATAGACATTAGCTAGTGGAATCTATTTAAGCTAGAAGTTCATGACCTCTATGTTAGTTAAGGCTACTTCCCACAATAATAATAATGAACTAAGGTTACTTTAAGTAGTATTTCACATGAATTTAAAGGTTTTAAAGATGTTATCTTGCGTTGACCATATTTTATGACTTATGCTTTCTAACCCTTTTATATCATGTTTTAGCTTTGTCAATTGCATGTCATGAAATCGCCTATTTTAGAATGATTTAAATGTTTGCATTGTTGTCGTACTTTGTACATTATTTTCTAATAACGCATACTCTTGCCTACGTTTCCCCAAATATAGGGTTTGATAGTCAGGGTCGTTAGTTTTGTGGCTAGTGGTTGATTGCGATATTTCCGAGTTTGGGTGAGTCCTCATTCTTCGAGGATAGATTTTCAATTTCTTTCTTATTTTCAGTTTTGGACAAGATATATGGGCTAGGCCCTATTTTATTCTACGGTATTAGATGGCTATTTAGACAAATGTTTAGTCTTTTGTTTTACTTTTATAAAATGTTTAGAACTTAAAATGTACTTCTCTATCTCTCATGTTCAATTTCTTATGATATGAATGCTAACTGGATTCTATTGAGCCTCTCGGAGTCCTATACACCATGTTACATCTAGGGTATACCCTTGGGTCGTGACAAACTTGGTAATCAAAGCACAAGATTTAGAATGGTCCTAGGTTACTTATATTGCACGTCGAGTAGAGTTTGTTCATGACTGTGAACCCCGCCTCATTTAGGAATTAGAGGCTACAATATGTTTAGGAAACTTCACTTCTTCATTACTTTAAAGTTGTACCATAGAGTTTAACTCTATAAAGTCTCTCTCTTAATCCCTATATGATGCTCTACAGGATATGGCAGAGTTTGGTCGACCCTTTGGTTGAGCAAGTGAATAATGCATAGTTTAGGGCTCCATTTCCAGGTATTGGCTCAAGCCATGATGCCGCAAGCCAATAGGGAGGTTGCAGTTCCCTTGAACCCAAATGTAGTTACGACAGAAACTATAGTGAGGGACTTCACTAGAATGAATCCTATGGAGTTTCATTGTTCTAAGGTTGAGGAAGATCATCAAGAGTTCATTGATGAGGTCCATTATTATGTGCTTTGAATTGTGGTTAACCTCAAATTGTGTTTAATCTTAGATTGAGCTTGAATATCTGAAATGATATTTATTTGTGTTAATTGGTGATGGAAACCTAGTTGATCATGCAATTTTATTAGATATATGTTTTAGGCATTTTTTGGGATTTTCAAGATTAGGAACATGTTGATTGTGGTATATGATTACCCTTACCTTGTGGTTGACCTCAATTGATGTTTTTGTTGGTTGTTTGAGCATGTTTAACCTTAGTCTAGGCTTAGACTAGTGCTAGACGTAGTCGTGCTTTATTTGGAGTTGTTTGGCATAATTCTATTTCAACATCATTTCAGATGATTAACTCCATATGGACTTCTGTAGCATACTTGAGTCTGATAGAAATAAGCCTTCGATTAGGCGAGGACTCAAATTTAATCGCCTTCTATCCACTCTCCCTCTTTCTATAAACCCGTGAATTACGTTTGGGTTTTCAAGATTCGCTTGACTATTGGGCACTATAGTTGGTTCGAGCTTGGAGTATTGTGTTGATTATCTACCAGTACATGTCATTCCACTTTGGTTCTATGATGATGACTTTAAATGAGGTCCTTTGGAATCCATTATACTCGATGATTCAAGGTCTAGTCATGCTGATCTTTATCCTCTAAGGTTTTGATACACTTTAGCTTCAGCCTATAGCCCCTTGAGAGACCACTTGCGGTTTGAGGTTCAGGATTTGTTCTCCTTAGCTTTAGGAGGCTCTTATTTGTTACCTGGAGTTTACCTACAGTTTCAGGTATAGGCTACACCATGGTCTTAATAGATTTAGCCATAATGTACACCTCTTGGACTTATGGGGGCCTGTTCTGGTTTTTACTTAAACATGCACATGCATGTACCTTTTGGGCTTATCGGAGTTAGTTATGTTTAGTTAGTTGAACTTAGTTCTTTTTCTGTTATTAGTACACTCATTTGCATTTCTTTTAAATTCCACTTTGACCTTTTCTATGTCTATATTTTATCATTTCATATTGCTTTTATTTTTTATACTTATTCAGGTGCTATAGTGGTGGTCCCGCCTAGTTTACTATCATCTTTTCACTCTCGGTAGACTACTTTGGCCTACCAAATGGCACAACCACAATAGCCGGCTTGACTCCCTCTTTCTCTAGTACACTCCCCTTATGAGTTAGTCGGCCTATGATACCTACTGAGTATATGTTGTTTTGGTACTAATGCTACACTCTGCATATGTTCCGTGATGTAGGTCTGATACCTGCGACCGGTGTTGATCATTCAAGCCCATTGGAGCTTCTGTTGTACGATGAGGGTAAGTATTTGGCTTCCTGTACTTATTGACCTTTACCTTTATTTGATAGCTAGTCTTTCACTTTTTGAGACAAGCTTTTATTTTGGGTCCATTTTTGTGACTTAAAACTCTTGTGTTTAGACAATTCTATACTTCTGACTTCACGGTTCTAGGAGGGGATCTTTTGTATAGATATCATTTTGGTTTGCTTCTGTTTTTAATTCCATTTCTATTATTCTATTACTACTTTTGATTTGTTTCTACCCTTATATCTATTACTTGTTGTTTTGGGTTACGGGTTGGCTTACCTACTAGAGGGGTATAGTAGGTTTCATCATGATCGAGGAATTGGGTCATGACAAATAGATATACCACTAATAATCTATCTCAATTATTTTTTAAAAAGATTATTTTTATTGATCCCATAGCTTAGTTTTGTTTTTGTTTTAATTGAGGGTTGTCAATTAGTGTATAAAAGTTAGATGATTATTGTGGTGCATCAACTATGTGAACCATTTAAGTTGAGATATGACATTTCAGGATTTGAAATGTAGAGAATAGTTACCTAGATTCTATAGTTGATGATATCATGATACCTTTATGATATATGAGGTATCTTGATACCTTTATGATATATGATGTACCATGATACCTTTCAGATAAATTACATCATAATATAATTCTGATAGATGGTGTATCATGATGCCTTTATGATATATTGCATAATGATAACTTTCCAATCAATGATGTATCACGATACCTTTCCAATACAGGATGTATCACGATACCTTTTTGATACATTACATAAATATACTTTCCCAATACATGACATATCATGATTCCTTTCCTATATATGATGTATCATGATACCTTTTTGATACAAAATATATTATGATATAGTAGATACATTAAAGAAATCACATACATTTTTGATACTTTATGTTTGGATGATTATCCTTCCACAACAATCGTGTCATTGGAAGAAGAAATACATTGATACACTTACCATTAATAATATTTACCTGATATGAATAATCCCAAAAAGTGTGAATTTAGGGAAATCTGTAATTTAAACTTGAAGAAATTAAAATTAAATCGTGCTAAATTGGTAGAGTAATGTCGTGGGAGAGAAACATCAATAATATAGGCGACACATTTTATTTTGTCAAAATACAATTTCAAATTATGTGTGAAATAGGGAATAGAGTATAATCATCTAAATTCTGTAGCTTTGTCAGATAAAATGGTAGCTTTGTTAGGTAATTATGTTAATGTAGGATTTTAAGGAGTAAATATAAGGGTTATGTTTTCCTAGTTGTGTCTATATTCCAATTATTATAGGGTCAGGTCCACCAATAATTTGATTAGCGCATTAGCCTATTAGTGATCTTTAACCCTAACCCTAGGTGTATAAATACACCATTATAGCTGTAGAAAAGGAGGGTTTCTTTCCACAACATTAAACGACTAGGGTTATCTATCTAAAACACATACAAATGTTCTACTTCTTCTGAGGACATTGGTCTCTGGATAAAGGAAATTCATCTGATTTATGCGGGTTTTCAACGATCAGCAACACAAATTTTGATAGTTATCTATTCACTTCTAGAGAAAATAATCTTATCAGTGTCCTAAACTAATATTTACCTATTGAAATACTTAAAACAGAAATAAATTTTTTTTACTAATTAGATGGTCATACAAGAAATTAAATTCATGAAATTAACAAAAGAATGTCGATTTTCCATTGTTGAAAATAAAAACTACATGTTTGCGAACTTAAATTATTTATTGGAGTGGGTAGCCGAGCATATATAGATAGACAAGGACACAAATAATGTTTTACAGTCGAATAGATTTTGATTCTAAAATGTTAAAGGATATTTTTTGTTACGAAGATAATTTGTTTATTCCTTATTTTTATAAAAAAATTTAAGAGTTACAAGATGTAGTCTATATAATTAGTGTAAAAAAAACAACATGAAATAAATTGAGAAGATATTTTTTTTGACATTTTTATAACTTGTAATAAATCATACCAAACACAAGGTGAATAATAATCACATCATCCTTGTTCCATTTTAAGGTACAAGAATATTTTAATAAGTCGTAAATTTCACAAAATATTTATGTAATTTAAACTTTGAAGATTATTGTTTTCATATCATATGAAAGTGATAATAAATACACAATTCTTTTAACTTTACATATGAAAGGAAAATCTTATTTAATTAGATTTGTAGAAAAAAGTTGATGTGCTATATATTCTCTCTCATTCTTGTTTATCTTAAATAAGGAAAGAAACACAGCCCCTCTTAATCACATTTCTTTGGTTCATTCTATATTCATGTATGGACTTTTATCAATCTTTGCTACTCTGATGATCTAATCCATCGTTATTCAAAAGACAGCTTTCGCGGAGTCCCAAAAATTCATAAAATACGGTGCAAAGTTAAAAATTGGATGATGCAAAGAACATTCAGGAATTTTAATGGATCCATGTTGACGCCAGCCCACCCTAATGGAAAGTCTCCTACTATGGCAGCACCACGTAGTGCCTACATGGCCGCTATAGCTGGGTTTGAAAAATCAGACCTAGAAAACGCGATTAATTTTATTTTTCCTTCCACTTTTCATTGAAAAAATAGAAAAGGGTTATTGCAAAATTCTCCTAAGCCACTCTAAGCTCAAGAACAATAGAGGGAAGGGACTTCAATGAAAACAAGGTTAAAATCCATGAATTCTCGATCTACGTCGATCAAGGTTAGAAGTTCGTATCTAGATTTCTTCAGTAGTTGCTTGGAGTCCAGGTTTTCTAGGTTTCTATCATAAGTGAGTAGTTAGACCTATCTTTTTTAATATAATATCTTGTAGTTTGTTAGGCTATTGTATGTATAGGCCTTCAGACACAAAGTCTAGATGTTGGAATTTGTAGGTAGTTGTAGTTTAAATTAATGATTCATTTACTTGGTTAATGTTGATCTTATGATGAATGATGGGTGTTATCCTATAATAGATGACTATGGTTAATCAGATTTTCAACGGGGAATAATTTGGAAATGGTTTTTTTGGGTAGGTGATGGTTGTTTATTTTTCCGTTTATGTGATATGTGCTTGTCAAAAGCTTTGAAAGTATTGCATGCATGGTATATGATTTTGGAAAGGGAAAGAACATCATCTGATTGATGAATATTTTCAATAATATGAAATGATATCATTAGTTCACTGTACAAGTGTATTTTTATTCATTGTGATTATGATGAATGATTGATGGTTGACTTGGCTGCCACTTCTAGTAAAAGACATTTCCCACGATTGGCTAAAATACAATGCTTGGTATGTACTAATAGTTGGCTCGGGTACAATTCCTAGTATGGGGATATCCAAAATTATTGTCTCGGGTACCACACCGATACGTACGAACGATTTACATGGGTACCACGTCAGGTGCACTAATAGTTTGTGTGTCGATTCCATGAGAGAACCAAGATTACTTCTTAATGACGTGATTATTAAATTCTTGTTTTGTGAGTGGACCGGAGTTATTTATTTTGTTATATTTATCGTATGTTGGTCCTTCAGTTGTTGGGTGGTTGTATTTAAATGCTTGGGCAGTTTTTTTTATAGAGAAGGGTGCATACTAAATACTGTACTGATGTTTGAGGGATCCTTAGAGGTCTGGTTATTTAAAAGGTGTGATGATTCTGTTATAGCTTGTTGTATTGTTTTGGATCATGTGAATGGTGAATGTTTAGTCTAGGTGAGGAGTAGGAGTCAGGGTTATGTTTCTGTTAATGATTATAATTGTATGTTATCTGTTTGATTAAATTTTGGAGGGACTAGGAGTTTGAATGAGTGTTTGAGGGAGAATAGTAGTCTAGTTAACAACGTTAGTAGTGACCTAGTATTTAGGATATCTCTATTTGAAAGAAGGGGTTCGGTTATGATCTAATACGAGGGTGGAATGAACTAAATGGTTGAGTTGGATGTGGAAGGTGGTGGATGACTTGAGATAGAGTGTATGGGTTCCAACGTAATGCTACTTGTAGTGAGAGGGATGACTGAATGGAAGTGGAATAATCTATACTAAGGATAATTTCATGGAACACAATCCAAAAGAAAGTAGATTGTAGCCTACCTCGTACCCGATCACGTGCGCTCTCAATCTGCTGAATTGA
>NC_064282.1:77092565-77183092 GCF_019186545.1 Solanum stenotomum | reverse complement strand
CCCCCCTTAAGTAAATTATTCTCCTCATGTACCTGAGGTTAATGGTAAATATTCTCCCCGAATAGAATTGAAATGACCCAAAAAGTTCTTAAAAATGTGCTTCGGAAGTTACCAGAAACTTGTTTAGCTATATCAAAAAATCCGTTTCGTTTTTCGAAAATGCGACTTCATATTATTGTTTAGGGGGTCCAATTGAGTGGGAAATGGGTCTAATCCAAATTTTAGAGCAACCGTATCAAAATCCGAAATTTCCAAGTGAAGCCTTTTTCGAGGGTCTACTTTGGAGGGTCATATCTCCTAGCACACAAATAATTGGGTGGCCCATAACATATCCATGGAAATCCCTTTGAGTTAGCTACCTAAAGCACTTCGTTTCACCTCATTCGGAGTTCGGACGAAGAAGTTATGCTCATTTTCGTAAATCTGTCCGGCAGGAAATGCAATTTCCAGTGAGCGTTTTTACTGTTCACCCGCCTAATTTTTTTTCGAAGTGTTGGACCATTTTTTCAAAGCGCATATGTTATTTCCTATATACCATTAATTCAATTCCCATCTCTAAAACATTTCCCAAAACACCTCTCCCATACTTAGACACATTTTCTCTCAAGTTCTCTCAAGAACCCTAATCCAAAACCTTCCTCAAGATTGAAGAGACTCTTGCTCCAAGTTCCAAGCTTCCATTGAAGACACTCTCAAGACCTTCATAAGAACTCAAGGTATGTGGTGTTGAACTCATGGGTCCTTCCACCCATAGTGCCTAGACTCTATTCTACTCACTAATTCATGGTTTAAGTTAAGATTCATAAATTAGTCTTGTTCTTTGTAATAATTTCCTGCACATTGAATTTTAAACATGAAAAGTGATTGTTTTGAGCATGTTGTGACTCTAGAACTTGAATCTAAATTTGGAATGGATGTGGAGATTTTCATGTGGTATTGTGGGTGTTAAAAGGTGTTGTTGTAGGTTGTTCACTGGTTTGGCTGCATAATTACTACCCTATTTTCCATGCTCTTTGATTCCATTACATGCCTTCAAGGTGTTTGACAAAATGTCCAACTATGGAGAATTGATGAATCGATGCTTTAAAGCTTGAGTTATGAGATGTATGGCAATCCAGAGATGTGTTGATGACAAACTAAGCTTGTGTATATGTTCATTCCATACGTGAGATTGCATTAGAGCCTAATGGGAATTTCCTATATAAAGTGTTGCATGACCATGCCCGGTCCGGGGGAAAAGAACCGGACAACCATGTGAGAGGTTTATATCTCACCACCTAGGATGCTTGGGGTGTGACCAACATCAACCATGTGAGAGGTTTATATCTCACCACCTAGGATGCTTGGGGTGTGACCAACATCAACCATGTGAGGGGTTTATACCTTGCCACCAGGGTGTCCGGGTGTGAACGGCATCCCCCATCCTAAGTTGGGGTTATAGATTGGTTGGATCATGCATACACATATGATATCTACTATTAGTATAGATTTACTTAAACATGTTTTGACTTCACTTTGATCATGCATCCTCATATTGTTATTCATAATGCCTATGAAACTATTTCTTGTATTTCGATTGTGTCCTTGTCTATTGTTGTGTTGCACCCCGCATACTTAGTACATTCCAAGTACTAACGCATATTTTGCCTACATGATGTCACCATGTAGGGACCGGAGCTACTCTTGATCCTTCTCTCCATTCACGTGGCTAGTACGGTGCTTATCCGAGTTTGTTGGTGAGTCCTCAATGATTCGAGGGCTGTGTTATGTTTCCTACTCCTATGTTTTGAGACTTTAGCTTGCAATTGTATTTTGACTATGAGGGGAGCCGGTTGTATGTCATGGCCCCCGTCCTATCTATGTATGTAGAGGTGTGCGTTGGACAAGTATTTTGTAAATGAGCTTAACTCTTGTTCTATGATGTCATTTTGAAATGGTTTGCCCTTAGTCCCTATTTCCCGTTAATTAATGTTGTTTGTACTTCCGCGACCAATGAAGTGTGATGACAAGTTTGAGAGGCTTGTTTGGGGTTCCTTCGGGTTCCTCATTCGCCATGTCACGTCTAGGCCCTAGGCTTGGGTCGTGACAAGAATGGTCTTACACATTCCTGTATCGGTACCTAAAAAAAGTGGTGTCAGCTAAGCATTAAATGACAATAAAGAAAACTCGAATTTATTTATCAAGAGGACGAAGAAGTTCTGAAGTTCTTAAAATTCAATTTGAAAAATGTGAGAAACCGGTTTGTTTATAGACAACAAAGAGTAGTATGAACAAATTTTTATTATAATTAATCGAAAATGTCACAAGCCTTTGGGTCTCGCAAAAATTAAAAAAGAATTACCTAATGGTTTGATGGGAATAAATTTAATTTCTGTAAGATCTAAATATCGTAACACTTTTAATAATTTCCTTAGACTAAGAAGTTATTAAAATTGATATTCCCATAAATTATTAATTTGTTTAGAAAGAAATATGAAATTACGATGAATTTTTTTAATCACTAATTCAATGAATATTCATAGATGCGTGCTCACATATCAAAATACATCATTTTTTATGGATCGAAGATTTTATTTTTTCCTCTTTATCTAACAATTTGTTTTTTTTTACTTCATGAATGCAAGTTCAAATAAAGGAGATTTATCATCTTATGACTGACCATTAAAAGAGAAATAATTGTGTCTATGGGTGAAAGTTTAATATTATTTGTGATAAGGCTAAAATTTTATCAATCTTCCAATGAATTTACTGAATTTTCTGAGATGCATGATCACACCAATAATAAATCTTGACATAGTGTATATAAGTTTTAAGTTAAATTAAAGGTATTAAGGTCTATAAATGGAATAACATATTGAGGTGCTTGATTGACTACACTAAGATAGTAGGTGACATATAGGTGCATCACCTACTCTGACTTATTGACCAGCCCAAGGGACCAAGTAGGTGCATCACCTACTAAGAGTCTTTTGAGCATGTTATTGGGCTAACTGCACTACCACCTACTTGAATTAATCTGGCCCAAGTTGATTCGAAGAAAAAGGGGAAAATGGATAGCCAAAGACCAATCTTTCCAAGGCCACAAGAAATAATTTGAATGGAAAAGTAGGTGCATCACATACTTAAATGTGTGGCCTAAATTAAAGACACATGTTGGTTGCAAATGAAGTACAAGAAAGGTGACAAAAGGCCCAATGTTCTTAAGTCCAAAAAGGCCCAAGTGAAAAGTCCAAGTAGGTGGGTCACCTACTCGACAAATTATGGCCCAAAATGAGTGAGAAAGTCGGCCAAAGCAGGTCCCTTTAAAAGGGATAGATATCAGCTTTTTCCAACAATTTTTAGATTGCCAAAAAAATCTGATTTCTAGAGCTTTCTCTCTTCTCTCTCTTAGCTTCATACAACAGCCATTAAATACCATTAGGGTTCTTGAACATTAGGGAGTTCAAGCTATTGGAAGGTATAATTTAAGACAAGTTAAGGAGGACAAACTTTACCTTGAAGAATCCAAGTCTTAGCAAGTGGTAGTTCTATCCAGCAAGGTACTACAATTTTCTCCCTCTCGTGCTTGAGTAAATTAGGACACCTGTTGTGTGTTAGTGAGTTGGAAATTTTGACTTTTACAAGGTGTAATATTGGGGAGGAAGTTCTGGTGATTAGTGCATGTTGGGACAGCCATGGAGGGGAGTCCTCTTTAAATTCAGTTATGAGCTTGTTTGAGCACTTTAAAAGTAATGTTAGCTCTTCAAGTGTTGCTGATCAGAAACCATGATTCATATTGCTTATGTTACATTATTAGGTTTAAGGATTGTTTTATGTATGTTGTGATAAGGGATATGACTGGATGTGCGGAAAAGTTATAGAGACGTTAAACGACTTTAATATTGCAGGAAGTTTTGGGGAGGACCTGATACGAAGGTTTTACGGTATATAGACGCGATTAAAGGGAAAGGGAAGGAAAAAAAACAGTGGCTTGATAAATTGCATTCTTACTGCTTGGTTACTATTTGGGTGCGATCAAGTAGCTCAAATTGACTGATTAGCTACTAATACTAGTCTTACAACTTATTTTATTGTAGATTACTAATCTGTAGAGAAGGAGCTTAAGTCATACGAATCGAATATTATAGCAAGGTATGTAAGGCTATTCGATTTCCTATTTCTTTGGCATGAATCCAACACTTGCATTACAAAAAGTAAGCCTTCTGAGTTCCCTTGGTAGTGATTGATCCATAGTTGCAGTTCCTACTCCCTAGAGTATTAAAGTGAGTACTCTAATATGAGATTGTTACTAAATTTACATGCTTACTCTACCAAGTATTAGCATCCATGGTTTAAACTTGTTTCATCATCAATGTACCCTTGGCACGTATTTCCCTTATATAAATAAAAATGATTTTAGATGACGCATGGTACATATGTTTATATGTTGGATATACAATCTGCCCATAGCATGCCAACTTGCTTCAATTATCTATATATATGTCATCTTTTCACATGTTCATATGTTCCCTTTATTGGTTATCATTCTCATTGTGTTAGACTATAATGGTACTTCACAAGATCCCTACTTTCTCTATTGTACATTTTATATGTACTTACTTGGAATATGTATTCGTCATAAAGTTGAATCTGTAACACCCCAGGAAATTTTTCGAACTAAGACTCGAACCGTTCTTCGTAGTGAGTGATATTTTACCAAGGAATTTAAAATTTCATTAGTGTTAAGGTCACTATGTAGTACCTTGAGTTTCAAAAAGAATTAAATTGGAAATAGCAAAATCTGAAATTTTGCAAGTTATGCTTAAGTATGAGTTTTGGGTCGACTACAAACTGCCATAACTACTAGCTCAGAATGATTTAGGTGTGATTCCAGATACTGTAGTGAAGATCTTTGAATTATATTTCCAACGCCACCGAGTTTCCTATGTTTCGAGTTCGTATGAGTGAGATATGGCCTTTTGAAGATAGGTTGTCCAGTTAAGGAAAGTTAGCCAAAAATAGAGAGGGGTATTTTGATATTTTCCTTACCCAAAAAGATTTAATTCATTTTTAGTAATATTTTAAGTGTCTAATTCTATTAGATTCAGTTTTATAATCCTAAAATTATCCTAGGGTTTTAGTTGAGAGTTCATGAAGAAAAAAGAAGAGAAAAGAGGATCAAGCGTTCGTCGAGATTCTTGCATCCTGTTGCGGATTTTCGCCGTGGGTTTAATCCCTAAGATGTACGTAAGCTTCCATAGTGTTGGGTTTGTTCACCCACACACCAAACATGTTATTTTCAGCGCAAATTTCATTCTTGAAGTTGAAAGATTTGAGTTCTTGATGAGTTCTTGATAGGTGTTCTTTAAGTTCATACTACATCTTTTTGTGTTGGGTATTGGATGATTTCTTGAGATAAAAGTGAGTGTTTTAAGGGATGTATTGTGTAGATTAGAGTGTATTTATGTTAAGTAATCAATTCTAAGTGATTGGGGAAGAAACCATTCGATTCTAGGCGAAATAGGGTGAGAAAACGAGAAAAGAAACTTGCTGAATTTTCTGGGTTGGGGACCTGGCGCGATGCGCCAGCCAGAGCGCCCCAAACCCACCGCTAAAGTTAGGGGCTGGCGTCCCGCGCCACCCATAGAGCCAGGGTCGCCTGCCCCACCCTGTTTGTCGTCGGTTGCCCCGTTTGAGTTCGTTTAAAGTGCATCTTCACTCCTTTTCGATTCTAACTACTGAAAGCTACTTCTAAACACCTAAAATCATTCCTAACATGATCATAACTTCGAATTCATAAATCAAATTCAAGGTAGAGTTGAGAGTCAAGTTTGAGAGTTCTTTCAAACTTTTTGATAAGGTCCCTTAGAGTCTTTGAGGAGTCTTCTACAATTACTAGTAACTTGTTTCAAGACTCGAGCAAGTGAGTATCAGGATGAGGAGAATGTATTCATGAATCTACTTTGTCATCATGAGATCCTTCATATCATTAACCAAAACTCTTGAATTCATAATTCTCATTCAAGAGAGAGTTAAGAGTAAATTTCAAGTAAACCCTTGAGTTCAATTGTGAATCCTTTGAGATCTACTATAGATTTGAACTAAGTTCTGAGAAAGTAAGTAAGAGAATGAGAAGAGTCGTATACATGAGTCCATGTTGTTATGTAGACCATCGAGTCGAGTTGTTTCATGCCCATAATCCGCATGAACTTCGTAAGTTGAGAATCTTTCAAAGAAGTGATATCTTCAAGTTTTAAGCCTTTAAGTGTTGAGTTCCTAAGCCCTTTTGAGAATTATCTATGAGTTCTTGAGTTAAGAAGTTCATGCTTATAATTCCGCATGAACCATTTGAGTTGAACATTCTTTAAATGAGTAGTATCATTGAAGTTCTTAAGTTCCAAGTATTGAGTTCTATCTATGGTTATTGAAAACCTTGCATTGAGTCGTTCATGTCCCTAATTCGGCATGAACCATATTTTAAGGAGTCTCTTACAAATGTTTTAACTTTGTTTTAAGGCTTAAACTTTGAAGTTAAGTAAAGAGTAAGAGTAAAGTTTTTTTTGTAAACGTTTTAACTTTGTCTTAATACTTAAGTTTTGAGTTAAGCAAAGAGTAAAGAGTAAAAAGTAAAGAGTTGAGTTCATTTCCCAAAAGTTATTAGGGAGCTAAGTATTCCGAAAGAGGTTTATAAATGTTTTCACATTTGAGCAAGAAAGGAACTATGATTTCCAAAAGGGAACATCGATTCCAAGAGAGCTTTTAAGCTATGTTTTTGAGTAATTATATCCAACTAAAGAAAGAGGTGTTTAAAACACATATGAGCTAAAGTATATTTTCGGAGTAGAATTGAGCACCGAATTGGGGACGCGAGTTCATATTAACTCAAATCTCCATAAGAACCATGTGGCCAACATGGGATTTAACGGGTCATACTTTTTAGATGATCACGTAAGGTAAGCTACTAGATCCACTAAGTTATGTAAGGTCCTATACCGATGGCAAGGTATAGGATGGTCCTTGGCAGCGCGAGGTAAAGTGTTGTATCATCACTATAACTCTTAAGTGATGGTTGTCGGTTAGAGAAACTCCCACAAAATTTACTGTAGTTTTATATACACAGTTATTTGTATTTTTACATACATTTCAAAGTTATGTTGTATCGTCATACACAAAGAGTTGACAGCAGATTTTTAAACAGTTTGTTACTTTATATTGCACTTGTTTTATATTGCTTTATATTGCAATAAGTTAAGTCATGTTGAGTTGAGTATCTAATCTCTGATTTGAGTATCTTATCCTTCGATATTTCTGATTTGAGTAAGTTTGAGTAATTTTGAGTATTCCTTGAGTTGAGAAAGTTTGAGAAGAGGTAAGTATGTTTCATTTTTATCAAGTTTCAAGCTTATGTTTATGTTTTAGAACTCCCCTTACATGCTCGTAGATTCCACGTACTAAGCCATTTGGCTTACATCTTCTCATGATATAGACACATGTATTCAAGATCATCAACAGGAGCTTCATTGATACATCCGAGAGTTCGAGTTAGCTATGGTGAGCCTCCTTGTTCTCGGAGGATTTCATTTACTTTTCAGTTTAGTCAGGACATCATGGGTCTTGTCCCAACTTCCATATTTATTAGTTAGAGGCTTCATAGATAGTCAATATAGTTGATAAGTTTGTATTTTTTGTTTATTTTATTAAATATTTCAAAGACGTAAGTTGCCAATTTTGGGGCGAGTTGAATATATTTTATTATTCAGAGTTTTCATTTGAGTTAAAGTTTTAATTTAAGTTTTATGAACTTTTATTTCAGTTTTTTTAGCTTTGTATGCTTGAATAAGTTTTCCTCTTGTAGTCAGCCAGGATGAGGGTTGGCTTGGGTACTATCAATGGTCTTCGAGTGCCGACCACGTCCAGGGTGTAGGCTTGGGTCGTGACAGAATCTGCCCACATTCTCCCTTGGTTCCACGTTCACGTATACCTTGTATTTGATATTAGTTAGTGAGTATTTGGCTATCATATAGAGCTCAAATCTGTTGGTTGAATGTTAAATGTCTTCACTTTATATGTGTTTCAATTTGAGATATCAAAATACCTACAGAGTCATATAAGCTCCTCAGTATTACACGTTCATGTCACATTTGCTTCCCATCTCATTGTTATTATCGTAAGTCCATATTCATATGTCTTCTACTTATTGTCCATAGTTCCAAGTATATGTTTTCTACTACTTGTCCATAGTTCCAAATCTCAATAATGATTATGACCACTATAACAACAATCTCAAAAGAGTTATGAACATCAAAACAATAATCTCATAGAATAAATAATCTAAGTGAAGCAATCTGTATGATTATGGGTGGCAACCCAGGGGAAAATGCCTACCATGGGTCTATCCCAATTGGTATAGAAAGGTTCCAGCTCAGGGGCTAAAGCCTAGCATGGGTCGATCCCAATTAGTATAAGAGGGTGGCAGCTCTGGGGCGAAAGCCTAGCATGGGCCAATCCCAATTTGTGGAATTATGAGGACAACATCCCAGCGGTTAAAATGCCTAGCATAGGTCATCCTCTTCTACTGCTGATCAATTGGTCATTTGTATCATATGTCCTATAAATATCATACTTCAAACAAAAGTAAAGAAAAGAATATAACATGCACGATTCCACAAGTATGAGCAAAGGTGGTCTCTAATCCTTAATTATTGCTATTTGGTTTCACTTGATCTCTCATTTTACATATGGTTGTATTATGCCTTACATATTAAGTACATTCTTTCGTACTGACGTCCCTTATTAGGAACGCTACATTTCATGCTGCAGGTACAAATACTCAACTAGTAGATCTCCCCAATAGAAGCAAATGATACTCAGTGGTTGTTAGTGTACTCCAGGTTGATTCAGGGCTTTGCTGAGTCTTTACTATGTGTATTTGATAGTTGTACAGTCATGGAATCCAGTAAAGGCTTAATAGACATTGTAAAGCTATCATCTGAATTCATAGTTTCACATGTCACATGTATCGGTTTAGCTAGTCAACTGTGTTGTATATGAAGCTTCTCATTATTAAATATATCTTCATAGTAGTAGTTTACTTTCTCATCATAGGCGACTTGTAAAGCATGTGTTCATATGGTACTTGTCCGCCTCACCTAGGATTGGGGTGTGACAACTTTCTGTTTTGTTATTCTAATTTCAAGCACTTTGATTGAGTTTTAACATTTTACTTCACACATAAATAATAATAACTAGTGAGCTAGTAATTTTCATTTTTTTTAAAACGTTCTCTCTTTCTTCACAAATATTTTCGTCTGTCAAAAAATCTAACCAACTATTTCTTATTTTGTACTACTATGTATATATATATATATATATATATATATATATAGAGAGAGAGAGAGAGAGAGAGAGAGAAATACATATAGATTGATCTATAAAAGAGTGAAAATTTACTTTCATATAAAAATCTAGAACGTCATGAAAGATAACTTTCGTCCATATGATATTATTCATTGTTATAAATTTAACGGAAGAGAATGTTCTTTTTTAAGTATTAACACAGAAATATTTTGTTTCATATCCAAATCATCAAGGATTGGGAACATTACTATGATATCATCTTTCTAGAAAATCAATTAATGAGAAATTACAAACCTCTTTCTTTGTTTAGATTCATCATATATGTAAGAGTTTTGAACAATTTATACCGAGATGAAAACCTTAGATTAGTAGATATTAAATTAGCAAGATCATATTGGTGAAAATTGAAAAAACATTGAACTACTTTGTGTTTTACATTTCTACTAGAATATGGATAAGCAACACAAAGTAAATTGTGGAGATGAAATACTGGCAGTTCCAATATCTTGTATCGCACCTCAAGCAGATGTTTTGGAGGTACCTTTTTAAATATTCCTTCATTGTCTAACATACATATTTTAAGGATCTTAATATTTTTGATTTCAAGACATTTAGAGAAATCTTTTGATGCATTTTGGAATAACTTTTTTAATGTTAGTTCTCTTACAAGTTATCTAACTAGTCTAAAGATTCTTTTGTCTTTTTATGATTTTAGATGTCTAAATCTAAATGCATATATAATGATAACATGTAAAATAAAATTCTTTAAATTGAAATATCAATATTAAGATTATGCATTAGATATGAATAATAGATAGTTAAGATAACGTATTATTTAACTTGTATGTGACCATAGACAGAGTAGTATAGAACCACAAAGGCTTCATCTTAGTGAACCTCTAGAATATGCTCATCTCCAATCTTCACCGACCTAAAAAATATTATTGTCTCGTAAACCTCATTTATCTACGGATCAACATCACCAATATGCTAGACCCACAGATAATCTATGTAATCATATTTGATGAAGTTTATGCAAGTACAACAATCTCCTAAACTAATGTTGTTGCTTTCTCTACTGTTATATTAAGAGTATATAGAAGTGAAGGACTCAAATCTATCTCTAAATCATGCTCATCTGTTTATTGGTGGTTACATAAGTTACTAACAACAAATGACCACTTTGTTCCATAATTGATGAGAGTAAAGAGGCAGAATTGTAATTTCCACCAATAAACATAACATGATACATAATGTGACATATAATATATATTCATTAATATTAAAATGTCACACCAAACAATCCTCCACTCATTTTCATATTAAGATAAGGTTGTTCTTCACAACTTAGTTGAAGGTAGAAAAATATGCATAATAATGGTGTGCTCTGCATTCAACCTTCACTTATTAAAACAATAATCTTTACTCTAGAGTTAGTAGTGGTCTCAAAATTGAACTATGACTACTTAAGGGAAATAAAGTGTCATTGCTTACACCCAACAATCAAAGTGTTGACATAAGCTCTTTTTTAGCCAACACATTACGACCATGTGTTATCCTAGTTTTCATTAGTGTTTTTTAGAACAAGTCCATTTTCATAGAAAGTGGCCTACTTTCAAGCTTACGTAGGTGAAATCTGTCAAGAATGCTCCTATAATTTGACATCACACTAATACTAGATACAAACTTTCATTAAGAGATCAAGACTCAACCTCCACAAATCATTATAAGATAAATTCTCTCACATCATAAGGATTGAATAAATTTATAATAGTGCGTTTCACTACAATTCATAATATGATCCGTTCTTTCCATTGAACCTGGTTATAGGATCTGTAGTCCCATGGTTGGGTTTCCTCATATATGGCTAAGATTTTATGATCTTCAATTTCACCCCCCTCGATGTACTTCAGACTCTTTATCTTGCTAAGGCCTTAGTTTATAAATCTGCAAGATTGTCACAAATTTTAACACAATTAACATTAATGGTATACCAGTTATCAATATGATATCACAATACTGTGTGTTTTACTCATGAGTCTCAGTTTGCTGTTTTAGTAACAATTTTTTATTCAACCATTTTATTGGTGCTATCATAATTAATTTAATTTAGAAAAATAATTTTTCTAAATAAAGTGTTAGATAGTAAAATCAATTCACTTTTTGACAAGTTGAAAAGCTTAACTTTTTTACTTCAACCTCCAAAGTAGAATTATCAACAATATGATTTACTTTTCTCACTTCCATAAAATATCATCAAATTTTATTTATTTGCACCAATGAAACTTTTAAGTATAGCATAATATTTTTTCTCATAAAACAAACCACCAAATTTCGTACCAAGTAAATTAACTTGATTTTCTTGCATATGCTATACTTTATACAGAATATCCTATAAATTATATTTAGTCACATATCTCATATTTTTTATTGGACAAGGAAAAGCCTTCTTTCTTTGCCATGCAATTTTCATAATTGAATCAAAAGGAGTTGCAAGACTCACACAACCAATAAGATTGTATTTTACAATGTTTTCAACATTTTGTGACTTGACAAGGAAAATTCCGTCACATATTTTACGGTATTCTTTTCATTCCAAGAATGAAATTTATCTCACAAAAATATTTCATGTTAAATGACTACTCAACATGCTTTTCATAATTTATTTATAACTCTCATGTTAGAGCCAAAAATCAACTCATTATAGCCAAAACATAACATATGATTTATTTCATAATACATATATGCACTTGTAATGCCCTTTTTAGAGCATTTCTCAAAGATGCAAAAATCAATTTTTTTCACAAAGACTTTTTTCGTCATTTCACGAGCCCCCAATATTTTAATATTTTAAATATCATTTTTCATGAAATGTAGAATCACTTTATTCATGAAAATACTAGGTAAAAAAGTTTTTTTCCTTTACCCTTTCTCCACTTGAAGTGAGCAAGTAAAAAAATACTTTATATGTACTTATCTTCTCTTCCATCTCATGACGAGAGCGACGTTTGAGAGGAATGATATTGAGATGCCTTTCATGATATCCGCACTTTTTCAAACTGTAACAAAACATGAATCCCCTTAAAATTGTTGGTGTAACATTCAACGAATATAATAAATTAAAGTTGAATTAAAATAAACAAAAAATGAATAAATAAATATTTATGCTGAGGCGCGGATATCTCGCTCTCTTTAATGAGATTCAAGCGGAAGATGACATAATCTACACCGATCCAACAATATATCTCTTTACTTGTCCCCTCCATGATACAACAACCCTACAACATGTACAACTTAAACAACTCTAGATTAGTTGAAAAGTCAAAATCTTCCCATAAGAACACCTTCCTTCAACATATAATTATGCTCTTTTGTATAATGAATATAGTTGAAGACATAGAATATTTTCTATGTCTCTACTCTCTCTTTCACTACACTAATCTCAATATAAATACCATACAATACTACTCATCTGTTTCACTCTATATTTTCTTGTATACATCTTGTTGTATCTACTTCATGTTGGAAAACTGATTCGAGTATCTCAAAAAGAAGTGTTCACATTATTTTCTATATTCATCATATTAAATGGATGTTGATAATCTATTATTTATCTTATAAATCAGTTTGAATGTTGGTCATAATATGGCTGTTGCCAACGTATATTTCCCTTAATTTGCCTTCAAATCATTTGCCTTTATTCTTCATTATTGGCATTAATTCCTTTTTCTAACCGTTGGAGGCTTTAGCCTTATGTATGTTTTCATATAAATTTGGTTTTCCTCTAACATAAAAACAGACAGAACACAATACATATGAGAGTAAATCTTTTCTTCTATAGTCTATTGGTGTGCTGGGTTTTGTTCATTGAATCCTGGTTAGTTTCTGGGTCCTAGTTTTATACTAGAAGATCTTGTTGAATTCTGGGGAATACACCCATACCAGGTGAAATATCCTTAAGGACAGTGTCTTTCGACATGCCTCAAGCTATGAGAATTTCTTATAAGAGTTATTGATGAAGTACAAACTTTGGTGAATTCAGTACAAGTGTTCATCAAGAAGGTATTTTCCGTAATATTCACAACACTTGTATCCAACACAAGGAAAACTACCCTATTTATAGGTGATGAATTCTTTCTTGCAATGAATTGGAAGATAGTGGGTAGTAAATTTTCCAAATGAATAGCCCATGTGTTACATAAGTTACAAGACATAAAGATAGAATAATGGTGAAATGAAGAATTGGAGGTTACATAAGTTACTAACAACTAATGACCACTTTCTTCCACAATTGATGAGAGTAAAGAGGCACAAATGTACACTAATAGACATATCATGATACATAATGTGACATACAATATATTTTCATTAATATTAAAATGTCACACCAACACACACAAACACTCACACACATACATACATATATATATATATATATATCAAATATATGCCTAATCTTTAGTTTCATATACCCGAAAAATGTATCCATACTATATTGTATCAAACAATCGTGTATGCAATAGTGGTCTAATTTTGTCTTTGTTTCTAAAGGTTGTAATTTAGTAAGTGTAGCGTTCAATGCATGCTTACTAAATATAGATTTTTTAATAAAAGAAGTGTAACTGTATGTATGTATTATTTTAATAAGCGGGCAATTTAAATATTCTTGGAAACCTTCTTCATCACTTCATAGAAGTATTTAATTAACAAAAGATCTAATCAATTTTGTTTTCATATTTGCTACTTCAATATGAAAAAGCAGTACAAAGTGGATGGTGATGAAGATGTGTCATTAATGGAAGTTCCCATATCCTTTATCATATCCCAAGAATCAAAAGTTGATGTTATTGAGGTAAGCTTTTTTGAAGTTCCTCTGATTACTTTAGTGAACAAATTCTTATGTTAATTTTCCTTATTTTTAGTTAGGTCTTATACTAATGCCAAACATGATAGGTCATTCAAGATAAATTTTGTCGATAAGATATTATTTACTATTATAGAATTAATGGTTATAATGTATGAACATAGTTTTTAATTTTAAAAATAGAATAAAAAAATAATGTCACATATTTGTTTTAAGATTATATATAACACGTCTAAATATGAATGTGCATATGAATGATAAGATGTGTATTAAAAATCTCTTAATAGACTACTCAATATTAAGATGACATATTAAAATTTCAACACGAACATATAAGAATACTTATTATCATACAAATGAATATGTAAAAAGTTTCTTTGATTGAAAATGTAATAAATAAAGTATAGGAAAAATGGATAAATGATACCAAACTATGACCGAATTTGCAGTAACACACTCATACTTTATGGAGGACCTAGCATCCTCTTGAATATTTTTTTAAAAGCATCATTTTGACATTTATCCATTGTGACACAAGCCAAAATTCGATTATGAAAGAATATAATGATTTATGAGATTAAATTTCAATTGAAGTGTGAAGTAAGGGTTACTAATACTTTGTTGGAAGGAATTTTCTAAAATATGGGGGCGTGAGACAAGGCATTTAATGTTGTTAGTGGCGAGGCGTAAGTTGCAGAGATTTATGGGGAGCACTATCATGTATATTCAATGTTATAATTTTATTATAAAGAAAATAAGTAAAATAAAAACTTTTAATGATTCTACAATTTTTTTTAATAAATAACCTATAATATAGAGCAAACAATATTATGATTTTTATTTGAGAAATGTATTAATAACCAATAATGAAGAAGAAGTATTATAATTATTATTTGAGAAATATCATTACACTAATAACAAAAACTATGACCTCAAGCAAAAGAAATTCTAAAAAAATTAATGCCCATGGTGTACATTTTTATGTCTAGGAATTACATTTTTATCCTCGGAGCTAACACCCCAAATTCTAAGACACCTCAACCCTAAGACTCAACTCGTGAGTCACCCCAAAAACATTTTTTAAACCATTGGTTCGAAGAGTGCAAATGAGTGATAAAGATCAAACTTCTTTGTTCTTACCTTTAAATCAACATGCATGTACAAATGAAATAACAAAGAGTTGACTTTTCATTTCTCTCACCCGATAAAGGCTCATAGGACTTGCAAATTATGAGTGTATTACAATGAATTCAGTCATACTAAATGTGTCATTTCAGCTATTTATCAAGAAAATTATAATAGAAATACTATCCTCAAAGGCTCATAGGACTCAGCTACTGATGAGTCGTTAGATTGGACTCATTTAGGGCTATTTTAATAGAAATATTGTCCTCAAATGCTTATTTTCTCTCAATATCTAATAAAAACTCTCGAGTTTCAGGTATTTGAAGATTTAATGGAACCATGGACACTTAGGTGCGAAAAGGAACAAAAAGGCTGAAGAGAACGAAAAAACTGAAGCCTAAGCATCGCCAAGTAAACTTAGCAAATAGTCGACTGGACATACGTTGCCCTTTGTTCGACTACGCGAAGCCCTGAAGGAAGAGGATAAAAAAGGCGATGAAAGGAGCAGTCGGCATATCGTTGATCAGTTCCATGAAGTAGAAATATACCGCCCAATGGTCCAGGATGTAAATATGTTGTAGGCAAGCACAGAAGGGCGCCGAACCAGACGATCGGGGAATCGCCCAGTCGATTGGTGATTTCCACTTACCTCGCCGAACGATCCACCGCAACACTATTTTCTGAAACTATAAATACTAGCTCTTTATTAGTTTTGAGGGGATCCAAACATTATTGTAACTTTGAGACTTAGAATATTAGCTTTTGGATTTTTCTCTGAAGTTTGGAAAGGGTTTTTGGAAGACTTGTAGAAAGAAGTTCATCTTCCCCAAGTTGGAAGTGGCTCTTCTCTATTCTTCTTCCTTTGTTTAAATCAAGGTCTAATTTCTTATACCCATTTTATTTCTCTATCATTTTAGGTATAATTTCTTATTTCTTGATCTGTGGCTAAAATCCCACATTCTTGGGGTGTGATTTAGCAAATATGTGTTGATATTATTATTAGGTCTAGTTCGCTGATAGGTTAGATGCACTTTAATGGTGATTTCACCTAGTTGTTGTGGTTTAATTTAATAGGTTTGTAGTTGCAAACACAAAACCACCCATGTGTTTTCAGCTTGTGAGAGAGAGAGGTCGCGAAACCAAGACTGCTAGACTGATGGCCTAAGGAGTGGGTCGACATTAGGTTCAGCCCGAGAGGGTGAGCCCTAGTCCCATATCCTAACACTCAACTCGAGAGAGTGAATAGGTGAAGGCGTAGGATGGACTTCATGCGACAAATGGGTGTCCGAGAGGAACCCATTTGAAACGGGGCAAGTTGCCCGAAAGGTAACTTATTTCCATCTAAAGCTTAGCTTAGTCACTATTATCTTGCAAATTTCCTATCGAAAGCATGTGCCTAACGAATTATATCAATATATATTGCGGTCACACCCCAAGAACTTTTCCCCATACTTGATTTTCTCTTTATTTTTATTATTTTAGCTACTTGTGACAAAACTCCCTTTGATATTTGACACTTTTGTGTCACCCACTTGAATTTACTTAGTTTCTATTCGAAAATTTCTTTTAAACTACAACTAATTAGAAGGAAATGCTTGTTCAACTACTATTTGCACTACCACTCCCTTGGGCCACGACCTCAACCCTTGGTTGGGTTACTATATTATCGACAATCGTAGACACTCAAACCGTAGGTTAGTGTCGCTGGTCACGATAAGCATCACTCAACACTGATGCTGCTGAAATGAAGATCAAGATTCGATTTATGCGTGATTTGACTACTGAGGACCTAAACCTTCATCACGGTAAGATGAAGCGCAAGGTATGCGTCAGTACGTGAAAGGTACTGAGCATGTAGGGTAGATTATAGCTGAAATAAACATATAACTACATAAGCAAGAAAGCAAGAGCAAAATATGAACATAATATGGATACTTAATACTGAGCTAACTAAATGCAATGACGAATTTATAACATGCTACAACTGAAAACTGGTTGTACTGAGATGGGTCAATGCAATGAAGTCTGACTAAACTGTAGGAGCTACTAATAACAAATAATAAAACCACATGAGCTAAATGTGCAGTCCGATGTATACACCCCATCGAGAGGACCCCAATAGATTAAATGATTAACACATTATGACTGAATTTCTGTATTATACTAGATAGCTCAAACTAACATGCAAAGTGAGAATGCGCAATAATATACTCGTAATGACACATTCAAAAAAACAGAGGCATTTATATAGGAAATGAGTGAAATATCTGGCCTAGCATGGGTAGTTCATGAACTAAAGAAATACATAGCTAAGGTTCTGAAAGTCATGCAATAAATGAAATAATAACATAATAATTTGATTTTGAACATGTACATAACTAATTCAAGATAATCTGCTAATGTTCTAGAAACCCTAGGTCTAGTTATGATAAGGAAATCAATAATTTGATTGAAATCTAGAGACCTAATGGAAGAAAGGAACCCACTAGTGAAATCTCATATACCTAATGATGAATTCAACAGAGAAATCTTTTGATTTCGGGGATAGAGCTGAAGGAAACTTGTTGTTTTCTTGAAGTAGGGTTGTCATCTCTTTCTCTTCTTTCGCTTATAATTTTCTAAGCTTTGATTAAAGATTTGATTTAGGTAAGTTCTAGTTAAGTTTCTAGGCTAAAACTAACCAAAACCACATTGTTTAGGGTTAAAACGACGTAGTTTAGGTGTACAACGAATAGAGGAAAAAACCAAAACAACCTGCTTAAAAATCTGACAGGCCGACCACGGCCACTCTCACGGACCGTGTGAGGGACCATGGACCGTGAAGGTCGCGATGGTCCTCACTTAGTTCTATGGTCTGAGGGTACTGAGGTCTGATCCACAAGCCCCTACCACGACCCGAGTGGAGGACCACAGACCGTGAAGGTCTACGTGGTCCTCACATAGCCTGATGTATGGAGGCTCAGTTTTGGGGTCTACTAGTTAAGCTTTCATGGATGCTCCATGACCCATGTAAGGGACCACGGACTCTGAAGGTCCTCATGGTCCTCACTTAGGCGTTGGGATCTAAGAGACTGGCTATGTGGGCTACTAGTTAGGCTATACGGACCCCCGTGGTCCTTACTTGGGTGAGGGGTGTCTGAGGGCCCATGAAGGGTCCCGTGGTCTGATGTTCTAGCCTGGTAGACTACAAGTCCTGAAGATTGGCAGATCAACGGATCGTAGACCCTATCACGGTCTGTGAACACGATCGTGGTTCATGTCTTCAAGTAATTTTCGGCAACAAAAAATTTGGGTCTTGTTTACGAGGTGTTACAATATATCCCTCTTGGGAACATTTATTCTAGAATGAAGGCTAAAGTAGCAGAAATTGAGGGAAGGAGCTCCAAACCCTACCACTAAACACTGGAGACTGATTTCTGACTGAACTAAATTCCAAGAACTTGCAAATACGCTGAAAATGCAAGTATAAACTGAAGGAACATGTTACTAAGATTGAATTTATGCATGAATGACTGAAAATCTGAAGAGGAACTATTACCTCAAGCTAGAGTGGAATCGAAAGGAAAGAGGTGAGGATACTTGGCCTTCATGGCTGCTTCTGCTTCCCAAGTAGATCCCTCTACAGACTGACTCCTTCACAAAACCTTGACTAAAAGACTTCTTTGTATCTCAACCTTTGAACCTGACGATCAAGGATTTCAAGGGGTATCTCTTCATAACTGAGACTATCCTTCACAACCACACTTTCTAAAGGTACAATAGATGTTGGATTACCCACACACTTCTTCAACAATGAAATGTGGAAAATCGGATGCACTGCTGCTAGTTCTGTTGGCAACTCTCACTCAAACGCCACTTTACCGATCCTTTTCAAGATCTTGGAAGTGCCTACATATCTAGGACTGAGTTTCCTCTTCTTACCAAATCTCATCACCCTTTTCATAGGTGACAGTTTCAGGAAAACCCAATCATTAACTTGGATCTCTATTTCCCTTCTCCTTAAATCTGCAT
Organism: Solanum stenotomum; assembly: GCF_019186545.1. Classification (NCBI taxonomy): domain Eukaryota; kingdom Viridiplantae; phylum Streptophyta; class Magnoliopsida; order Solanales; family Solanaceae; genus Solanum; species Solanum stenotomum. The sequence continues at coordinate 77,163,756 of NC_064282.1, read as the reverse complement.
TGGATTTCTGGTGACTCTGGGCCTTCTTAAGTCGATCTCTAATAAATTGCACTTTCTCCAGAGCATCATGGACTGAATTTGATCCTATCAAGGGTTCTTCACCTACTTCAAACCAACCACATGAGACCTATATTTGCACCCATACAATGCCTCATAAGGGGCCATCTGAATGTTGAAATAGTAACTATTATTGTAAGTGAACTCTGTAAGATATAGGTGATCATCCCAACTACCCTTGAAGTCGATCACACAAGGTCTCAACATGTCCTCTAAGATCTGAATGGTACGCTCTGCCTGGTGATCCGTCTGCAGATGAAATGTTGTGGTAAGGTTAACTTGAGTACCAAGACCTTTTTGAAATGTTTTCGAGAAATAAGAGGTAAACTGAAGACCTCTATCTGAGGTGATAGACAAAGGAACCCCATGCAACCTCACAATCTCATTAATGTAGAGCTTGGCATAGTCCTCCACTAAATTTGTTGTCTTGACTGCCAAAATGCATAAAGACTTAGTAACTCTATCAACTATCACCCAAATGGAGTCATCCTGTTTGCGAGTAAGAGGTAAACCCATGATGAAGTCCATGTTGATCACTTCCCACTTCCAAGTAGGACTGTCAATCTCTTGAGTCATACTTCCTGGTTACTAATATTCTACCTTGACTTGCTGGAAATTAGGTCACTTAGCCACAAAATCCGCTATATCTCTTTTCATGTCATTCCACCAATAGACTTCCCGCATATCGTGGTACATTTTAGTGGCTCCTGGATGAATATAATATCTGGAGTTATGGGTTTCTACAAGAATCTGTTGTCTCAACTCACCCACCTTAGGAAGACATAATCGACCCCGATAGGGAAGTACACTGATGTTTGTGTAATCACGACACAACTTCTAATGCAAGTGTCTAGGATCATACAATAGTTTAGTAACCCAACCAAGGGTTGGGATCGTCCTAATAGAGTGGTTTTGAGAATTTCTAGAAAAATAAAATTTAGATCTAACTAGTCGTAGCTAAAGACATTAACGAGAAAAATCATTGTGAATTAAAAAAGGGGACACAAGATTGTCAATTAACAATGGGGGGTTTTGTCACAAGTAAGGTAAAAACAAGAAAATCCACAAGGGTTTCGAAGTAATGATAGGGGATTCTTGGGATGTGATGGGAATACAGCTTAAGCTAGATTATTGGGTGCATGCTTGCGATAGAAAATTTATAGAGTAATAGTTACCAGGCTAAGCTTTATATTGGAATAAGTTCTCTCTCGAGTAACCTACCCTATTTCAAATAGGTTCCTCTCGGACACCCACTTGCCGCATGAAGACCAACCTACGTGTTACCCCACTCACTCTCTCAAGTTGAGTGTTATGATATGGGACTAGGGTTCACTCACTCTAGTTGAACCTCATGTCGACCCATTCCTTAGGCCATCAATCTAGTAGTCTTGGTTTCGCGACTTCTCACTCGAGCAAGCTGAAAACACATAAATAATTGTGTATTTGCAACTACAAATTTTTTAAATTCATTCACTATACTTGACAAAATCACCATTAAACTACATCTAATCTATCAGCAAACAACACCCAACAACATTCTTAATCCATATTCGCTAAATCATACCTCAAATATGCCTTTGCAGGTATAGATCGAGTTGCCACAGCTTTCTTCTGTTTCTTTTCCACTTATTCCTTACGATATTTGACTTCGATCTTTCGAATACTGGTGGAGGCGGTGGCAACCAATTCTACATCATTCTTTGCATCTCTAGGCACCCAAGCCCTTTTGTACAATGCAGTGATTAATATCGTGAAAATGAGAGATGTCTGGCTGTTCTTTACATGCATATGGATCTAGAAAGTAATGATCATCCCTAGATTTATCCTGGTTTTCTCTATGTCGCATCCAAGACAGGCTGCCTTGGCATGGTGAAGGATTGATTCATTCAGTAATGGCATAATTGTGCTACTGATTAACCCAAACCAGTATGTTGCAGGTATGTTTAGATCATTCTTTTCAATCGAAACACCTTCTCCTAACCATTTTGGAGCATTTTCACATGATATTAGCGGTGCTAACCACTTTTTCATTGCATCCAACTTTTCTATTCTGATCAAATGTTGACAGTAATCATTATTGTTTTCGGACATACCCAATACCGTGTTGATAGCCTCACTGTCACAAACTACCTTGCTTCCTTTAACAACCACGTAATCAACTTCTTTAAAAGGCGATACCAGCGTCTTCCGTTGAGGTACCAATGCACTATATACATTGTGAAATTCACTGACCTAGCTTGGTATATAAAGGCCACGAGCTTTTGTAAAGATTTGGAATTTGTGATATTTCAGGCACTCTATTATCTCAGGATACCTATCGATTACCCTATCTATGGACAACCGTTTCTCGTCAATGATCATTCTCAGCTCCTCAGACTCTAATCTATTCATTCATTTAGGTAGGGGCTTGTATTGGAGGTACCAGTACTATTGCCTGCTCCGGAACTGGAGGAGTAGGAGTGGTGGATCGAGGGTTTCTGATCTGAGATGAGTCGTTTAGCTGTTTAGATAGTAATTCATTTCTCTGTGCCTTTATCGGTTCATCTTCTTCTGAACCGATACTTTCACTGTCATATGTTGTTGGGTCGTTGGTGTAAAAACCAATACTATCGGAGCTTGCATTTGATAGCTCCACGGTTTTGTCCTTGCCCTTACCTTTCCCACCAAATGTGGAAAGTTTAGTGGCCTTGTTCTTGGACACAATTGCATCCTTTTTGAGTGTGATCCCTTTTTACTTGCCTCTGGGTGGTGTGTTGCTACCTGCTTTGTTAGGTTTAAAAAGATTGGGAAGAGTTAGGAGAGAAATCAAGTAGAAGTACAGGCAATCTTCTGTAGGAAAACTTGCCAAGTGGATCAGCAAGTCGCCGAACCTCTTTGGCGAGCTAACTTGGGCTCGCCGAAAGGGTTGGCTTCAAATCATAATAAGTCAGTGATGGGAAGGTATTTTTGGGTGAATCGCCGACTACTTTCAGTGAACAAGTGTTTGTCCACCGAAAATTATAGTGTGTAAGGGTCTAAGGGGGCAAATAAAGAGCGCTAACGAGTACCTTCGGCGATTAGCCGAGTGCATTCGACGAAAGCACGCAGCTCGCTGAAAGTTACAGACTCAAACCACAAACTTAACACAAAATTTAACGTGAGATGAAGAAAATAGGCTAATCGCCGAGTGATTCGGGTAGCTCGACTCAGCTCGCCAAATGGCCTAACGTACCCATTTTCAATCCACCTTCTCCAATTCAATCCCGCAAGCCCCGAAAACAAATTCAAACAATATACTTGCGAAATTCAAACAAGTCCCGCACTACCAAATGCCTCGGGATACTCAGGTTTCTCCCAGATTTGCTAAATTTGGCCATTTGACGATATCTGCTCTTAAGAGTGATGTCCCTCTCTCTATCATTGAGTAGTTCTCATTGTTTAGCACAAACAATGGCTAATCAGATTTCACCCAATCAATCTAAACAGCACGTAAGCACACCCCAATATAATTTCACTCATTTAAAAACACACAAGTTATGAGCATTTGACTATCAAATCAATACGGGCAAGATTTTCTGATTTAAATAGGCATTTAAGCATTCTAATCCTATCAGAGAGGCCCAACACACATCAATAGGATACGGTCATTGCAAAAGAGTACAAACTATTCAAAACTAAACTTGGGGCTCGGAGAACTAACCTTTTGTGCCGATTAAAATATGATTGAAAATCTAGGCAGCAAACAAATCCACTTCCGAGCACAAAGCAATTAACCACAGTATTATGATAATGCTGAAATAGGGAAAATACTACCTTGGTGTGAGTTTGTGAAGATTTATAGCAAGGGAAAGTGAAGGATTTCAAATTCTAGGACTTTTGGCCATTATAAACCGTCCAGTTTTTGACCATTCGGCAACATTAGTTGAACTCACCGATACAATCGGCGAATCACCGAGTGGTCATTGGACTAGCTAAGTTTTAGAAAACCATCAGTCAAAGTGATTGTCCAAACGGCGGTCTTCGTTGATATCGCCAACTTGTTCGGCGATTCGCTAAATGGAACTATTAACTCGCCAAATGTGATTTCCACCCACTCTCCATACTTTAACATGCATATTCAACATACCATTATTTCTGAAACAACGATAAACCATTTAAAAAGGTTTTGGGTAGCCTCCCAAACAACGCCTCAGTTAACGTCGTGGCACGATGCATGTCAGCTGTCAAATTCCATTTTTGGGGTTAGCCATCATATCAAGAGGGAACCCCCTATTTTGTTTCGAGTGTAGATTGGGCAACTGATGACCGATAAGGTTCTCGAGCAGTTGTACAGCTCTGCATTGAGACCAAATCAATCGTTTTATCCCTTCAATGTCTTCCTTCATTTCATCCAGCTTTCTATCTCGCTTAGTTACCTTGTGGAGAATGATTGAGAGCATGCACTCAAAGCATTTCACCTCATTGTTCTTGGGATTTCTTCGCTCATTAGGAGGGATGTATTTATCCTTCCTTTTGTACTGGACTTCGATCTTCACCATATTTTTGTCCAACTAATCAAATCTGAGTCATTAGGGCAACCAACATGAACTCTTTTTCTACCTCTTGGTCCGTTTAAACCATTGTATTAAGCAGTTGGGCTGCTCTCACGTATGACTATATTTTAAGGCCTCCTGGAATGAGTTGGTCGACCAACCTGTTGTTTCCGGGACCAAGACTTTTGTACAAGCAGTCTAGGAGTGCCATGTCAGGATTGTTATGAATTAGGCATTGAGTGATGAGGTTATTAAACCTTGCCCATGACTTGTGCATCTGTTCACCTTTCGATTGCTTGAAGGTGAGGATACGATACCGGAACATCATTACCTTTAATGGAAGAAAGTCCATTAGCTCCCGAATACTGCTCGCGTCCTCCGCTTGGATACAGACAAACCAACAAAAAAAAACTAAACATTAAGTTAGTAAAATATGACTAAGAAGAACAAAAATTCTATTAATCTAAAAAACATCAAATAACTCCAATCCCCGGCTGCGGCGCCATTTTGATGTTTGTGTAATCAAGACACAACATCCAATGCAAGTGTCTACGATTGTACAATAGTTTAGTAACCCAACCAAGGGTTGGGATCGTCCCAAGAGAGTGGTTTTGAGAATTTATAGAAAAATAAAATTTATTCTAACCAGTCGTAGCTAAAGGCATTAGCGAGTAAAAACATTATAAATTAAAAAGGGGGACACCAGAGTGTCAATTAACAATGGTGGGTTTTGTCACAAGTAAGGTAAAAACATCAAAATAAACAAGGGTTTCTAAGTAATGAGAGGGGATCCTTGGGATGTGACAGGAATACCTGTTAAGCTAGATTATTGGGTACATTCTTGCGATAGAAAATTTACAAAGTAAGAGTGACTAGGCTAAGCTTTATGCGGGAATAAGTTCCCTCTCGAGCAACTTACCACGTTTCAAATGAGTTCCTCTCGAACACCCACTTGCCGCATAAAGATCGGCCTACCCTTACCCCACTCACTCTATTGAGCTGAGTGTTATGATATAGGACTAGGGTTCACTCTGTCGAGTTGAACATCATGTCGACCCACTCCTTACGCCATCAATCTAACAGGCTTGGTTTCACGACTTCTCTCTCGAGCAAGCCTAAAACACATAAATAAACTTATATTTACAACTACAAATTTGTTAAATTCATCCACGAAATCACCATTAAACTATATCTAATCAATCAGCAAACAAAACCCAACAACAATCTTAACCCATATTTGCTAAATCACACCCCAAGAATGGGGTTTTTAGCCACACATCAAAAGATATAAATTTATACCTAAATGAGGTTGCATTCAAATGCGTATGAAGATTTAAGTCTTGTTATAGGCCAAGAATGAATAATCCAATGGACCGAAGTACAAATCCTTGGAGATGAAACCCTCTTTTTCTTCAAGTCTTCAAAACCCTCTCAAACTCAGAGCAAAAATACTAAAAAGTACTATTCTATATGAAAAATATAATACTTGTTTGACACCAAAACTAAAAATTGTAACTACTATTTATATTTATCACATATTTGTGCTACATCGGATGATTCGGCGTCGTTAGTCGGAATCGCCGATCAACTCGGCAATTCACCCTTTGGCGTAGTTCATCGCCATCTTGCACTAGTCCTCAATATCGTCGTGCTTTGGGTCACTGCGCGACATGGTACTGCTTCGCGAAACTTATCGGTGATGTGCCGACTGCTCCCCTTTTCTGTCAACTTGATCCTTTCCTTCAGGGCTCAGCACACTGGAACAAAAGGTGAATATGTGATATGTTGGCGATTCGCCGAATGAGTTCGGCGATTCGCAGATCTTCATTTTCACATTGTTTTAGCTTCTTCTGCTCATGTTTGCTCGATCATGTCCATGCTTTCCCTCAAACTTCAAATACCTAAAACTTCAACATTTTCATCATATATCGAGACAAAACATACATTTGAGCACACAATTTCTATTAAAATATAGCCCTAAATTAGTCCAATTTGTGGACTCATCATACACCATCTCCCCCTTGGTAGAAAACCTCCATTCTCTGCTGGTGGATTGCACCCTTTAGGTCAAGCAATATTGGATCACTGTCTTACTTTTCCTTAACTTTCTCTACCAAAAAAAGATTTTTCCCCATTCTAAACCGTTATACCACTATCGGATATGCTTATAAAATGAACTCCTAGGCGAACAAGTCTGTGAACATATCTTGCTAGTTCCTTTCTTTCTTCCTCAACATGTGTTACACTACCTATAGATAGTCTGCTAAGAGCATCTGCTACTACATTGACCTTACCAGGATGGTAATACTCACTCATATCATAATCTTTAAGGAACTCTAGCCATCTTCTCTGGTGAAGATTCAAATCTTACTGGATGAACACATAATGAAGGCTCTTATGGTCTGTGAACACATCTACGTGAAAACCATAAAAGTAATGTCTCAAAATCTTAAGTGCAAACACCACTGTTGCAAGCTTAACGTCATAACTCGGATAGTTTTTCTCATGCACCTTAAGTTGTATAGAAGGATAAGTTATAACCTTACCTCGCTGCATCAACACAGAACCTAGGCCGATTCTTGAAGCATCACAATATATAACATAACCATTTAACCCCTCTGGTAGGGTCAAAACAGGAGATGTAGGCAACCTAGTTTTCAGTTATGCAAAGCTTTTCTCACAATCATTTGACCACTGATACTTGACCATTTTCTATGTCAATTTAGTCAATGGAGAGTCTATGGACAAAAACCCTTCCATGAACCTTCTGTAATAACCTGCTAGACCTAAGAAACTTCTGATATCTATAGGAGAGTTAGGTCTGGCCCATTGTTTCACTTGTTCTATCTTTTGGGAATTCACTCGGATCCCTTCAATAGACATAATATGCCCATGGAAAGCGACTGACTGCACCCAAAACTCACATTTGTTAAACTTAGTGAATAACTGGCGATCCTTGAGAGTTTGCTGAACAACCCTCAAATGACTCACATGTTCTTTCTCATTCCTAGAATAAATGAAGATATAATCGATAAAGATGATAACGAACAATTCCAAATACTGCTTTAACACTCTGTTCATCAAATCCATGAAAGGTGCAGGAGCATTGGATAGTCCAAATGACATAACTACGAATTCATAATGACCCTACCGAATTCTGAAGGCTATCTTTGGAATGTCACTGTCTCTTACGTTAAGCTGATATAACCATATCTAAGGTCTATTATTGAGAAATGACTAGCACCCTAAAGTTACTCAAAGAAGTCATCAATCCAGGGAATGGGATACTTATTCTTAATTGCGACTTTGTTCAACTGCCTATAGTCAATGCACATTATGAGAGAACCATATTTCTTCTTTACGAACAACACGGGTGCACCCCATGGCAAAATACTAGGTCTGATGAAGCCCTTATATAGTAGGTCTTTCAACTAATATTTCAATTCCTTAAGCTCTGCTGGAGCCAATCTGTAAAGAGAAATAGAGATAGGTTGGGTATCTGGAAAGATATCAATTTCAAAGTCGATTTCCCTTTCAGGAGGAACTCCGGGAATATATGTCTAGAAAAATTTCTTGGAACTCATTCACTACTGGAACTAACTGAAGAGTTGGGGTTTCAGAGCTTGAATCCTTAACCCGAACTTGATAATAGAGCTAACCCTTAGAAATTATCTTTCTGGTCTTAAGGCAAGAAATGTATCAACCCATAGGCGCTAAGCTACTAACCTTAAATTCTAACATTGGTTCGTTTGAAAACTGAAAACGAACAATCTTAGTTCTACAATCGACTGAGGCATAACATGAATGTAAGCAATACATGCCTAGAATGAGATCGAAGTCTACCATTTTTAACTCCACAAGATTTGCTGAGGTAACTTTTTTGGAGACTTTGACAGGGAAATTTTTGTATACCCGTCTAGCTATGACTTGATCAGCGACTGGAGTAGAGACTGAGAAAAGCTCTGAGAGTGTTTCTGGACTAACACTGAATTTGACAATAAGAAGTTACAAAAGACAAAGTTGACCCTGGATCTAACAATTTATAAACCTCAAGATCAAAGACTTGCAGCGTACTAGTGAATACATCAGCAGAATATTCCTGATCTTGGCAAGCCTAAAGAGCATATAACCTCTTTTGGCGTTGTCCACCACATGTACCAGATGAGTTAACCTACTGAGTCGAGTGACCTACTGGCACTTCATTAACCCTATCTAGAAGGACAATCCTTCAACCTGTGACAAGACTAACCACACCCAAAGCATACTTCCTTTCTTGCAATACACTTGCTCGAATGGTTCTTACTACATTTCGGACAAGGTGGGTAGGTTTTGGTGCCTGAAACACTTCCCTGAGACCTAGAGCCTAGTGCCCTACCTTTCTAATTATTACGAAACTTGGAGGATGGAACACTAGTTGATGAAGGGGCTGGGGCTGAAAAATTCTGCTGACGCTGCTAGCGATTTCCACCACCCGATTTCTGTTGAGAATACTCACAGTTTCCAGTCCTAGCCTTCTTATTTTCCTTGGTTTGTTCCCTAAGCTTATCACCCTCAACTTGCTGAGCCTGAGTCATGAGCCTAGAGATGTTCATATTTTCCAACAACATAGCATTCAGGCACTCTGGTTTCTCTAAGTCGGACACTCCATATAGAAACTTACTCACGTGAACCCATGGAATTAGCAACCATAAGGAGCATACCTGGAGAGTTGGGTGAACTTGATCCCATACTCTTGGACAATCATAGATCCCTGCATAAAGTTCATGAACTCCTTAGCTTTTGCTTCTCTCAACGCTCTTGGGAAAAACCTATCCAGAAAGGTTTCACAAAAGCAATCCCAAGTGATAGGAGTTGCATCCATACCTCTGTTCTCGTTCCACTAAGTATACCAGATACGAACTACATCCTAAAGTGGATAAGATTCTAACTCAACCCGATCATTCCCAGTTATATGCATCACTTCAAAGATCTTCTTGACCTCATCAATGAAGTTTTGGAGATTATCTCCAACTTGTGATCCTAAGAACTCTGGCGGATTCATCATATCAAAATTGCGAACCCTAGCTACAATTGAACCAACATTAGCATTTGCCTGAACTGGAGCCCGCTGATTGTTCTGGTTTTCCATCCTCTGACCCAACATCTGAATGACGTTCCCGAATTCTGCATTCAAAACTTCCCAATCTGGGACTTGAGGAGCTACATTTGCATTTCTGGCATTCGCATTCCTAGCGCTAGCTCTACAAAGAGGCATGATCTGAAACATAGAACATTGAGTTAATATGGAATTAGATCACACCTTATGCACGATAAGAGCAACAAGAAAATGAATATTTTTCCTAAGAAACTTTGTAGCCTCCCTCTCATTGGATGTGGGGCACTTCACACACATGAAAATAACTCTACTTAGTGCGGCATTTAAGATATCCTAGGACTCTTAAACCTAGTGCTCTGATACCAAGTTTGTCACGCCCCAAGCTACCCTGGAGACGCGAACACGGGACCTAGGATCACAAGTGACCCCAAGCTAACCCTGCTAGCATGACATGAGCATATTATGATAACAAAACTGATGTAGAAACTTAAATATCATGAAAATGAAAGTGATAGGGAATACCCATATACTAGAACTGAATATAACAATCTAAGAGCTTAATACAAAAGAAATACCAAACTTAAATACTAAGCTCAATGTACTATGTGTGAAACAACCCTCTAAACTGACTAGAAATGTTGAGACATGATCCAACTAGATCTAGAAAAAGTTAAACTGAAGACTAATAGCAATAAAGATAAACACGTCCCTAGTCCTCGAAGAATGATGAGTTACCACAGATACTGCTGAAGTGAAGATCCGGATCCAATCTATGCGTGATCTGACTTCTGAGGACCTGAACCTACATCACAAGAAGATGTAGCATAGAGTATGTGTCAGCACTTGAAAGGTACTGAGCATGTAGGATATAATATAGTTGAAATAAACATATAACTGAACAAGCAATAAAGCAAGAGCAAAATATGAACATAATATGGATATTGAGTACTGAGCTAACTAAGTGCAATGACTAATTTATAACATGCTGCAACAGAATACTGACTGTACTTAGATATGGTCAATGCAATGGAGTCTGACTGAACTATAGGAGTTACTAATAACTAGTAATAAAACCACATGAGCTAAATGTGGAGTCCGATATATACGCCCAATCGAGAGGACCCACTATACCATGCTAGAGGTATAGAGGCAAGATGGCATGATAACTAACATGATGCCCATAGAGGGGACTTACACCCTACGTGGCTCGTAGTTCTGGGACTATATGGTTGACTGACCCTACTCTAACTCGGTATTAACCTACTCCCAATAGATTAAATGATTAACATATTATGATTGAATTTCTGTATTATACTGGATAGCTCAAACTAACATGCAAACTGAGAATGCACAATAATATACTCGTAATGACACTTTCAAAAAAACTGAGGCATGTATATCTGAAATGGCTGAAATATTTGGCCTAGCATATGTATTTCATGAACTAAAGAAGTAAATAACTTAGATTCTAAAATTCATGCAAGAAACAAAGTAATAACATGATAATCTGATTTGGAACATGTACATAACCAATTAATGATAATCTGCTGAAGTTCTAGAAACCCTAGGTCTAGTCATGATAAGGTAATCAAGAATTTGACTAAAATCTATCGACCTAATGGGCGAAAGGAACCCACTAGTGAAATCCCACATACCTGGTGATGAATTCCGTAGAGAAATCTTTCGATTTTGGGGCTGGAACTAAAGAAAATTTGTTGTTTTCTTGAACTAGGGTTCTCGCCTCTCTCTCTCCTCTTTCGCTTCTAATTTTCTATGTTTTGATTAAAGATTTGACTTAAGTAAGGTCTAGTTCTGTTTCTAGGCTAAAACTGACCAAAACCACGTAGTTTAGGATTATAACGACCTAGTTTAGGTTTGCAATGAATAAGGGAAAACACCGAAAAACCAGTAGGTCTGGGGGTCTGCTGGTGAATCTTCCATTAATGCCCCAATGACCCATGTGAGGGACCACGAACCGTGAAGGTCCTTGTGGGCCTCACTTAGGCCTAGGAATGTAAGGGACTGGCTAGGGGGGCTACTGGTTAGGCTCCACGGACGCCACCACAACCTATCTTCAGGACCACAGACCATGAAGGTCCCCATGGTCCTCACTTGGGCGAGGGGTATCTGAGGGCTAGGCTAGGTTTCTACTAGTTAACCTCTACGAGGGCCACCACAGCCCGTCATCAAGACCACGGCCCGTGGAGGNATCGGATATGCTTATAAGATGAACTCCTAGGCGAGCAAGTTTGTCAACATATCTTGATAGTTCCTTTCTTTCTTCCTTAACATGTTTTACAGTACCTATAGATAGTCTGCTAAGAGCATCTGCTACTACATTGACCTTACCAGGATGGTAATAAACACTCATAACATAATCTTTAAGGAACTCTAGCCATCTTCTCTGGTGAAGATTCAAACTTTCTGGGTGAACACACACTGAAGGCTCTTATGTTCTGTGAACACATATACGTGAAAACCATACAAGTAATGTCTCAAAATCTTAAGTGCAAACAGCATTGTTGCAAGCTCAACGTCATAAGTCAGATAGTTTTTCTCATGCACCTTAAGTTGTCTAGAAGCATAAGTTATAACCTTACCTCGCTGCATCAACACAGAATCTAGGTCGATTCTTGAAGCATCACAATATATAACATAACCATTTAACCCCTCTGGTAGGGTCAAAACAGGAGATGTAGGCAACCTAGTTTTCAGTTATGCAAAGCTTTTCTCACAATCATTTGACCACTGATACTTGACCATTTTCTATGTCAATTTAGTCAATGGAGAGTCTATGGACAAAAACCCTTCCATGAACCTTCTGTAATAACCTGCTTGACCCAAGAAACTTCTAATATCTATAGGAGAGGTAGGTCTGGGCCATTGCTTCACTGGTTCTATCTTCTGGGAATCCACTCGGATCCTTTCACTAGAAATAAAATCCCCATGGAAAGCGATTGACTGCACCCAAAACTCACATTTCTTAAACTTAGTGAATAACTGGCGATCCTTGAGATTTTGCGGAACAACCCTTAAATGACTCGCATGTTCTTCCTCATTCCTAGAATAAATGAAGATATAATCGATAAAGACGATAACGAACAAGTCCAAATACTGTTTGAACACTCTGTTCATCAAATCCATGAAAGGTGCAGGAGCATTGGATAGTCCAAATGACATAACTACGAATTCAGAATGAGCCTATCGAATTCTGAAGGCTATCTTTGGAATGTCACTATCTCTTACGTTAAGCTGATGATAACCAGATCTGAGGTCTATCATTGAGAAATGACTAGCACCCAAAAGTTACTCAAAGAAGTCATCAATCCCGGGAATGGGATACTTATTCTTTATTGCGACCTTGTTCAACTGCCTATAGTCAATGCACATTATGAGAGAACCATCTTTCTTCTTTACGAACAACACAGGTGCACCCCATGGCAAAATACTAGGTCTGAAAAGACCTACTGTTTCAATTCCTTAAGCTGTGCTGGAGCCATTCTGTAAAGAGAAATAGAGATAGGTTGGGTATCTGGAAAGATATCAATTTCAAAGTCGATTTCCCTTTCAGGAGGAACTCCGGGAATATATGTCTAGAAAAACTTCTAGGAACTCATTCACTACTGGAACTAACTGAAGAGTTGGGGTTTCAAGGCTTGAATCCTTAACTCGAACTTGATGATAGAGATAACCCTTAGAAATTATCTTTCTGGTCTTAAGGTAAGAAATATATCAACCCATAGGCGCTAAGCTACTAACCTTCAATTCTAACATTGGTTCGTCTGGAAACTGAAAACGAACAATCCTAGTTCTACAATCGACTGAGGCATAACATGAATGTAACCAATACATGCCTAGAATGAGATCGAAGTCTACCATTTCTAACTCCACAAGATTTGCTGAGGTAACTTTTTGAGAGATTTGACAGGGCAATTTTTGTATACCCGTCTAGCTATGATTGATCAGCGACTGGAGTAGAGACTGAGAAAAGTTCTGAGAGTGTTTCTGGACTAACACTGAATTTGACCATAAGAGGTTACAGAAGACAAAGTTGACCCTGGATCTGACAATTCATAAACCTCAAGATCAAAGACTTGCAACATACTAGTGAATACATCAGCAGAATATTCCTGATCTTGGCGAACCTGAAGAACATATAACCTCTTTTGGCGTTATCCACCACATGTACCAGATGAGTTACCCTGCTGAGTCGGGTGACCTACTGGCACTTCATTAACCCTGTCTGGAAGGACAATCCTTCAACCTGTGACTAGACTAACAACACCCAAAGCATATTTCCTTTCTTGCAATACAGTCGCCCAAATGGTTCTTACTACATTTTGGACAAGGTAGGTAGGTTTTTGTGCCTGAAACACTCCTCTAAGACGTAGAGCCTGATGCCCTACCTTTCTAATTTTTACGAAACTTGGAGGATGGATCACTAGCTAATGTAAGGGCTTGGGCTGAAAATTTCTGCTGACGCTGCTAGCGATTTCCACCACCCGATTTCTGTTGAGAATACTCATAGTTTCCAGTCCTAGCCTTCTTATTTTCCTTGGCTTGTTCCCTACGCTTATCGCCCTCAACTTGCTGAGCCTGAGTCATGAGCCTAGAGATGTTCATATTTTCCAACAACATAGCATTCAGGCACTCTGGTTTCACTAAGTCGGACACTACATATAGAAACTTACTCATGTGAGCCTATGGATTTAGCAACAATGAGAAGCATACCTGGAGAGTTGGGTGAACTTGATCCCATACTCTTGGACAATCATAGATACTTGCATCAAGTTCATGAACTCCTTAGCTTTTGCTTCTCTCAACGCTCTTGGGAAAAACCTATCCAGAAAGGTTTCACTAAAGCAATCCCAAGTGATAGGAGTTGCATCAATACCTCTGTTCTCCTTCCACTGAGTATACCAGATACGAGCTACATCCTAAAGTGGATAAGAGTCTAACTCAACCCGATCATTCCCAGTTATATGCATCCCTTCAAAGATATTCTTAACCACATTAATGAAGTTTTGGAGATTATCTCAAACTTGTGATGCTAAGAACTCTGGCAGATTCATCATATCAAAATTGCGAACCCTAGCTAGAGTTGAACGAACATTAGCATTTGCCTGAACTGGAGCCCGCTGATTGTTCTGCTTTTCCAAACTCTAACCCAACATCTCAATGGCATTCCTGAATTCTGCATTCAAAACTTCCCGATCTGGGACTTGAGGAGCTGCGTTTGCATTTCTAGCATTCGTATTCCTGGCATTAGCTCTACAAAAAGGCATGATCTAAAACATAGAACGTCGAGTTAATATGGAATTAGATCACCTTATGCACAATAAGAGTGAAAATTAATATTTTTCCTAAGACAATTTGTATCCTCCCTCTTATTAGATGTGGAGCACTTCACACCCATGAAAATGACTCTACTTAGTGCGGCATTTCAGATATCCTAGCACTACTAAACCTAGTGCTCTGATACCAAGTTTGTCATGCCCTAAGCTACCCTGAAGACGCGGACACGTGACCTAGGATCACAAGTGACCCCAAGTTAACCCTGTTGGCATGACATGAGAATACTATGATAACAAAACTGATGCAGAAACTTAAATATCATGAAAATGAAAGGGATGGGGAATACCCATATACTAGAACTGAATATAACAATCTAAGAGCTTAATACAAAAGAAATACCAAACTCAAATACTAAGTTGAATGTACTATGTGTGAAATAAGCCTTTAAGCTGACTAGAAATGTTGGGACATGCCCCAACTAGATCTAGCAAAACTTAAACGGAAAACTAGTAGCAATAAAGATAAATACGTCCCTAGTCCTCGAAGAATGAGGACTTACCACAGATACTGCTGAACTGAAGATCGGGATCCAATCTATGTGTGATCTGACTGCTGAGGACCTGAACCTACATCACAAGAAGATGTAGCACAGAGTATGCTTCAATACTTGAAAGGTACTGAGAATGTAGGATATAATATAGTTGAAATAAACATATAACTGAACAAACAATAAGTCAAGAGCAAAATTTGAAAATAATATGGATATTTAGTACTGAGCTAACTAAATGCAATGACCAATTTATAACATCCTGCAACTGAATATTGACTGTACTTAGATGAGGTCAATGCAATGAACTCTGACTGAACTGTAGGAGCTACTAATAACCAGTAATAAAACCACATGAGCTAAATGTGGAGTCCGATGTATACGCCCAATAGAGAGGACCAAATATACCCTGCTAGAGGTATAGAGGCAAGATGGCATGATCACTAAAATGATGTCCACAGAGGGGACTCACACCCTACGTGGCTCGTAGTTCTGGGACAATATGGTTGACTGACCCTACTCTAACTCGGTATTAACCTACTCCCAATAGATTAAATGATTAACATATTATGACTGAATTTATGTATTATACTGGATAGCTCAAACTAACATGCAAACTGAGAATGCGCAATAATATACTCGTAATGACACATTTAAAAAAACTGAGGCATGTATATCTGAAATGGCTGAAATATTTGGCCTAGCATGTGCATTTCATGAACTAAAGAAGTAAATAACTAAGATTCTAAAATTCTTGCAAGAAACGAAGTAATAACATGATAATCTGATTTGGAACATGTACATACCTAATTAATGATAATCTACTGATGTTCTAGAAACCCTAGGTCTAGTCATGATAAGGTAATCAAGAATTTGACTAAAATATATGGACCTAATGGGCGAAAGGAACAAACTAGTGAAATCCCACATACTTGGTGATGAATTCCGTAGAAAAATCTTTCGATTTTGGGGCTGGAACTAAAGGAAACTTGTTGTTTTCTTGAACTAGGGTTCTCGCCTCTTTCTCCTCTTTCGCTTCTAATTTCCTAAGTTTTGATTAAAGATTAGACTTAGGTAATGTCTAGTTCTGTGTCTAGGCTAAAACTAACCAAAACCGCGTACTTTAGGATTATAACGACCTATTTTAGGTGTGCAATGAATAGGGGAAAACACCGAAAAAACCAATAGGTCTGGGGTCTGCTGGTCAATCTTCCATGAATGCCCCCATGACCCATGTGAGGGTACACGGACTATGAAGGTCCTTGTGGTCCTCACTTAGGCCTGGGGATCTAAGGGAATGGTTAGGGGGGGCTACTGGTTAGGCTCCACGGACGCCCCTACAACCTATCTTCAGGACCACAGACCATGAAGGTCCCCGTGGTCCTCAATTGGGTGAGGGATGTCTGAGGGCTAGGCTAGGTTTCTACTGGTTAACCTCTACGAGGGCCACCACAGCCCGTCATCAAGACCACGGCCCGTGGAGGGTCCCGTGGTCTGATGTATGGGCCTGGTGGAGTCCAAGTCCTGACGACGGGCAGGTCAATGGACTGTGGACCCTATAACGGTCCGTGAACCCTGTCGTGGTTCACTTCTTTAGGTAATTTTTAGCAAAAAAAATGCTTGGTCTAGTTTTCTAGTTGTTAGAGTGGCGGTAGATAGTTGAACCATACATATAACTAATAGTTATGGTGATTGGTGAAGATGAGTTACAATATATAGCTGTGAATAATGATGGTAGTTGTCGATATTGTTTTTCAATTTTTCTTATAATACTGATTGGTGTAAATAATAATTGTAAATAATGGTTGTTGATGGTGTGATTTGATTGTAGCTATTGATAGTGGTTGTAGTTGATAGTAGTAGTTTGGTGGTGGTTGATAGTTGGAAAATAGTGATAACTAATAGTTTTGCTGATTCATGATGATGGTTGACAACATATAGTTCTGAATTATGAATGTGATTGTTGATATTGTTCGTTGATTTTTATTATGATGATGATTGGTGTAAATAAATATTGTAAATAAATAATAATTATAAATAGTGGTTGGTGGGGGTGTTGATTAATTGTAGTGATTGGTAGTGGTGGTCATTAAGAATAGTGGTTGTGGGTTGTTGATTGTTGTAGTTGATAATGATGATCAATGATGATGAAAATTGATAATGATGGGGTGTGGCGATAGAGGTGAATAAATGGAATTGGTGAACTATTATATTTTAAGAAATCTTTGAATAGATATGTTATTATACTTCATTGTTCATGTGTGAATAATTTGGTAAGTTCTTTGAGCCATCTTTCTTCCATATTAACATGGACCCACTTTTCATTCCATTTGTGGAAATTTATTTATCTATAAAACAACCCCAATGAGCGATAGGCTCATGTTTGAGCATGATGAATCACTTCGTGCCGACCTGCTCCTAATCTTTTTTTCGGCCTCATATGAGAATGGAAAACTGGAACATTTTATCCATCCGTGGATGAATAATCGGGAACATAATAATTTATGGTTGACCATGTTCCTAGTAAAAAGGTACTACTAAACACCTTCACCTATCATAATTTTAAACGAATGGACCGATACATCTATAAAACAACCTATGACATAGACAATCTATCTCAAACAATATTATCTTATTTTATCCTTCTTTAAAAAGTATATATTATATATTTGGCTAAGGAGGACATTTTTAGTAATAATAACCAGATAGCACCATTTCACATACCAATGCTATAAATAAGAAGAATTTTTCTATTTAAGAATGCAAGTTCTTGTAAATCTAGGTAAGAAAAGAGAAGATCGATCATCTTAGGTTTGGCCAAAATAAAAAAAACTATTATTGGTATGGTGGAACTTAATTTAATTTGCGATTGACGTAGAGGTTGTGTACATCCTCTAAAATAAATTTAGTGAATATTACGTGATACGTGACCACAACCTCATTAATATTGTACCAAAATGGATATGATTGATTGACACTCATCATTTTTTTGGTGTATTCTAGGACATTAATTTTCGTTTTACATAAGATCATAATTTTTTTTTCATATTTTCTACTAGGAGCAACACAAAATTGATGATGATGAGGATGCACTACTAATGGAAATTCCAATATATCTTACCGCACTAGATTAAGTAAAAGCTGGTGTTTTGGAGGTAAGATTTTGAACAATTTCTCCACCTACAATTTGTTTAATTTATTTTCTTTTAAATGATGTAAAAAAAATATTTTGATGGGCTCTTGAACATTTTTTTTAATGTTAATTGTGTTATGAAATAAAGAGAAACTCTCTAGGTCAAAATTTGAATGCATATTTGAATAATAACATATACATGAATCTTTGAATATACTTTTCAATATTAAGATGTAAATACTAAATAATAAGACTGCTTATTATTGTACATATGGTTATAAAAAAACCTGTATTAAATAAATTAATAAATATAAGTGTTAGAAATATGGCAAAAAGAACACTTTTTTAACTTTTATTAGCAAAAACTCGACTATGGAAGAATATATGATTCATAGAATAAATTTCAAAAGATTCAATTGATTTTTTCCAAGAAAAAGCAATAGTGAATGATAATGATAACGATCGAAAACCAATGTTTTTCATGTTGATCAATGTGTTTGTACAAACAAAATAAGAAAACTTTGATTTTTCTTTTCAGGACACCCAATAAATGTCAAAAAATATTTTAACAAAAATATCCAGGCGAGTCATAGGACCTTCCATACAGTATGAGTGTGTTACATAAAATCTAATAATAATATAGGTGTCATTTAAGCCATTTTCCTTAAAAATTAATGAAAATATACTACATCAATAAAACATTTCAAAAAAATAATATTGTGTGTGATGGATATTGGTAGTGGTTATGAATGTCAATTGAGATTGTATGTTGACTAATAATGGTGTGTTGATAGTAGATATATTTGTAATGGTTGTATTAAAAATTAATGAAAGTAGTTCGGTTGACACGACCCAAGGCTAGTCTCTAGATGCGACACGGCGTATTTGACCCCGAACGGGTCTCATACAAGCCTCATAGCCATTCATTGCATTTGACATACAAATAGTGCAGAATTAAAAACTTATTTAAATCCAAACAATCCAAAATACTCATTAAAATCCTTTAAAAGACACAACGGAAGTCTAAGTCTCACATGGCCATTTAAACAATGACTTGAAAACTAAAGTAGGGACACGACCCTTTACGATCGAAAGTACTGGAAATGTCTATTACATGAAATAAAAGGAAACTTCTAAAAAATTGTCATCGATCTATGAGGACATACCACTTGATCTTGTAAGATTAGAAATCCAAGCATTTCAATCTAGATAGAAGCAATCACTTGCCGGAACCTACACTTGTAGTAAACATAGAAGAAGAATGTCGTTAGCACAATTAAGTACTAAATATGATAGACATGCAAAAACATGCTTAAAACGGACATTTTGTTTGAAAGTCATGATATATGCCATTTTTGATAAACTTCTTGAACACAAGCATAATAGGCATAATATAAGACAAAATCAACATACAAGTCATAATATCACATTTTGACGCTATCAACATGTAAGCCATTACCTTCACATTAGACCTTCCCCACAAGTAACCCTCATGACATACCTTGTGCAATATGTGGATAGCGTCCCATACCACCATCCACACTAAGACACAACATTAAGGTCACCAAAAGTGAACTTAACAGTCATTCATTTTAACCTTTACACAATATCCATACATAAGTGATAAACATTACATAAGACATAACAAGGGAAAATAACCCATAATATAACCCAAGTGTAGCATGCATCATCACATTAAGCATGTAAAAGTCAACATTCTACAATAACTTCATTTAGAGGACTTTCACACATTTAGAGGACTTTCATACAATAGTCATTAAGCCTTAGATAACTCACTATGACCTTCTCATATCCTACAGGTGCAATGCATGGATGACATCCCATACTACCACCCACACATAATAGAACCTCTCAAGAAATCGTAATGCACATCTCACGTGATGGGAATAAGAGTTTAACCGACATAGACCATGCAAGCTAGACATGGAATCCGGTGTTCTAACCCCACACCGAAAAGAGGTGGTCTAGTTTCCTAAGGAAGATCGGAAATATTAGCTTGGATAGAATCCATTGGCTAATACCCTATGTGGGCACATAGTTTTGGGATAGGAAGATATTCATTGGAACCCTTGGCTAACATTGGGAGAGTTTCCACCTTACCATATCCTCTCGGTGCTTAGCCTATATTCCCATAGAGTATATCAATCACATTACATCATTGTACTTGAGAGGGCCACCGACATTAGGCTTACCGATCCAAAGCACATACACATGAAATGTCACCACTATTAGGTCTACCGATTTAAGGTATATTTAAGGATAGCTCATTGATCTTCCCAGAAAGAGCCACCACCAATAGGTCTACCGTTTCTAGGTTCATCATTTCACACAAGAAGGGCCACCACAATTGGGTCTACCGTTTCAAGGTTTAACATTCACATTAGTTCCTAGACTCCTTATGAAAGGCTACCAACACTAGGTCTACCAATCCAAGGTTTAGCCTAGAATTTTTCATCATTCATTCATGAAAGGCTACCTACACTAGGTCTACCAATCCAAGAGATCAAATTCACCTTTTCATTCATTTATACAGGAATAAGATGCCTTAGCCTACCAATTCAATATATACAACACATAGAATAAAACCCTTCACATTCCATCATCATCATTCATGAGTGTTAATAGAGAATATACATTCAATCACAACACATTTATATTCTAAACATGATCATCATTCTAACAATGGAATCACATGTATATCCTTCACATTATAATCACACATTTATCATTCGTGTTTTGCCTTTCAAGGCCATGATCACACAATACATAGTAATTAAACACCTCCGCCTTTCAAGAGGATCAATAAAATTAGGCAAGAGTAATAGAATAATTGCAACATTCTAAATCAATATAAACCTAAACAATTCATATCCCATCATAATCAACAAATTCCCAATCTCAAATCACAACATAGGAATTTGGGGAAACATGGGTTGTAGGAATAATTCACCTTAAATCATCTTTAAATCCACAATAAATACACATTTTAATTCAATAATGCCTTTAGAAATCATTTTGAATCGAACCCATGCATACATTGAAAAGTTGGGTTTTGTGGAAACATTGAAGATATGAAATTACTTTTGAGATTGGATCATTGAAAGATAATAAGTCAAGGATGAAGAACACCATGCCTTTGGAAGCTTGAAATCTTCACCTCCAATGGAGTTTTCTAGAGAGAGCTTTTTGAGGAGTGAGATTTCCAACTTTGGGGTGTTTTGAATAATGATTTGAAAATAGAGTTTAATACTTTTAATACACTTAAAATACTTTAATTAACCTAAAATAACGATCAAAACACAACTAAGCAAAGGGTGAATTTACCATACCACCCTTGCCTTGGCAGAACTAAGATAGCAAACCCGGTGGGAACCACGACCACCAAACCACAGATCGTGGTCTGGTTGACGCTCCGTCCTGGTCAGCCGTAGTTTGTGAGTGAGGCTTGGTTTCGGTGCCCTTGACCTATGGAGGCGATCCATGGGGCGTGAATGGACCTATGGGGCGTGGACCCCTTCCGTAGGTCACTCCATTTTTGACAACTTTTTGGTTGCAAGGAGTCTTGGGGGTTAGGCTTAGGGTCCTCCTCAAGGACCCCTAGGGTGGTCCTTGGGGAGTCGTACCTTTACGTTTAACCCCTAAATTCCTCAACCATAGCTCGAGACAACATTAAAGCACCTCAAACCTCATACTAAACTCAAAGACACACTACTTAGGCTCTAGTTTCACTTATTGATTTTATGGGTTATTACATTATCCCCCACTTAGGAACATTCATCCTCGAATGACACTTAAAACACATTAATGGGTTAACGACTCAAGGCTAGCAGCCCTTCATGCATGCAACATTATAAACACATGTACAAAACTAGGAGGAAACATTAACTCCACATCAAAAAGCTCAAAGAAAAACAAGAAAGTAGGAATTACTTCTACAAACTTAGTATGCATCAAAACTTCACATTTCTCATTACATTGGAGGCATTACCTTCTCCAAGTCATATCATGCTCATCACAACATCATTAAGCACATTATAAAACTTCTTCATAAAAACACATTAGGCATGTTCAACATTCAACCTCATGAAGCATATAGACAACTCACACCAAATGCAAATCAACATGAGAAACAATAAATCATGAAAACTCATTTTTCTATTTAAAGATAAAAACATTAAGAACATGCATAACATAAAGAGAACATTGATACACATAATCACACATGACTCCAAAAAATGAAACAAGTTGCAAGAAACTTCTTGGTCTCAAGCTTGAATAAGAACAGAAAGAAAGAGATAAGGATATCACAACTCTCAACAACCTTAATATTCAACATACCATCCCCAACTTAGGAGAAAACCCAACTAAGGCTAACATGAAACAACATACGAACCTCAACAAGACATTCTCAACTATAAGGAACTATTACTTACTGGTACCTTCATCGGGATTAACTTTTTTGTCCTTGTTAGCTTGAAGAGAATAGAAATGGTTCCTCTTTGGAGCATCAAGATTTAGGCCATTAAGACAAGCTTGTTTGGCCTCACTTTCTCTACCCGTAAGAGTAGGACAATTTCACAATTGGTGATCACTTTTTCCAAACACATAGCACCCACTAGTATCGACTAGGCATTTCCCATGATGCTTCTTTCCACAATTTTGACAAGTAGGTTGAGCAAATGGAGGTCCACTACCTCTCTCTTGATTGACCTTAGGAGTGGTTGAAGAATCTTTGTTTGGATCTCTCTTTTTGAACCTAGGTTGACCTTGCTCATCGGGCCTAGACCTTTTCAACTCCCTATCCTTCCTCTTGAGTTTGGACTCCTCAATAGATTGAGCATACACCATATGTCTAGTAATGTTCATGTCATCATGGAGCATCGTTGATGGCACTCTTCCTTTACTAGGTCGGATACACCGGTAACAAATTGACACATCTCATCCCCATGGTTGGATACCAAAGATGGAGCATACTTAGACGAAAGGGTAAATTTCAAGGAATACTCCGCCACATTCATATTACCTTGCCTAAGGTTTATAAACCCCTCCAACTTACATTCCCACATCTCATGGGGAAAGTAACTATCAACGAAACCTTTCTTAAACAATTCCCAATTAATAGACCTCATTCCTATATGCCTTTTGATTTTCCATTGAGTGAGCCAAATTTGGGCAACATCTTTCAATTTGTAGGAAGCAAGTTCCACTTTTCCAACAGAGGTTACGCCCATAGCATTGTCTATCTTATACACCTCATCCAAAAAGTCTTGGGGATCCTTTCCCGCCTTGGAACATAGAAAAACTGGAGGGTTCACCCACACAAAGTCCCTCAACCTAGAAGCCATAGTATTCTCAATAGCATTCACTCTTGGCCCCACATCTCTAGTAACTTGGGTCATCATAGATTAGGCCAAAGTTAGAAAAGTTGGCCTAATCTCATCATTAGTAATGTCTGAAGCACCAACCAAACCTTCATTTTCTTGAGGAACTTGGTCACCTTGAGGACCTTAAGGATCTTAGGGAGGAATTCCTTCATTCACCACTTCTTCTTCCGCTCTCCTTGCAGGCGTCCTTCTTGTATTCATATCCTATAAACACAAGAAAAGGATTAGGAAAAGGATACTTATAGAACTAAATCCTAAGGAATGACTTCAAGAATAATGAAAGAAGTGTACCTTCTTAACGTCCTATAGCCTCTCACTCATACATGTGTCGTGACTCACACCAATGAACCAGACTTTACTAGACATGGCTTGTGAGACATCAATCCTAAAAACCATTTCCAAATTCTTATGCTCTGATACCATATTTGTGTAATGACCCTCCTGGTCATATCTGTATCTTGCCTTGTGTGTGTAATTTAAAGTATACTTGTAGTGACCCCAAGTCATTTATGACTTGCTAGGACTGACAGTTCGGTTACCTGGTCGTTCGTTTGGTTATAGTGTGAGTTTTAGTGTTTTGGAGCTTATGAACCTTGAACGATCATTTTCGATCAAAAGTTCAAGAAGATGACATCGGAATCCAATTCTGACAATTCCATGAGCTCCGGAAGGGTCATTTTAGGCTAGTAGCTTGGTTGGCATGACTCCCGAAGTTTTCAATGTGAGTCGGTGCCATTAGGTGTTTTAGCCTTCTAAATTTGGCATTTGGTTGACTTTGGTCAACATTCATGGAAAACGCACTTGGATGAAAATTTCGTCAGCACGGTAGCTCTAAAATATTGAGTTTGGTCTAGAACGACCTTTCGTTCGACTCCCGAGGCCTCCAGAGTCATTCAAAGATCTTGGTGGATTTTGGTTAAAATGGCATTTGGGTGTGGGACTCACTTTTTGTCTAGATGACGTCGTATGGAAAATTCAACTGCGCTGTTGAGTCTGGAATGTAAATTTTAGTAGGGCAGCAAATCTGATTTAATTTTATCAGGTTCTGAACGAATTTCGAGCACCTCGTCGGAGACTTCAAAGAATTTAGCCAAATCTAAGATCTGGTGCAGGTCTTTAGCGACCAGAGTTTGGTCCTTTAACGACCAGTTATTGGGTTTTAGCGACCGGTTCCGCCCTTTTTAACCCCAACTTAGCTTTATTCCTCATTTGAAAAGTGCGATACCTTGAGCTATATAGGTCCGATCTGGGCGACTCAAAAGGCAAAGTTGTGACATTTTTGGGGGGAAAATTGTTGGTGAGATCGAAATCTGATTTGGGGTCCCCGTTTGAGGTAAATTTCACAAAATACCTGCTACCACTACCGTTTTTGTGAGCTTGATTTTGGAATTTTTGAAACATGTTTTCTCAACCATTTTAGGTCTGATTTCAGTGATTCTTGAAACTATCTTGAGTGGATTTTCGAGGAGAACATTGTGGTATTGTCAGAATTCACTGTAGACCTTCCATTTATGGTAAATTTACTGATTCATCTGCTGTCCCATTTCTAGTTCAATTCTTGAAAAAAATTGGGTTTTGGTTCAATGTTGATATTGTGTGGTTTTCGAGCCCCAAATTGTGTTCCATTTTGGAACACAAATTCAGGGAGCTGTTAAGAACCTACTTTTGAGGTTAATTCAGGAATTTCCAGCACGGGTCCCACTTTCCCCATTTTAACTCCAAAATTAGTCTGTCTCTGTTTCTTGCAATTTTAGTGTCTAAAGGACCGTAATAACGTTGTGACTCTATTTTTGATGCAAGGCAGCGTTTCGAGGCCGTTCGGATAGGGAAAGCTCCGGAGAAGTGATTTTGGAGCGCGTGTGATCGGCCTACAGGTAGGCTACGGTTTCCTTCTCTTAGATTGAGCTCGAGAATGTGAATGCATGTTGATTAGTTGGGATTTAGGTTGGGTAGTTATTGAATCACGTATAGGTGTTTAAAGTTGATATTTTCGGCCTATTTCAAGATTTATCGGAAAACTGTGAGCATGCTATCTGTTATTAATTGACCGTCCTCGCTATGTAGAGTGCTTCTATGCTTAATTACTGTTTATTTGAAGCATGTTGGGCTTTAGTTTAGGTTTGACTAGGGCTTGCCTTAGAAATACATGATTTGGATCCGATAGTCTTCAGTTTTGCCCTGACGTCGCTCGGCTGGCTTGGATCCCTGGAGACTGGTGTATTAGACTTAAGTCTAATAGTTTCGGCCTTATCTAGGTGATACGCTTGCTCCGATGATAGTTATCCTTATTTTCTCGATGTTACGGCTTCACAAGTTACGTCGGCTACACTAGTTCTGCTTCACGATTTGAAATTAATTTTCAATTCGATTGAAAGTACTTACATTGATTGGCTAAGTGTGGGTGGCGTTCCACATACATTTATGAGCATGGATCGATTAGGACTCTTGGAGCAGCTACATTGGCCTTATATGGAGAATTCGGTTTAAGGTTCGGCCTTTATTGCCCAGATATTAATATGGAGCATTCAGTTTAAGGTCCAGCCTCTATTGCCCAGATACTTATATAGAGCATCCGGTTAGAGTTCCGGCCTCAGCTACTTGATACTTGTGATTGGTTTCTTGGGTACTTCTGGAGAGTATCCGGCTCGAGGTCCGACCTCCGTACTATCAGATTCTACTAATTGGGGTTGAAGTTCTGGTTCAATGTTCTCCATTCTTGGGTTCTTATATGCAATTCTCTTTAGTTATAGTTATTTTGTGTACTCGTCGTGCTTATGGAGGTCTGTTTGGGTTTTTATTTAACTTGCGCACGAGTGTACCTTCTGGGCTTATGGGGGTCTAGTTAATTAGGTGTAGTTAGCTTATAGATTACTTTAGTTAGTTCTTTCTACACTCGTGTGCATTCCATTGTTAGTTAGATTTCCATTCTTGACCTCTGTTTGTGTTATGCCTTGTCTTTTCATATTGCCTTTACTTTTCAAGTTCAGTCAGCCTATGATGCGTACTGGGTACCTGTTGTTTTGGTACTCATGCTACGCTCTGCATCTGTTTCGTGATGCAGGTCCGAGGACCAGTGGCCAACGTTGATCCAGCTTGGAGTAGTACTATTTCAGTCTCCATCTGTGTATAAAGACTTGTCTTTAACCTTTCGAGATAGTCCAGTCTCTGTGGTCCACTTTTGGAACTTGTACTCGTTATGTTAGTATCTCTGTACTAGTGACTTCTAGGTTCTGGGAGGGATATTTATTTGTATATATGTTTGGTTTGCTTCCGCCAGGTTATGTTGTTATCTTAAATTGTGCATACTCTTGTTTCTGCCCTCAGACCCATTACTTGTTGTTCCGGGTTACGGGTTGGCTTACCTACTAGTGGGTTATAATAGGTGCCGTCATGATTCCAAGAATCGGGTCATGACAATTTTTCACGACCCAAGGCTAGCCCCTAGATGCGACACTGTGTACTTGTTCTCGAAGAGGTCTCATACAAGCCTCGTTGCCTTTCATTGCATTTGACATAGGAATAGTGCGGAATTAAAAACTTATTTAAATCCAAACAATCAAAAATACACTTTAAAATCCTTTAAAAGACACAGCGGAAGTCCAAGTCTCACATGGTAATCTAAACAATGACTTGAAAACTATAGTAGGGACACATACCTTTAAAATCAAAAGTACTAGGAATGTCTATTACATGAAATAAAAGAAAACTTCTAAACACTTGTGCTCGATCTATGAGGACATACCACTTGATCTTGGAAGATTAGCAATCCAAGCACTTCAATCTAAATAGAAGCAATCACTTGCCAGAACCTACACTTGTAGTAAACATACAAGAAGAATGGGACTATCACAATTAAGTACTAAGTATGACATCCGTGCAAAAACATGCTTAAAATAAACATTTTGTTTTATAGTTATGATACATGCCATTTTTGATAAACTTCTTGAACACAAGCATAATAGGCATAATATAAGACATAATGAACATACAAGTCATAATATCACATTTAGACAAGATCAACTTGTAAGCCATTACCTTCACATTATCCTTCACCACAAGTAACCTTTATGCCATACCATGTACAATGTGTGGATAACGTCCTATACTTCCATCCACACTAACGCACCACAGTAAGGTCACCAAAAGTGAACTTACCATTCATTCCTTTTCACCTTTGCACAATATCCATACATAAGAGATAAGCATTACATAAGACATTACAAGGTAAAATAACTCATAATATAACCCAAGTGTAGCATGCATCATCACATTAAGCATGTAAAAGTCAACATTATACAATAACTTCATTTAGAGGACTTTCACACATTTAGAGGACTTTCATACAATAGTCATTAAGCCTTAGATAACTCACTATGACCCTCTCATATCCTACTGGTGCAATGCATGGATGACATCCCATACTACGACCCGCACGTCACAGAACCTCTCAAGAAACTATAATGCACTTCTCACATGATGGGAATAAGTGTTTTACTGACATAGTCTATGCAAGCTAGACATGGAATCCCGTGTTTTACCCCCACACCGAAAAGAGGTGGTTGACTTGCCTAAGGAAGACCGGTAATATTAGCTTGGATAGAATCCACTGGCTAATATCCTAGGTGGGAATATAGTTATGGGATAGAAAGATGTTCATTGGAACCCTAGCCTAACATTGGGAGAGTTTACACCTTACCATATCTTCTCGAGGCTTAGCCTATATTTCTATAGAGTATTTCAATCACATTACATCATTGTATTTGAGAGGTCCACCAACATTAGGCCTACCGATTCAAGGTACATTTAAGGATAGCTCATTGATCTTCATAGAAAGAGCCACCACCATTAGGTTTGCCGTTTCTAGGCTCATCATTTCACACAGGAAGGGTCACCACCATTAGGTCTATTGTTTCAAGGTTTAACATTCACATTAGTTCCTAGACTCCTTCTGTAAGGGTACCAACACTTGTTCTACCAATCCAAGGTTTAGAATAGAATACTTCATCATTCATTCATTCATGAAAGGCTATCAACACTAGGTCTACCAATTCAAGAGAGCACATTCACCTTCTCATTCATTTATACATGAATAGGATGCCTTAGCCTACCAATTCAATATATACAATACATAGGATAAAACCCTTCACATTCCATCATCATCATTCATGAGTGTTAATAGAGAATACTCATTTAATCACAACACATTTACATTCAAAACACAATCATCATTCTATCATTGGAATCACAAATATATCCTTCACATTATAATCAGACATTTATCAGTCATGCTTTGCCTTTCAAGGCCATTATCACACAATACATAGTAATTAAACACCTCCACCTTTCAAGTGGACCAATACAATTAGGTAAGAGTAATAGCATAATAGAACATTCTATATATATATAAACATAAACAATTCGCATTACATCATAATGAACCAATTCCCAATCTTAAATCACAACATAGGAATTTGGGGGAAAACATGGGTTCTAGGNCTTTCACACATTTAGAGGACTTTCATACAATAGTCATTAAGCCTTAGATAACTCACTATGACCTTCTCATATCCTACAGGTGCAATGCATGGATGACATCCCATACTACCACCCACACATAATAGAACCTCTCAAGAAATCGTAATGCACATCTCACGTGATGGGAATAAGAGTTTAACCGACATAGACCATGCAAGCTAGACATGGAATCCGGTGTTCTAACCCCACACCGAAAAGAGGTGGTCTAGTTTCCTAAGGAAGATCGGAAATATTAGCTTGGATAGAATCCATTGGCTAATACCCTATGTGGGCACATAGTTTTGGGATAGGAAGATATTCATTGGAACCCTTGGCTAACATTGGGAGAGTTTCCACCTTACCATATCCTCTCGGTGCTTAGCCTATATTCCCATAGAGTATATCAATCACATTACATCATTGTACTTGAGAGGGCCACCGACATTAGGCTTACCGATCCAAAGCACATACACATGAAATGTCACCACTATTAGGTCTACCGATTTAAGGTATATTTAAGGATAGCTCATTGATCTTCCCAGAAAGAGCCACCACCAATAGGTCTACCGTTTCTAGGTTCATCATTTCACACAAGAAGGGCCACCACAATTGGGTCTACCGTTTCAAGGTTTAACATTCACATTAGTTCCTAGACTCCTTATGAAAGGCTACCAACACTAGGTCTACCAATCCAAGGTTTAGCCTAGAATTTTTCATCATTCATTTATGAAAGGCTACCTACACTAGGTCTACCAATTCAAGAGATCAAATTCACTTTTTTCAATCATTTATACAAGAATAAGATGCCTTAGCCTACCAATTCAATATATACAATACATAGAATAAGACCCTTCACATTCCATCATCATCATTCATGAGTGTTAATAGAGAATATACATTCAATCACAACACCTTTATATTCTAAACATGATCGTCTTTCTATCATTGGAATCACATGTATATCCTTCACATTATAATCACACATTTATCATTCATGTTTTGCCATTCAAGGCCATGATCACATAATACATAGTAATTATACACCGCCAACTTTCAAGAGGATCAATGAAATTAGGCAAGAGTAATAGAATAATTGCAACATTCTAAATCAATATAAACCTAAACAATTCGTATCCCATCATAATCAACCAATTCCCAATCTCAAATCACAACATAGGAATTTGGGGAAACATGGGTTGTAAGAAGAATTCACCTTAAATCATGTTTAAATCCACAATAAATACACAATTCAATTCAATAATGTCTTTAGATATCATTTTGAATCGAACCCATGCATAGATTGAAAAGTAGGGTTTTGTGGAAACATTGAAGATCTGAAATTACTTTTGAGATTGGATCATTGAAAGATAATAAGTCAAGGATAAAGAACACTATAACTTTTTAAGAAGAAATCCACGAAATACCCTTGAAAAACTTGAAGATTTGACCTTGGTAGCTTGAAATCTTCACCTCCAATGGAGGTTTCTTGAGAGAGCTTTTTGAGAAGTGAGATTTCTAACTTTGGGGTGTTTTGAATAATGAGTTGAAAATAGAGTTTAATACACTTAAAATACTTTAACTAACCTAAAATAACCATCAAAACACATAACTAAGCAAAGGGTGAATTTACCAAACTACCCTTCCCTTGGCTGAACTAAGATAGCAAACCAGGTGGGAACCACGACCACCAAGCCACAGACCGTGGTCTGATCGACGCCCCGTCCTGGTCAGCCGTAGTTTGTGTGTGAGGCTTGGTTTAGGCGCCCTTGACCTACGGAGGCCATCCACAGGGCGTGGATGGACCTATGGGGCGTGGACCCCTTCCGTAGGTCACTCCATTTTTGACAACTTTTTGGTTGCAAGGAGTCTTGGGGGTTAGGCTTAGGGTCCTCCTCAAGGACCCCTAGGGTGGTCCTTGGGGAGTCGTACCTTTACGTTTAACCCCTAAATTCCTCAACCATAGCTCGAGACAACATTAAAGCACCTCAAACCTCATACTAAACTCAAAGACACACTACTTAGGCTCTAGTTTCACTTATTGATTTTATGGGTTATTACATTATCCCCCACTTAGGAACATTCATCCTCGAATGACACTTAAAACACATTAATGGGTTAACGACTCAAGGCTAGCAGCCCTTCATGCATGCAACATTATAAACACATGTACAAAACTAGGAGGAAACATTAACTCCACATCAAAAAGCTCAAAGAAAAACAAGAAAGTAGGAATTACTTCTACAAACATAGTATGCATCAAAACTTCACATTTCTCATTACATTGGAGGCATTACCTTCTCCAAGTCATATCATGCTCATCACAACATCATTAAGCACATTATAAAACTTCTTCATAAAAACACATTAGGCATGTTCAACATTCAACCTCATGAAGCATATAGACAACTCATACCAAATGCAAATCAACATGAGGAACAATAAATCATGAAAACTCATTTTTCCATTTGAAGAAAAAAACATTAAGAACATGCATAACATAAAGAGAACATTGAAACACATAATCAGACATGACTCCAAAAAATGAAACAAGTTGCAAGAAACTTCTTGGTCTCAAGCTTGAATAAGAACAGAAAGAAAGAGATAAGGATATCACAACTCTCAACAACCTTAATATTCAACATACCATCCCCAACTTAGGAGAAAACCCAACTAAGGCTAACATGAAACAACATACGAACCTCAACAAGACATTCTCAACTATAAGGAACTATTACTTACTGGTACCTTCATCGGGATTAACTTTTTTGTCCTTGTTAGCTTGAAGAGAATAGAAATGGTTCCTCTTTGGAGCATCAAGATTTAGGCCATTAAGACAAGCTTGTTTGGCCTCACTTTCTCTACCCGTAAGAGTAGGACAATTTCACAATTGGTGATCACTTTTTCCAAACACATAGCACCCACTAGTATCGACTAGGCATTTCCCATGATGCTTCTTTCCACAATTTTGACAAGTAGGTTGAGCAAATGGAGGTCCACTACCTCTCTCTTGATTGACCTTAGGAGTGGTTGAAGAATCTTTGTTTGGATCTCTCTTTTTGAACCTAGGTTGACCTTGCTCATCGGGCCTAGACCTTTTCAACTCCCTATCCTTCCTCTTGAGTTTGGACTCCTCAATAGATTGAGCATACACCATATGTCTAGTAATGTTCATGTCATCATGGAGCATCGTTGATGGCACTCTTCCTTTACTAGGTCGGATACACCGGTAACAAATTGACACATCTCATCCCCATGGTTGGATACCAAAGATGGAGCATACTTAGACGAAAGGGTAAATTTCAAGGAATACTCCGCCACATTCATATTACCTTGCCTAAGGTTTATAAACCCCTCCAACTTACATTCCCACATCTCATGGGGAAAGTAACTATCAACGAAACCTTTCTTAAACAATTCCCAATTAATAGACCTCATTCCTATATGCCTTTTGATTTTCCATTGAGTGAGCCAAATTTGGGCAACATCTTTCAATTTGTAGGAAGCAAGTTCCACTTTTCCAACAGAGGTTACGCCCATAGCATTGTCTATCTTATACACCTCATCCAAAAAGTCTTGGGGATCCTTTCCCGCCTTGGAACATAGAAAAACTGGAGGGTTCACCCACACAAAGTCCCTCAACCTAGAAGCCATAGTATTCTCAATAGCATTCACTCTTGGCCCCACATCTCTAGTAACTTGGGTCATCATAGATTAGGCCAAAGTTAGAAAAGTTGGCCTAATCTCATCATTAGTAATGTCTGAAGCACCAACCAAACCTTCATTTTCTTGAGGAACTTGGTCACCTTGAGGACCTTAAGGATCTTAGGGAGGAATTCCTTCATTCACCACTTCTTCTTCCGCTCTCCTTGCAGGCGTCCTTCTTGTATTCATATCCTATAAACACAAGAAAAGGATTAGGAAAAGGATACTTATAGAACTAAACTCTAAGGAACGACTTCAAGAATAATGAAAGAAGTGTACCTGCCTAACGTCCTATAGCCGCTCGCTCATATATGTGTCGTGACTCACACCGATGAACCAAACTTTACTAGACATGGATTGTGAGACATCAATCCTAAAAACCATTTCCAAAATCTTATGCTTTGATACCTTATTTGTGTAATGACCCTCCTGGTCATATCTGTATCTTGCCTTCTATGTGTCGTTTAGAGTGTTCCTGTAGCAACCCCAAGTCATTTATGACTTGCTGGGACTGACAGTTCGGTCACCTGGTCGTTCGTTTGGTTATAGTGTGAGTTTTAGTGTTTTGGAGCTTATGAACCTTGAACGATCATTTTTTATCAAAATTTCAAGAAGATGACATCAAAATCCAATTATGACAATTCCATAAGCTCCAGAAGGGTCATTTTAGACTAGTAGCTTGGTTGGCATGACTCCCGAGGTTTTCGATGTGAGTCGGTGCCATTAGGTGTTTTAGCCTTCAAAATTTGGCCTAAGGTTGACTTTGGTCAACATTCTTGGAAAACGCGCTTGGATGAAAATTCTGTCAGTGCGGCTAGCTTCGAAATGTTTAGTTTGGTCTAGAACGACCTTTCGTTTGACTCCCGAGGCCTCCGAACTCATTCCAAGTTCTTGGTGGGTTTTGGTTAAAATGGCATTTGGGTGTGCTACTCACATTTTTTCAAGATGACCTCGTATGGAAAATTCGACTGCGCTGTTGAGACCGGAATGTCAATTTTAGTAGGGTAGCATATCTGATTTAATTTTATCAGGTTCTGAACGAATTTCGAGCACCTCGGCGGAGACTTTGAAGAATTTAGCCAAATCTGAGATTTGGTGCAGCTCTTTAGCGACCAGAGTTTGGTCCTTTAACGACCGGTTTCGCCATTTTTAAGCCCAACTTAGCTTTATTCCTCATTTCAAAAGTGTGATACCTTGAGCTATACAGGTCCGATCTGGGTGATTCAAAAGGCAAAGTTGTGACATTTTTCTAGGAAAAATGGTTGGTGAGATCGGAATCTGATTTGGGGTCCCCGTTCGAGGTAAATTTCACTAAATACCTGCTGCCACTACCCTTTTTGTGAGCTTGATTTTGGAATTTTTGAAACATGTTTTCTGAACTATTTTAGGTCCAATTTCAGTGATTCTTGAGGCTATCTTGACTGGTTTTCCGAGGAGAACATCGTATTATATTCAGAATTCACTGTAGACCTTCCATTTCTGGTAAATTTACTGATTCAGCTACTGTCCCATTTCTAGTTCAATTCTTGAAAAAAAAGGGGTTTTGGTTCAATGTTAATATTGTGTGGTTTCCGAGCCCCGAATTGTGTCCCATTTTGGAGCACAAATTCGGGGAGCTGTTAAGAACCTACTTTTGTGGTTAATTCATAAATTTCCAGCTTGGGTCCCACTTCCCCTATTTTGACGCCGAAATTGGTTCGTCTTCGTTTGTTGCAATTTTAGTGTCTAAATGACCGTAATAACGTTGTGACTCTATTTTTGATAGCGGGGCAGCGTTTCGAGGCCGTTCGGATAGGGAAATCTCCAGAGAAGTCATTTTAGAGCGCATGTGATCGGCCTACAGGTAGGCTACGGTTTCCTTCTCTTAGATTGAGCTCGAGAATGTGAATGCATGTTGATTAGTTGGGATTTGGGTTGGGTAGTTATTGAATCAGGTATAGGTGTTTAAAAATCATATTTTCTGCCTATTTTGAGATTTATCGGGTAACTATGAGCATGCTTTCAGTTATTAATTGATCCTCCTCGCTATGTGGAGTGCTTCTATGCTTAATTATTCTATATTTGAAACATGTTGGGCCTTTGTTTAGGTTTGACTAGGGCTTGCCTTAGAAATACATGATTCGGATCCGATAGGCTTCAGTTTTGCCCTGACGTCACTTGGCCGGCTTAGATCCCTGTAGACTGGTGTAGCAGACATCAGTCTGATAGTTTGGGCCTTATCTAGGCAATACGCTTTCTCCGACGATAGATATCCTTATTTCCCCGATGTTACGACTTCAGAAGTTACGTCGGCGACACTAGTTCTACTTCACGATTTGAATTTGATCTTCAATTTGATTCGAAGGACTTACATTGATTGGCTAAGTGTGGACGACGTTCCACATACATTTTCTGAGTATGGATCGATTAGGACTCTTTAAGCAGTTACATTGGCCTTTTATGGAGAATTCGGTTTAAGGTCCTGCCTCTATTGCCTAGATATTAATATGGAGCATCCGGTTTAAGGTCCGGCCTCTATTACCCAGATACTTATATAGAGCATCCGGTTTGAGTTCCGGCCTCAGATATTTGATACTTGTGATTGGTTTCTTGGGTACTTCTTCTGAGTATCCGGTTCGAGATCCGGCCTCCGTACTATCAGATTCTACTAATTGGGGTTGAAGTTCTGGTTCGATGTTCTCTATTCTTGGGTTCTTATATGCAATTCTCTTTAGTTATAGTTTTTTTGTGTACTCGTCTGGCTTATGGGGGTCTGTTCGGGTTTTTATTTAACTTGCGCACGAGTGTACTCTCTGGGCTTATGGGGTCCAGTTAGGTGTAGTTAGCTTATAGATTACTTTAGTTAGTTATTTCTACACTCTATGCATTCCATTGTTAGTTAGATTTCCGTTCTTGACCTCTGTTTGTGTTATGCCTTCTTTTCATATTGCCTTTACTTTTCAAGTTAAGTCAGCCTATGATGCGTACTGGATACCTGTTGTTTTGGTACTCATGCCACACTCTGCACCTGTTTCGTGATGCAGGTCCGAGCACTAGTGGCCAACGTTGATCTAGTTTTGAGTAGTCTAATTCGGAGATGGGGGTGAGCACACGGCGTTTTGTACTATTTTAGTCTCCATCTATGTATAAAGACTTGTCTTTTACCTTTCGAGACAGTCCAATCTTTGTGGTCCACTTTTGGGACTTGTACTCGTTATGTTAGTAGCTCTGTACTAGTGACTTCCAGGTTCTGGGAGGGATATTTATTTGTATATATGTTTGGTTTGCTTCCGCCTGGTTATGTTGTTATCTTAAATTGTCCATACTCTTGTTTCTGCCCTCAGACCCATTACTTGTTGTTCCGGGTTATGGGTTGGCTTACCTATTGGTGGGTTATAATAGGTGCCATCATGATTCGAGGAATCGGGTCGTGAAAATTTGTCACGACCCAAGGCTAGCCCCTAGATGCGACACTGTATACTTGACCTCGAAGAGGTCTCATGCAAGCCTCATTGCATTTGACATAGGAATAGTGCGGAATTAAAAACATATTGAAATCCAAACAATAAAAAATACACATTAAAATCCTTTAAAAGACACAGCGGAAGTCTAAGTCTCACATGGCCATATAAACAATGACTTGAAAATTAAAGTAGGGACACATACCTTTAAAATCAAAAGTACTAGAAATGTCTATTACATGAAATAAAAGAAAATGTCTAAACACTTGTCCTCGATCTATAAGGACATACCACTTGATCTTGGAAGATTAGCAATCCAAGCACTTCAATCTAAATAGAAGCAATCAGTTGCCGGAACCTACACTTGTAGGAAACATACAAGAAGAATGGGATCAACACAATTAAGTACTAAGTATGACATCTGTGCAAAACCATGCTTAAAATAGATATTTTGTTTTATAGTTATGATACATGCCCTTTTTTGATAAACTTCTTGAACACAAACATAATAGGCGTAATATAACACATAATGAACATACAAGTCATAATATCACATTTAGAAAAGATCAACATGTAAGCCATTACCTTCACATTATCCTTCACCTCAAGTTACCCTCATGCCATACCATGTACAATGTGTGGATAACGTCCTATACTGCCATCCACACAAACGCACCACATTAAGGTCACTAAAAGTGAACTTACCATTCATTCCTTTTCACCTTTACACAATATCCATACATAAGAGATAAACATTACATTAGACATGACAAGGTAAAATAACTCATAATATAACCCAAGTGTAGCATGCATCATCACATTAAACATGTAAAAGTTAACATTCTACGATAACTTCATTTAGAGGACTTTCACACATTTAGAGGACTTTCATACAGTAGTCATTAAGCCTTAGATAACTCACTATGACCCTCTCATATCCTACTGGTGCAATGCATAGATGACATCCCATACTACCACCCACACGTCATAGAACCTCTCAAGAAACTATAATGCACATCTCACATGATGGGAATAAGTGTTTAACCGACGTAGTCTATGCAAGCTAGACGTGGAATCCCGTGTTTTACCCCCACACCGAAAAGAGGTGGTTTACTTGCTTAAGGAAGACCGGTAATATTCACTTTGATAGAATCCACTGGCTAATATCCTTGGTGGGAATATAGTTATGGGATAGAAAGATGTTCTTTGGAATCCTAGCCTAACATTGGGAGAGTTTACACCTTACCATATATTCTTGATGCTTAGCCTATATTCCTATAGAGTATTTCAATCACATTACCTCATAGTATTTGAGAGGGCCACCAACATTAGGCCTACCGATTCAAGGTAAATTTAAGGATAGCTCATTGATCTTCCTAGAAAGAGCCACCACCATTAGGTCTATCGTTTCTAGGCTCATCTTTTCACACAAGAAGGGCCACCACCATTAGGTCTATTGTTTCAAGGTTTAACATTCACATTAGTTCCTAGACTCCTTATGTAAGGGTACCAACACTACTTCTACCAATCCAAGGTTTAGCATAGAATACTTCATCATTCTTTCATTCATGAAAGGCTACCAACTCTAGGTCTACCAATTCAAGAGAGCACATTCACCTTCTCATTCATTTATACATGAATAGGATGCCTTAGCCTACCAATTCAATATATACAATACATAGGATAAAACCCTTCACATTCCATCATCATCATTCATGAGTGTTAATAGAGAATACTCATTTAATCACAACACATTTACATTCAAAACACAATCATCATTCTATCATTGGAATCACAAATATATCCTTCACATTATAATCAGACATTTATCAGTCATGCTTTGCCTTTCAAGGCCATTATCACACAATACATAGTAATTAAACACCTCCACCTTTCAAGTGGACCAATACAATTAGGTAAGAGTAATAGCATAATAGAACATTCTATATATATATAAACATAAACAATTCGCATTACATCATAATGAACCAATTCCCAATCTTAAATCACAACATAGGAATTTGGGGGAAAACATGGGTTCTAGGAATAATTCACCTTAATTCATCTTTAAATCCACAATTCAATGCAATAATGCCTTTAGAAATTGTTTTGAATCGAACCCATGCATATATTGAAAAGTAGGATTTTGGGGAAACTTTGAAGATTTGAAATTACTATTGAGATTAGCTCCTTTAAAGATAATAAGTAAAGGATGAAGACCACCATACCTTTTTAAGAAAAAATCCACGAAATACCCTTGACAAACTTGAAGATTTGACCTTGGAAGCTTGAAATATTCACCTCCAATGGAGGTTTCCAGAGAGAGCACTTTTGGAGAAGAGAGGTTTCTAACTTTGGGGTGTTTTGAAATAATGAGTTGAAACTAGAGTTTATTGATTTTAATACTCTTAAAATACTTTAATTAACCTAAAATAATCTTCCAAATATTTAAATAAACAAATGGTGAATTTACCAAACCACCCTTGCCTTGGCTGAACAAAGGCAACAAACGAGGTGGAAACCACGACCGTTGACGCCCCATCCTGGTAAGCCGTGGTTTGTGGCTGAGGCCTTCTTTGGGGGCCCTTGACCTACGGAGGCCATCCATAGTGCTTGGATGGACCTACGAGGCGTGGACCCCTTTCGTAGGTCACTCCATTTTTGAGAACTTTTTGGTTGCAAGTTTTCTTGGGGGTTAGGCTTATGGTCCTCCTCAAGGACCCCTAGGGTGGTCTTTGGGGAGTCGTACCTTGACTTTTAACCCCTAAACCCCTCAACCATAGAATGGGACATCATTAAACCACCTCAAACCTCACACCAAACTCAAAGACACACTAGTTAGGTTCTAGTTTCACTTATTTATTTTACGGGTCATTACATCGGTGGTGGTTGATAGTCATATGATTTGTTGATTGATGTCTATAATAATTGTAAGTAGTAGCTACTGTTAGTGTTGATTGATTGTAGTGATTGATAGTGGTAATGGTTGAGGATAGTAGTTGTGAGTTATTGATGGCGGTGTTTTTTAATGGTTGGCAATGATAATGGTAATAGATGGACTAAGGCGATATCGGTGAAAGTATGAAATTTGTGAAATTCATGTTAAGAAATTATAAGTCTTTTGAGAAAACTTTCTTCCATATGAGATTTATCACCTCCCCTTACCATAGTTTCAAAAACTAATGGATTGACTCATCAATATATAAAACAACCTAGAATATGACCAAACTATGTGAAGTGATCTTCTCTTGTTTAATCCCCATAAAAAAATGTACATAATTTTTTTAAACTAAAATTGGTAATTATGTTAATAATATTTGCATAGAGTTATTTCAAGTACCAGTGTAATGAAAAACATAGAAGTTTTCTAGTTTGGAAATTAATTACAATTACTAGTTACATGGATCTAGGTTTTACATGATTTTTTACTGGAGGAGGTTAATCATCTTAGGTTTGACCAAATGGAAAGAGAAATAACATTCCTATGGTGGAAATAAATTTAATTTGTGATAAATCTAGAGGCAGCGATTACTTTAAACAATTTCCTTTTAAAGAGAAGCCTTCAAAATTGATTTTCCCAAAAAAAAAAAAAAATTTTAAAACAAAATTCTGATTTAGGATTTAAGTTTTCATCTCACTTCCAATTATTTACTGAATCTTTAAAGATATACAACCACAACCATCATTGATCTGGAAAAAAAAAATGATAAAAATTTATACATAAGGTCTGGCCTAGCAATATAGGTAGAAGTAGAAGTTAGTCATTTTTTTCCATAAATAAAAGAAGTTCAAATGGGAAAAACAAAAACAAAATAAACCACACAAACAGCTACACATATTGAGAAGAAATAGATTCCATCGTATTGTGTTGGCCAAACCATGATTGTTTAGAATACAAAATATTGATACTCCAATATCTTGTGTGTACCACTTGATGTACAAAATATTTATGCTCCCCACTTTATTCAAATAATAACCTTTTGAGAATAAATTTTGGATAATTTTTTATTACATAAATACAACTTGTTTTGGTTGCAGAATGAGATAATACCCAAAAATATTCATTACGTGCATACTTATACATTTGAACAGAGAAGACAAAACTTGATCATCAATAATACTTCTCATTCATGTGGTTCAATTATCGATTACGTAAGTTCTCTTTAGAATAATATACATGTTTTCCTTCCAAAAAAATTTATGACATAAGTTTCCTTTTATGAGATTGTGACAATATAAATATTTAATAATTGTTGGCAAAAAGGTCTAACATCATCTGCAGAGAAACAAAATATTTCGATCTTTGATTGAGGCTTACAATTTTCTTGTATATAGGGATGTTCTGTCACGACCCCGATCATCGTGATTGCCACCCACACTAACTCTTTAGTGGGAGAACGATTACTACAATCCAAACCAAGCAACAAATCTAAAAACTAAGGCATTTAAGTTACGGAAGCAAGTTAAATACTAAGGAAGAAATAGGGAGTTCCCATAATTCCAACAAAAATCTAACAACGAACTAAACAATGCGAAAAGAAATAATCTAGAACCTGAAAGTCAATGTACTAAAACATCAAACGATGAACCAAAAGTCTAAACAAGAAGGGATACAACCCCAAACTAATGAACTACTACTAACTAGAACAAGTCTAAGTCTGGAATGTGGTCATATACGGAAAGAGAACTCATGGCAGCCCACAAGAACTGGCTCACCCTTGAATTTGAAGCGATCACTGATCTTCTAAACGAGGTCTGTCAATAGCTGCCTGAAGATGCCATGTACTCAACAGAGAAAGAGCAAGTGCAGTATCACTACACAATCATTGTCTACTGCTAGGATCACACGGCTATCCCACTAAGTGCAACATAAGCAAGCCATTACAACAATATAATAATATGCATATATCGAACATATACAATATTATCAACAAATACGAACACGGTACAACTTCACACTTCTCAAGATACACAATTATATAAAATCATTAGTCCTCTCATTGAACCCAAACTATTAGCATACCAGAAGGTGGTACTCAATCCAATAATTATGCCGGAACATGGCAACTGATCCAAGTTAGTTATGCTAGAAAGTGGCAACCGATCCATTCAACAAGCTACAATCACAATCAAAAGTAAATTCTGATAATCATACAAACAAGTCACGATTCATGGCATTTATCATTCGTCTATCCTCTTTTACGATTAATGTGATCAATAATGCAACATTCACATACATACATGTCTCATTATGCAGCAAGAACAAACGTACATCACACAATAATATAATCACAATGATCACGTACCTCGAAACAAGCTTGAAACCCTAAGAAACTTGATCTTACCCTTTCCAGATTTATTCCGCTTGTTTTTCGTCTACAAAAAATCATAATAACACGGGATCAATAAACAATCAGTAATTACCCAGATTACTAACAATTTTAACAACCTTAGATCATACCCATAGTCCCAGCTACCCATTATAGGGTTCTTTCCACCATAGAATCTAGATAAAAACCCTCCCCCATATATAATTACCCATTATATTACGTTCCACAGATCAAAAAATGGATTCGGGGAGTGAAAAGCTTACCTTTAGACTCAAGAATGGTGGAAAAATTATCAAGAGTCTCCTGGGGTTCATTCCTTAGCTCTAGGAATTGAAAAGTGCAAAATAAAGTCATTTTTGGGTTTATTTACGACCTTAGGTCGCGTCGAACCCACCACAACGGCCCTCATCCCACTGAAGCGGTGCAGCCCTGGCGGCAAAAACTCCCACCCCAATGTCTTGCTCGGAACCAGTGAGCTATTTTAATAATTCCAAGACCCCATTTCACAACACATCTTTAACCAATGACACTCAGAAAATAACTTTCATAATGAGATCGATTTTGGGAGTTCTACTCACCCGAATTGAATTCCGTAAAGTCGTACGGATTCTTAACAACTTAGCTAACTACTAATGTAATCAAAATTATAAATAAATTACCCGATTTTTGGCAGATTTCCCTACACCTTAATGACTCTGATTTCATCCAAATCTAGACTAGGTTTGGAAATTTGAAGTTACTACGAAAAAGTTTTCCGACCCAAAATTTTTTCTCATTCGCTTTTCAATAACGACGTAACCCGTTCATTACAATAGATACCAATTTACCCATCACTCATCCCTGAGTGTCAAACATAGAAAAATAGGCTAAAGAAGTGATGAAGTAGTACCTGAATCAACCAACAATTGGGGATACTTGTCTCGCATGTCCTTCTCGGTTTCCTAAGTAGCTTTCTCAACTGGACGATGCTTCGATTGAACTTTCACGGACTAAATCTCCTTGGTCCTCAAGTTACGCACATTACGATGAAGAATTGCAATCAGTTCCTCCTCATATTGGAGGCACTTGTCTAACACAATTGAGTCCCACTTAATGGTATAATCCATGTAACCATGATACCCCTTCACCATGGACACATGAA
Organism: Solanum stenotomum; assembly: GCF_019186545.1. Classification (NCBI taxonomy): domain Eukaryota; kingdom Viridiplantae; phylum Streptophyta; class Magnoliopsida; order Solanales; family Solanaceae; genus Solanum; species Solanum stenotomum. Next base: position 77,120,586 of record NC_064282.1, on the reverse strand, counting down.
ATACCGGATGAACTCGTAACAAATTAGGAGGTAAAGCCAATCTATAGACTACCGGTCCTACAGATTCAAGAAGCTAAAAGGGACCAATGTATAGCAGACTTAGCTTATCTTTCTTGCCAAATCTCATCACTGCTTTCATGGGTGATATCTTAAGAAGGACATTCTTACCGGTTTGAAATGCCATGTCTCTTACCTTATGATCCACATACTTCTTTTGTCTACTCTGGGCTGCTAATAACTTAGGTTGAATACTCCTCCTCTTATCTTGAGCATCCTTCACTAAATATAGCTCCAATGGTTTCACATGTCCAGCCTCGAACCATCCTATGGGTGATCTACATCCCCTCCCATAGAGTTCCTCAAATGGTGCCATATCTATGTTGGAGTGATAACTATTATTATAGGAGAATTCACACAAAGGTAGGAAGTTATACCAATGCCCTCCAAAGTCAATCACACATGCCCTCAACATGTCTTCTAACACTTGAATAGTCCTCTCTGACTGCCCGTCTTTCAGTGGATGGAAGGTTGTACTAAAAGTGAGTTGTGTACCTAATTCATCATGTAATTTCCTCCAAAATTTAGATGTGAATTGGGTACCACGGTCTGAGATGATAGAGAGGGGCACCCCATGCAACATCACTATGTCTTTCACAAACACCTTAGCCAATTGTTCAGCATTATAATCTATTCTTACTAGAATAAAATGTGTTGACTTAGTCAATTTATCCACCATTACCCAAATAGAATCAAACTATCCCAAAGTCTACGGAAGACCAACCACGAAATCCATGGCTTTTCTCTCCTACTTCCATTCCGGAATTGGCATTATTTGAAGCAAACCTGCAAGCCGTTGGTGTTCATATTTCACCTGTTGGCAATTTTGATACTTAGCCACTAACTCCGATATATCTTTCTTCATGCCCGGCCATAAATATATTTACTTCAAATCTCGATACATCTTGGTTACACCAGAATGAATAGAATATCGCGAAACCATTGGCGTCTATCAACAACTTTTGAATCAAATCATCAACTCAAGAAACACAATTTTTTCCTCTGAAACTAAGTATACCTTCCGCATCAAGGGTTGTCTCTTGTGCCTTACCAATCACATTATTCTTTCTAAGCACCTCCAAATTTCCATCTTCAAACTGTTTGGCCTTGATCTTATCAATAAATGTGGCCCTCACTTCAATGCTAGCCAACACTACTCCTCTTTCTGAGATTCCGAACTACATGAACTTAGACTCTAGGGTCTGAATATCCTTAGCCAAGGGTCGCTTGGTTATACTTAAGTAAGCTAAACTACCTATATTCACCGCTTTGCAACTCAAAGAATATGCCACCCATTAGCCTTACTCGGATGGTATTGAATCGTCACATCACAATCCTTGAATAACTCCATCCATCTTTTCTGTCTTAAATTCAGATCCTTTTCAGTGAATAGATGTTGCAAAATACGATGATCGATAAAAACTTCACACTTAACACCATAGAGGTAATGCTGCCAGATCTTAAGAGCAAACACTACTGCAACCAACTCCAAATCATGTGTTAGATAATTCCTCTCATGCCCCTTCAATTGACACGGGGCATACGATATAACATTCTTATACTGCATCAACACAACACCAAAACCAGAATGTGAAGCATCAGAATAAAACATAAAATATTTACCTTCAACAGGTAATGCTAGAATAGGCACGGTGGTCAAGAGAGTCTTGAGCTTTTGAAAGCTCTCTTCACATTTTTGGTCCATTTGAATGATATCTCCTTTTTGGTCAACTTGGTCAAGTGAGTGGCATTAGAAGCAAAGTTTTTCACAAATCAACGACTATGCTAGCGATCCCCACAAAACTCCTTACATCCGACACAGAGCTAGCCCGAACCCAATTCTTAACCACCTCAATCTTTTGAGGATCTACCAATACCCCTTCTTTAGAACTACATGCCCAAAAATGCAACAAAAGTCAACCAAAATTCACACTTTGAAAATTTAGCATACAACCTTTATTTCTCAAGAACACCCAAAACAATGCGAAGATGGTCGACATGTATCAATCTCATGAAACCTGTTGGCGCATTGGTAAAACCAAAAGAGATAACAAAAAACTCATAGTTCCCATAACTAGTTCTAAACGCCATTTTGGGAAGATTTTCAGGCCTAATTTTCAATTGATGGTACACAAAGCTTAGATCAATTTTAGAGAAAGTTGATGCACCTTGGAATTCGTAAAAAAGATCATGTATTTGAGGCAAAGGATACTTGTTTCAAATAATGACCCTATTCAATTGCCGCTAATCTATACACATTATGGCCATCTTTTTTCTTGACAAACAACACTGGAGCACCCCATGGAGAAGCACTAGGGCGAATAAATCACTTATCAAGGAGCTCTTGGATTTGAGCCTTAAGCTCTCTTAGTTCTGTCGGAGCCATGTGATATGGAGAGATAGAAATAGGACAAGTACCAAGCTCTAAATCAATGCAGAAGTCTATATCTCTATCAAGAGGCATACCAGGCAAGTCGTTAGGAAAAATTTCTCTAAATTCTGACACCACCAGTATAGACTCAATAGATGGAGCCTCAATCTCAACATCCCTAATATGAGCCAAATAAGCCAAACAATCTTGCCCTATAAATTTCCTAGCATGAATGGAGGATATGATCTTAGCTTGCTTAGTCTTGTATACCCCTTCCCAGTCTATTTTTTCCCTTCCCGAAATTTCTAGAGTTACAAAATTAGTATTACGATTAAGCACAACATAATAAGGGGACAACCAAGTCATGCCTAAGATTATATCAAAATCACTCATATCTAAAATCACCAAATCAGCCCTAGTTTGAAAACCCATAAACAAAATAGGACAAACACGATAGACATGGGTGACTATGACCGACTCTCCAACTAGGATAGAAACATGGATAGGGGCATCAAGTATATCACAAATCATAGCAAATTATGAGGCAAATCACACAGATACATATGAAAGTAGAACCCGAATCAAATAACACTTTAGCCATCCGGTCACAGACAATAATAGAACTTGTAATTACCGCATAAGACACCTCTGCCTCATCTTGCCTAGAAAAGCGTATCACTGAGCCCTATCATTTTGACGAGCCATTTCTCAGCCTGGTTGCACATTACTCCTGTCTGTATTACTATTTTCTCTACCTCCACGGCCTCGCTGATTACCTACTCGCCCACCTTATGGATGCCTTCAACCATTATTACCATACCCCGTGGGTATCACTGCTCTAGACTGATGTTGCGCGGAATCTAACACATGTGGGTGGGGACAATCTCTCCTCGTATGCCTAGGTTCTCCATAATTGTAGCAAGTACGATCAAAAGAGGGTCTGCTGCCCATCAAAGGTGTGACTCATTGGCTATCCTGAATGAAATTATAAGGAAGAGTTCTTGAGTAATTACATGTAGAAGCGGGCATAGGGGAATGAATTGGCTTGGTTGCCAGCGTTGTCCTCCCTAAACCTCTGGAATAAGAACATTGAAAGTTGCCTGAATTCTTGACCCTTTTTGTGAATGCCTTAGCCTGACCGTCTCGCCTCACCCCCTCTACTTTTTTAACATAATTTGTCACCTCATTAAAGCTCCTTAGAGGTCATACGAACAGATAATACCTGTAACTCAGAATTTAGACCCCTAATAAATAAACAGATCCTCTCCTTCTTAGTAGTAACCAATTAGGTAGCATATCTAGACAATACATGGAACTTGGCCTCATAAGTAGCAACAGACATACCACCTTGTTCCAAATCCATAAACTCATCTTTCATCCAATCTCTCAAAGTTCTAGGCACATATTTTTCCAAGATTAGAGGATGAAACTCGGTCCAAGTAAGTGGAGGCAAACCTGAAGATCTGCATTCCATATAAGCTCTCCACCACTGCTTGGCCTCACCATGAAGCTAAAATGTCACGCACTCAACCGCTGGACAATTCCTAACTTATCAGGCCTCTCGTAGCAGTCTAAGATAAACTCATAAGCATCCTCACTCTCAGAACCAAGAAATACAGGAAGGCTTTAGCTTCAAAAACATAGTCAACATTTCATGCTCATTATAGTAATAACAAAACCGAACAATTGATGGAAGTAAGCATCAGTACCTATGTTTCCACCCACCTTGGGAGTTCTTATAGCAATAGTGGGATTGGTGGGAGCTTAAATTGCTTGAACAGATGGAAGCACTCCAGGACCAGCCAATCCTTTCAAAAATGACATGATTTGTTTAACTAACACTGATCAATGGGAGGAACACCGGTAGTCTCAGCCTGCACATCTTCCACTTGTCCAACCTCCTCAACATTCTCAACCTCAATATCCTCTTCTAAGTCTTCATGTTGTTTGGGAGGGGCCTCATTTTACGGATCATTTTCAACCGGTACCCCATCTCTAACAAAGGGTAGTCTTCCTTGGACTCTATCCCTAGCTCTTCCTCTACCACTATCTCAATAACGACCTCTCGCTGCAGATTCCTCAGCTGGAGCATTGACGGGAGTTATGGGCCTAACACTGTTGTATCTAGTGTGAACCATCTGCGGACAGAAGAGTGAATGAGGTTAGATACTGATTTGAATCGACATATACCAATTGGAATCCAGTTATAGCAAAAAAAGAGACAAGAGAAAACATAGAGAGTTCCTTAAGTCCTATATCCTCTCGAAGAAAAGTAAAGGCAACCCTGTACTGTTTTGCTAGACTCTACTAGACTCATTTTTGTACATCGAGATCAACAAACCTATGCTCTGATAACAACTATTTCACGACCCAAACCATTATGATTGGCACCCACCATAAATCTCTGGTGGGAGAACCATTACTACAATCCAAACCAAGCAACTAATCTAAAAACTAAGGCACTTATGTTATAGAAGCAAGTTAAATACTAAGGAACATATAGGGAGTTCCCATAAACTCCAAGAAAAGTCTAACAACAAACTAAACAATGCGGAAGAAATAACCTAGAACCTGAAAGTAAATATACCAAAACATCTAACAATGAACCAAAAGTCTAAACAAGAAGGGATACAATCCCAAACTAATGAACCAATAGTAACTAGAACAAATTTATGTCCGGAATGTGGGCATAGAAAGAAATAGAACTCATTGCAGCCTGAAAGAAGTGGCTCACCATTGAATTCAAAGCGATCACTGATCTTCTAGACGAGGTTTGTCAATAGCTGTCTGAAGATGCCATGTACTCAACAAAGAAAGAGAAAGTGCAGTATCAATATACAACCATAGTGTACTAGTAGGATCACGTGGCTATCACACTAAGTGCAACATATGAAATCCATTACAACAATATAATAACATGCATATATCAAAAATATACAATATTATCAATATTTACGAACAAGTTATACCTTCACATTTCGCAAGATACACAATTATACCAAATTATTGGTCTTGTCAAGGAACTTTAACCCAAACTGTTAGCATACTGGAACATGGTACTCGATCAAATAATTAAGCCAGAACGTGGCAACCGATCCCACAGTTATGCTAGAATGTGGCAACCAATCCATTCAACAAGACACAATCACAATCACAAGTATATTCTGATAATCATACAAACAAGTCATGATTCATGGCATTTGTCATTCATCCATCCTCATATACGATTAATGGAATCAATAATCTAACATTCACATACATACATGTATCAAAATGAAGATAGAACAAACATACCTCACAAAATCATAGAGTCAAAACCATTACCTACATGGAAACAAGCTTGAAACCTTAAGAAACTTGATCCTTCCCTTTTTGAATTTGTTTTTCTTGTTCTTGGTCTACAAACAATCATAATAACACGGGAACCAATAAGCAATCACTAATTACCGATATTACTAACAATTCTAAAAACCCTAGATCATACCCATGATCTTAAGTACCCAATGTAGGGTTGTTTCCACCATACAATGTAGATCAAAACCCTTCCCCATCGATAATTACCCATTCTATTACATTCTAACGTAAAAAAAAGCATCTGGGAGTGAAAAGATTACCTTTAACCTCAAGAATTGTGGAAAAATGTCAAAAGTCGCCTACGGTTCGTTTCTTAGCTTTAAAAATAAAAAAGTACAAAATAAAGTCATTTTGGGGTTTATTTACGACCTTAAGTTGCGTCGAACGTGGAATAACGACCCTCACATCGCATCAACAGCCCCGCCCTAGTGGCAAAATCCTGCCCCAGCGGCTTGCATGGAACCAGTGAGCTATTTTAATAATTCCAAGACCCCCATTTCACAACACACCTTTAACCAACGACGCCCAAAAAATACCATTCACGCTATGATCGATTTCGGGAGTTCTACTCACCCGAATTCAATTCCATAAAGTTGTATGGATTAATTAAAGACTTCTATAATTGCTCATGCAATCAAAATCATAAATAATTTACCCGGTTGTTACCATATTTCCCTAAACCTTAATGACACTGATTTCATCCAAATCTGGACTAGGTTAGGAAATTTCAAGTTACTATGAAAAAGTTTTCCGACCAAAAAAAATTTCCCCATTGTCTTTCTAAAACGACGGAACCCGGTCGTTACATGTTCTTGAAACAAAGAGGAAATTAAGCCAAAGTAAAGAAACATTGCAGGTTAGCTCAAGAAAATTATATTAGAATAATTAATGAGATTGACTCTATGTAAGCATGTTCGTTAAACGTGTTTAATTTACAAGTTACATCGATACGTAAAGCACATATTCGAGTTAACAAGTTGATCAAACAATATGTAGTTGGAGCATGTACTAAATCTTGTAAGGGCTTTACATTAAAATCGGTGAGATGTTCACTACTTATTTGAACTTGACATCCCTTCAAATATTGGTAAGAAAAGTTAAGGAAGTCACAATGAAACATAGAGTTTCTCTATAAAATGGTATTATCATTGTCGTTTTCAAGTTCATTGTCTTTTTCCCATCTGGTTCTTATAATTTTGTAAAAATCTTATGGCCAGAGAAAAAGAGAGAAAGAGAAAATGAAGATTTATATGGACTTCTGCTAATAAACTTGAGAAATGAGACAACACATATAGACTCAGTAGATTCTGCATTAAGGAATCAAGTACAATTCTTTTTTTACCTTTGGGATTTTGAGATCATACAAATAAAAGAGAGGAAAACAAAGAACGTTTCCGTTCCATATATTACGCAATCGGAAAGGGAGGAGTCGCCTATTGTCTTATTGAGTTTGCACAAATATATATTGGAAGATCATAGGAGGTCAGGGGTTTATGAGCAGCTGAGGTTATTTGTGTTGAGAGCTTGTACGAGTAAAGCTTCTTTCAACTAAATGCCAGGAGTGGTAGGACATATAAGTATAGTTAATGTTGTGTTGGAGTCTCAAATTCTAACTACTACACAACCAACTTCTAAGGGCATTCTTGAGGTTTCATTTAGTGCGCCAGCCACTACCCCCACCACTATTCATGTTTAGGGACATACAAAAGCCTTAGCACCATTTACAGACTCTGAATCCTAAGGCATCATTGATATACACTACTCCTAGTACAATAAGTGTTGCAGAGACATAGCTCTATAAGAATGAAAAACTAGTTGCAACAGTAAAGAGTGACAATATATGTTATATTTTGTTTGACATCAACGTATCTTTTATTGTAATGATGGTTAAGGATCTATGTATGGAAATATATGAATATGAATGTGACAACTATGCTTAATATGTACGCATAAAACTTGATAGTCAGGAATTGATAGTGAAGTTTTGTGCCATGTGGATGTGAGCATTTTCTGCATCATTAATCATTTCTTGATGCATCTAGAACTTGTCTTGCTTCATATTGTGGTGGTTGTAAGCTAGTGTAATAGAAAAGGATCATAAACTAATTTTGAATTTAGACTACCTGACTTATAAGATAGTCCAAGATGATTAAATAATTCATTGTTCCATAATTGTGAGCCAAAATGAAAAGAAATTGTTCGCTTGTTCTATTCATGTCAGTCCTCGAGCCTACACCCTAGACGTGGCTGGCCCTCAGAGACCATTGTTGGCTCCTAATGAATCCTTGGCCTGACTAACTATGATTAACATGGCTCTATGGTATACACAAAGCTTTAATAGATGATCATTTCCATCATTTAAAGAAAACTCAGAAACATTGTTTGAAAATACTTGACATCAATGATAAGTTTCAATGGAATATCTTAGAAAAATAGTGGAAACAATTGAACATTCTCTATCCATGAAGCCTCTAAAATACCAAGATAGGTGGTGGAAAAAGACTCACAACACCTCAAAGTAAATCAATACGAAACTTAAAATTATCTGGAGTACTCCGAAAGTAAGGAGGTCTCACCAAAAGTTGTTGGAAAGTGGAGTGATCTCAACAGAGAGTCTATTAATGATCATGAACACATGTATATGTATCATGATATGATTCAGATCGAATGATAGCAGTATTTTAAATGTAAGATACATAATATTGCTGAATAAAAAAATTATTGAATTGATAACTAAATATAACTCAAGAAAAACAAGATATGAACAAGTAGTGAAAACCACTTGTTCTTTTACAATAAGATATGCAATGAAAGAATGGTGAAAAAAAAATTACTCTATTGGGGAGCTTCTCTAACCGACAACCGTCACTATGATCCTAGCAACGATACAACATTCCACTCACGTTGCAAGTACCATCCTATACCTTACCGAGGTATATGATGCTAACTATAAGTATGGATCCATCTAATATGCCTTACAAAGAGGCGGGGAAGAGTCACCCAAAAGTTGGTATGATCCTATCCTACATAGACTACGTATTTTATGCGGCTTTTAGTTAAAAGTTGAGTCTTAGCCAATTCAGTGCTCAACATTACTCCCAAAATAATCAATATCACTAATGTTGAATAGTCATATTTTAGAGAACTTACATTTACTTCACTTTACTTTAGTAAAATGATTTTTTTAAAAAAATCAATTATGTTCTTTTATCCTCAATTAACAAATAATGCATAAGAAACCACTTTCGTCCTACAAAAAATCCTTTCCCAAAGTTATGCATATTGAAGGAATGCTCATGGACTTACTTTCAAAGTTCAAATTTAATGTATAGGCAAAACAGATATAGGAACCTTTAAAATATGACTTTTAGAAAAATTTCTCAATTAATAGGATTCATGAGAAAATACAAGAATCTTAATGCATAAAATATCATAATTGATAATCAAGAAATTAGAATACAAAATAAGAATAGTATTCGTATCTAGAATTTCATTGAAACTTTGGGTAGAATATTGAAATGAACTCTCACTAACTAAAATTATATTTAGGGCCTTAAATACATGGAAGAACAAAGTTCTTGACAAAATTGGAAGAACGCTTGAAAATCCTATCTTTCTCCTAGTGGATCCTTGATTTAAGACATAGAAGCATTTATGAGAGTAATAGTGATGTAATTCTCGCCAAAAATTACGAATAAAATGTGGAAATCAAAGGCAAGAAAGAAAGACAGAAGATATTATACAGGAGAAGGAACAATTGGCAACTAAAAATGTATTAAATCCTAAAACCTCCAATTACAATCCCTAACACAAGCACCTAATCAAGATAAATAGATTGACACAAGAAAAGAAAATCAAAAGCAACCTAAAGGTATATTAAACCTAAAAACCTCAATTGATTAATCTGAATCAAGCACCGAATCTCTTAAGAAGACCTCAAGGAAATAAAATCTCCAAGTAACCCCTGTTTCTAAACAAAGTTCAATAGAAGCTTCACCAAGCCCTCAAGCCTCTCAAAGGAGATTTAATTCATCAATCATTCATTTTCAAAATAGTCTACCTAAAAAGAAGACCTAAACTAGCTATTTATAGTTTTAGGCTATTACATCATAAGAGGCCTAAAAGTGGCGCAAAAAGGATAAAGGGCGACCTGGGTCGGACTCGCTTAATGAACTCGGTGAATCGGCAACTAGGTCGGCGACGTGACCCTTCCTTGGAAGAATTCTCTAATGTTCGGCGATCTAGGTCGTGCTCGCCTAAGGAACTCGGTGAGTCACCGATTGACCTCCAGCTCGCCAAATGTGGATGCTTCCCTGCCGCTTCCAGTAACTTTAGGTGACCTTGGATCCCTCGCCTAAGGCATTAGGTGAGTAGCTAATGTGGTCTCCTTCTCGCTGAATGAGGCAGCTTCTTCACTTGTTGTTCCTTGCTTTGTTAGTCCTTCCACAGTCAAAGCTATCATCCAAACATGGTATTTCTCAATTGGGAGCTCCTTCCAAGCGCGTATATTACCATTCACGGCATGGAACCCCCTTTTTGTCATCAACTCAAACTGAAGAATCTCCATCTTTTTGAACAATTCTTCCATCTTTTGAGGTTCCCGAACTTGGCTTGGAGTGAATGGCCTTGAGCCAATCTGAATTGCATCATTCTCCCCTTCTTGAAAAGGATTCGTCCTCGAATCCAAACATTGCAAAACCATAGGAAAAGCAAATAATACAAGATAATGGCATGAGGGTAAGCGTTAGCAATAACTATTCTATCACCATGCCAGGAATGCACAAATTTAACATATAACCAAGCATCAAAATGATTAACAAAGGGTTTGTAACCCATCAAAACAAGTGCTACTTGCCTACTTAAGAGACCTTGACAAAGGGGTAGAGTGAAGGAACCATTACACTTAGGAAACTACACATATAAATCCTCATTGGATCAACATTTCAACAAGCACAATTCCCCTTTCAAGTCAAGTAGCACATCAACACCCTCATACCTAAGTGCAAAGTCATAAACAATATTAGGCCAAATAAACACTCCATCCAATGCACTAGCTAACTTCAAGAACGTAATTATTCCAAATTCATGAGCGGGATAAAGTACAAAAGTACTCCCCACATAAATTGGAAAACATACCTCATTCAAGCGCATAGGATCAAGTAATAAAACCAAGTCAGAATCATATGAAAGAAAGAAAGTGTTACTACAATACTCATCACAATTTAGACCAACACTGGAGTGAAATGGGATGGAATTATATAGCATCGAGTCAAAGAGACTCCCATTTTCCTTATTGATACTATGATTAACAAAAAATATGATACAAACACAAGCGTGCGTATCATCATATGCAAATGGATAATAGAGAAAGGTGTCATGCACGCTGGGGTCATCTAAGGTGTTCCTATGTGCAAGATCACAACTAGGTTCAAGGATCCTAGTACTCATTAAATAAGAAGAAGGAACACACAAAGACATCATGGTGAATTTATGATAAACTTCACCTTTTTTTTGACAAAAAGACTCCTATGCCCATAAGATGCACAATCAACAAGATCACACTCAAAGCAATAGTAAAAAAAGAGGTTTAGGAATCTACCCTTCCCAATACAAAATGTAGGTCCCTCAAGTGGATTGTAAACCCTCAAGAAGGACTTTCCATCATAGGGAAAGGTGTCAATAGATACATTCAAATTATGCATGTCGTCTCGACCAAGCATCACTACACAAGTGCAACAATTCAAGTCATTACCATGGTCAAATGGAAACGAAATCCATAAACATATATCAAGTACACCCCTTTTTGTCCGATTGACACTCTTCTCCTGTAGAAACATACTCCACTCAAAAGGGTGAGCATCATGATATGTAAACAGGTAATAGAGTAATGTGTCTAGCAAAACATCTTCATCGAAGAGTCTTTGTAGGTATGACTACTAATAGGCTCAAAATCATTGGTCATACCATTAAGAATTTGAACACACCAAGAAGAAGAGGTAATAGGAAAACAAATACCACCTTCTAAGAAGAGATTTTCATCTTTGGGAGGGCAATCTTCACACCATAGTGGGTTACTATAAAAAGCATAGCAATCAAGAGCTACACTACACACATGGTTCACACTACTAGGCACTTCACTAGGAGTGATTTAATCATCTTCAAACAAGATTTTGTACTTAAAGAGGGAATGATATACCACCATGGGAGAATTAAAACATGCAACTTCACCCTCAAAAAGACACATTATTTTTTGAAACATTGTTAATCACATGATTTCTATGAGCAAAACAAGTAATATGATCTTCAAAAAAAGATATGCTCAAGGAGTCACACCTATTCAAATGATCAACGCCATCAAAAATTTCACCAAATTGATGTTTCTCAATGACATCACAAGATTTCTCATTTAGTGAACTACACTCAGATACAAGTTGATCAACACAATTATCACATGATAATCAGTAATACCTCAATGCATGGGTGTCAACACTAGGTGGACACAAACCGATCTTACTAGAAGAATCAATTCAATCATCAATAGGTTCAACTAGTGTATGCACACTCTCAACATGTACATTATCAACACATGGTAAAGGAATATTAGGCTCACATAAAGAAAATCTATTACACTTTGTTCATTTGGAATTGTAAAAGTGTTAAGTTTAGCTATTGTACCTTGACGCTCACAAGAAAGATCTTTTTTACCTTGTAATAACACTTCCTTAGGAATATTGGGACACCCCAAAAGTGCATCCATCACACCTTCAATGGTAGGCTCTTTGTTGGGAACTCGTGTTCCTCCATTCATAATGCTTGTACCTACGTAAGAACCCTTACAAAAAAAGATAAACCAACTGGCTCCCAAAAATAAGTGACAAAAGTCCACTGGTATTACATCACACCAAACCTCCTAATAGTATTCACTGCGTGTTAAAGAGTCCTTTACAACCTCGGTAACCTTACATCCCTCCCTGGTGTATGAATAATGCCTTGATATTTGAGGTAGTGTCAAGTAAGGTACCATGGATGGAGTGATGTAATTTTGATTGCAACAGTCATCGAGGACAAGATCAAATCCCAAATCTCCATAAATGTCAACCTTTATCCTAAGAACTTGTCTTCTCGGGTCAACATTATAAAACTTTGTATACCCCTTTGGCACATACTTGAACCTCATAAGACCTTTCAATTCTTTCCATGTCAAAGGGTTAACATTTCCATTGAGTTTTTGAAGCCATCCCACATGTTTCCACCAACTCAATGCAAGACCTTTAAAGTGTTCAAGGGCATATGTGGATTACTCAATATCTTCCAAATCATGGTTTAGGAAATTTCGCTCACATTTCCACTCCCAATCATGACACGCCTTGGGATCACACTTTCTTTCACAAATAGGAAGAATAACTCTTTTGGTATCCAGACACCTAACACATACCCCATATCTGCCTTGGTTCCTATATCCCGACAGGTGTGCATTAATTTGAGAAGTGTAGGATGTAGTATACTTAGACATTAGAGATGCACACTTTCTTATTCCCATCGAATGACTCAGACTTGAACTAGTGTAGCCATACACACCTCTTTGACTAGGGCAAGGATTATCACAAGCTAAAGAATATGAATTTTCACAAGCCCTCATAATTCTTATATAAGAGAGTATTATACCTCGCCTCACCTTCATCCTTGGAGTGAAAAGCGTAATATGTTCTGTCAATATCATAGGAACCATCTTCAGTCTCGAAGTGGGAGTAAGACCTTTCCCATTCTCCATCAACATCATAGGAGACATCACAAGGTTTTTCGTCCTCTCTATCTTCACTTTAAGAGCTATGATCACCATCTTTCTAATATTCTCCTCTGAAATAGTGGCTCTCATTCCCATTCAGCTCTTGATTATGACTATAAACATAGCCTCTATAGTTACCATCATCCTCACATTTATAGCCCACATCATTACAATTATAATCTCCCATATCATAGTCACATGGGTCCGAGGCTATTGATGACATGATTCCTTATAACTTCTTTGTACCTATAAAATGAGAAAACAAGGTTAGTAGTAAAAGCTCCTCACCAACACTGGCATTTTCTCATCTTTGAATACCTCACAAATTGGCTTGGCTAATATTGAACCTTGTTTCAATCTGGTGGTACACAAGCATCAATCAAGCTCTTGGTCGGAATAGATTCTTGTTTCAAGAAGGAAAGAAGACTAGATTAAAGCAAACAGACTTGAATAAAAAAGTTAACTACAAAGTAAAAACTACAAAAAGCACACAAAGAAAGCACAAGAAAGAAGATGGACACAAGACTAATCAACAACTAAGTAAGGACATTTACTAGTTTTAAATTACTTTTTAGAATCAAAGAAGTGAGTAGGAATCAAGGAAAATGAGACTAGGAAGTTAAAACATGAGATTGGTCATAAAATGAAGCTCGGGTGTCCAAACATAAACTTTTGTTTTCCCAAAACTGAAATTCACATCTCTAACATACATTGTGTAACTCGCCGAATCAGCTTGGCGAAACGCCGAAATACCCTCAGCTTGCCGAATTTTCCGGAGACGCAAGATTCCAGCACACTTGCACCCTTCGATTTTTTCACTCCTTGAGGTCCCCTTGTACTTCTTTGACCTAGTACTTGCCCCTTTTGGTAAATTCCCGTTTGAACCAACACAAGTACTCTTTCCTTTCCTCTTCCTTTTGTATCAGACACCTACTTTTTATGACTCTCCTCATTAAAGATTTGAATATCCCGAAGAACACTATGAACAATGGTGACGACCCAAAATAAAGTCCTCAATAATTTTAGTTCAGAATTTCACGAAAATTGGAATACAAGCTCCCCTTAATGTAGGAAACAAACCCAGTGCGTTTTATCTTTCAATTCCTTGCCAAAACCTTCAGATTTCAAATCCCATTTCCTTCTTTCTTAAAGTCACGAAGAATATCATGAAGAACATCCAATTTTCAAAACCAATAGATTTCTATTCCGTTTTACCTAAATTAAATATATGAACTCCTAAGGATATAGAGATCAAACCCCAATACCCAAGATTCTCCAATTTCACCTAGATCATAAAACCCACTTGAAGTTCTTCAATCTTTTTCAATCAATAATGGTCGATTTTTCAATCCTACTCCAAACTTCACCAAATCTCATATTTAGACTCAAGTAAGGTTAGGGAACACTAATCTAACCTTAGAAACTTCAATCAAGAGCCAAATCAACAAGATATTTTTGGGGTTTTCTTGAAAAACATTCTTTGTAATTTTATTTATAACAAACCCAAGACTAGAATCGCAAGAACGAATCTAAACTCAACTCTGATACCAAATAATTTTATTCTCACCACGAATTATGAATAAACATGCGGAAATCAAAGACAACAAAGAAATATAGAAGAAGAGATACAAGAGAAGGAACAATTGGCAACTGAAGGATGTCTTCAATCCTAAAACCTCTAATTACAATCCCTAAACAAGCACCTAATCAAAGTTTATAAATTGATCCAAGAAAAGGAAACCAAAAGCAACCTAAAGGTATATTAAACCTAAAGACCTCAATCGATTAATCCGAATTAACCACCGAGTCTCTTGCAAAGACCTTAACGAAATTAAATCTCCAGGCAACCCCCATTTCAAAACAAAGTTTAATAGAAGCTTCACCAAGCTTTCAAGTCTCTCAAAGGATATCCAATTCATCAATCATTTATTTTTAAAATAGTCTACATAAAAAGAATACCAAAAATAGTTATTTATAGTTTTAGGCTATTACATCATAAGAGACCCAAAAGTTGCCCAGAAAGGATAAAGGGTGAGATGGGTCGGGCTCACCTAATGAACTCAGTGAGTATCCAACTAGGTCGGCGATCTTACCCTTCCTTGGAGGCATTCTGTAAAGTTCGGCGATCTGGGTCGTGCTTTACAATGGAACTCGGCGAGCCACCGATTGACCTCCAGCTCGCCTAATATGACAGCTACCTTATAGCTCCCTGGGTCTTTAGGTGAGCTTGAATACCCCGTATAAGCCATTACGTGAGTCGTCAAAATGGTCTCAGCTCGCTGATTGAGGCAGCTTCTTCAGTCGTTCCTCCTTGCTTCATTAGACTTCCCACAATCCAAGTTATCATCCAAACATGGTATTGCTCAATTAGAAGCTCTTTTTTAAGCGTGTATATTACTATTCAAGGTTTGGAACCCCCTCTTTGTCGTCAACTCAAGCTCAAGAACCTCCATCTTTGTGAACAATACTTCCATCCTTTGTAGTTCCCAAACTTGGATCTGAGTGAATGACATTCAGGCAATATGAATTGCATCAAATAAGGTATATTATTGTTGCTTAAAACCTCAGTTAGCTGTGGAAACATTGGGGTTTAGGCTTAGAAGGAGTGAGAAAATACTTAAATACCCGTATTAAAAAGCTATGGAAAAACTTTCACAGGGCAATCAACGATTTGCCGTTTGATCTAAAGACCATAGATCCCATCAGTGGAATTTATATTGAATTTTTAAGGCTCTGAATGTAATTCTACGGAACCAAACTATGACCCATAGAAGTTTCTAGGACCTGTTGATAGGTACATAAGAATTAGATAAAAAAATTGACTCCCACTACTTTTTCCGCGAGTACTTGTACATGCCATAGAAACTTCTACAGCCCATAGATGTTTTTCGTATGTCACTAACTTTGAAAACTTTACTTTGGTAGTCTATGGTGAAACGGTCATAACTTTTTACTCTTAACTTGAAATAAGGCAAATGTGTTGGCGTTGAAAAAAGGACTCATAGTACTTTAATTTTATAGGTTGTGAGCCACCTAATTCATTGTGTCAGGACATATAGGGTCGTTCCATATTTACCTAAGTAGAATATTATATCAAAATTTAATTAGTAAGCAATCTTTCAACTAAAATTTGTGATAGGGGATTCTAGTGACCTTAATTCATATCCAAATCCATTTCTACATTAGGGAATTGAACTTAACACCAGTGAACAATTTAACAATCACCCGATAAAAGCTTTTATGCAGATCAGAATGGCTCATGCCTTATTATAAATTTTTTGGGTGTTATCATATCAAGTTCTTAGAGTCATTCGTCGCTGAATGATTGCTGGACTAAGTATGGAAGGGGTAAGAAAAGGTTTAACAGCACAATTTAATTCAAATTACACATAGAAACTCATGAACTCGAAAGACTAAAAGAGTGACTAAATTGAATGAGTACTTTAGGACGATTGAATACCTAGGACTGGAACAAAATCAGAGGAAAACAGAGGACGGTATCTTGTTTCCATATCCTCTTTATGTCAAGCCGCAAGCCTACACCCTGGACGTGATCGACACTCGAGAACCATTGCTAATCCTCAATCAAACCCTTGTTATGGTTGACTACTTAGCGGAAGAGTAACTCAAGAAAATTTTAGCTTTAAAAAAAACTAAACATTTTAATCTCAAAGTACTCAAAGGTTTTNTGGTAAAGAAAAGAAAGTGTGCGAACTTGTTAAGTTATTTTATGGACTAAAACAAGCGCCCAAACAATGACATAAGATATTTGACCAAACTATGTTGGTAAATGGATTTAAGAATGATGGAAGTGATAAATGTGTTTACATTAAAATCACTAGGTCATTGTTTGTTTGTATAATTGGTGATATGTTGATCATCAATAGAGACACTAATGACATAAATGCTACTAAACGTATGTTAGAAAAGCAAGTTTGGAATGAAAAATCTTGAAGTTGCTGATGCGATCTTAGGTATAAGAATCCTTAGAACTCCAAGATGTTTAGCATTGTCACGGTCTCATTACACTGAAAAAGTACTTGACTAGTTCAAATATTTGGATTTTAATATTGTCAAGACTCCAATAATGTGAGCTTTACACTTCAAAAGAATGAAGGTGAAAGTGACTCACAATTGGATTATACTATAGTATTGGGAAGTATGATGTATATCAAAAAGTGTATGCGATCAGATATAGCCTGTGCTATTAATAAACTGATTCGGTTCACAAATAATCCCAATTAAACTCATTGGATGAAAATGAAAAGAGTTTTGGGGTATTCAAAACATACTCAAAACTATGTCTTGCATTATACAAATATCATACAGTATTGAAAGGATATAGTGATGTAAATTGGATCACCGAGATCAAATAGAGTAAAATCCACGAGTGGATATGTATTTACTCTTGGTGGAGGAGAAGTCTCTTGGAAATTTTCCAAAAATACATGTATTGCTAGCTCTACAATGATCTCTGAGCTAGGTGCTCTAGATAAAGTCGGTGAACAAGTTGAAATACTCCAGAATTTCTTGATAGATATTCTTTTTGGCCCAAACCTTTGGCATCAGTATGCATACACTTTGATAGTCAAGATGCAATAGGTAAGGCATGGAGCATGATGTAAAACGGAATGTCTCGTCATATAAGACATAGACATGATACCGTTAGAAAACTACTCTCTAGTGAAATTATCACAATTGACTATGTAAAGTCAAAGGATAATGTGTCGGATCCACATACAAAAAGGCGTAACTAGAGAGAAGTTGAAAGATCATCTAAGGGAATGGATTTACGGCTTAGGACAAGTCATCATGGCGGTAACTCAATCTAGGATACTGGAGATCCCAAGAGCTAGATTCAAGGAGAAAAACAAAGTTGTGACTGACGGTTCCGCATTGTCAACTAACTCAATCCATTCTCATGATGAAGACAATTCTCAGGAACAAGGATACATCATTAAGGCTTGTTATAGAGTTAATAAAGCTTAATGTTTTTAATGATTTGCTAAGGTTCGCAAATTTGACCAAATAGTGTATCTACGCGATAACACGGTTAGAAATCACCTATGTGAGTGTGAAGTGTACGCTGCTTCAAAGAGGATGATTGTCAAAAGCCCATCTCTCTATACACTCATGAAACCAGGAGGTGTTCATGGCTAAAATGAACACAACGGTAAGAACCATAAACAGTAAAGGGTTAATTGTGTGACATATGGTTGTCTAGGTATACACCAAAGCTCGACGGTTCAAAGATATCGCATGTACCGATTGACCGAGTATATCCGATATATGTTCACTACGGAAAGTCCAAGAGGAAACCTACTTATCCAGATGCAATTAATTCTTGCTTGTAAAGTACACATATTTGTCCGTTTCTTTGTCTTCTTCTTCTACTACTAAATCTAGATTTCTAAGTGTACTTTATTGCCGTTGAGTGGCTCGCTGACACCAGTGTTTTGGGTATCAATACACTGGTGATTGAGATCATTCTATCCTGGGAAGAAATATTCCAAATCAAACATCGAATACTAGAGGGGAATAATTTTATTAAGGGGAAACTGTGCATTCAGTGGGCTTGATCTTCTTTCTATTTTTCCAGATTCTGGTATGTGTTACAAATTTTAGATTTGTGAATTAATTTATGTTCTTCTGTTCTTCACTAGTTCATCAAACTTTGGTAACTTCGTGTTTCTGCAAAGTTTGTTAGAATTAGTAAGATTCTTTAAACACAGATTGACAACAATTCTTCTTTAAGAAAAAAAATATTTCTTATATTTTATCTAATTTGTTTCTAATTCTAGTTTCTCTACAAGTTTAAATTTTCTAGTTGTGAAAATGTTCTTAAACTTTATTGTGTCTTACCAAGTTTTTCAAAGTTTTGTTCTAAGTATCTTAGGAATATAAGACGAACAACAAAATGGACATAACGTTTCACTCAAAACTCGAAATGAGACAAACATGATAGCTTTGGAAAGAGAACTCATAGACCTTAAATTAGATGGGGCATGGGAAACCTAATTCATTATATACTGATATATATGATCATTTGATGTTTTCTTAATTCGAATCTTACGTAAAAACTTAATTGTTATGGAAGCTTCCAACTCAACTTTGTGCTAGGGGCTTCTTGTGACCTTAATTAATATTCTAATCCATGATAACACTAAATAACATCTTAAGTGTTTTCCAGAGCCCATGCATGAGTAGTGATTTCTAGATTTTATTCATTAAATTGCATGTTTTCAAGTAAATATTTGGCATGATTAGATAACATGTCCTCTAATATGATGAAACTTCATGCCTTTTTCTTCAGATTATGAATTTAGAAAGAAAAGTGCAGTTTTCATCGTGGTTATACTAAGCCGTCAGACATATGATTTTATATTGCATAAAATCAGATTTGTCCTTATGCTTACGAACATATTTGACATCACATATGTTACTAGTTATTATGAGTTTTTGTATCAAATGTGGCTCTGTGTAATATGAGTTATATGTATATTTTCGGGAGTACTATTTAGCATCGAGTCGAACAGAATGAGAGTACCCTTAGTCCCAAAACTACGTGCCTCATAGTTTATAACTCCCCTCTATTGGCCATCGGATTCTATGTATCTCACATGGTCTATGTCGGTTAGAGAACCTCCCACAGAAACAATCTTAGGTTTTGAGTGCATTTATTCTTTGCTTTTAGATTTTAGAGCTTCTATTATTTACTATGATTCAAAAGGAAATTTCCTCTTGTGGATGTGCTTATGTCATTCTATCATAGATTTTACTATCATGATACAACTTTAGTTTTAGTTATGTTTCAAGAAATGTTTTGCTATAACATGTGAATGATATCAGTTTTAAGCATGCTTTCAAGTATAAATTATTTTTCCATATGTACATCTCACATAATCAATACGTTCCATAGGCCTGACCACATACTTCTTTGTGCTGCATCATTTTATGATTTAGATTCTGTAGCCTGCTCTTCAGTCTGTGGTTAGTTGGTTGGACACACATCTAGCCAGTTTGGTGAATCCTCCTCATTCGAGGGCTTGTAGTTCAGATTCCTTTCAGTACTTGGTTTGCTTATTCAATATTTCAATATTTAGAGTAATCTTTGGACTTGTCCTAGAAACTCGACAGTAGTAGAGGCTTTCTGACATAGAGTCAGATGTTCAGTTTTATTCTGATTGTAATTTTTAGAAACTTATTATATCGAAAATTATGTTGTTCATTTCTCCAGTTAAGCCTCGGTTCATATATTTTGTTCCATTTTTAAGTCATGCCAATGCAAAGAGGGTTATCTTAAGATCACTTGCGGTCTTTGGTCCTGGGTTTCATCTAGGGGTAGTCTTGAGGTGTGACAAATTGTAACCCCTCGAACTTGAGAACGGGGAAGATAGAAGTTTTTAGAAGTTTCTGGTGCCATCCGATGGAGGCCAGCCAAGGCTCGTAGATTGATCCACGGACTGTGCGTCTTATCTTTGGATTGGCCATCCAACACGGCCAAGAGGACCACAAATCATGACTTGGACCAACGGACCATCATTGGGTCCATGATCCGTGGAGTGTGGTATGTGGATCATGGCCCAAAAGTCCAGTCTTTAATTGAGATGACGATCGTGCAGGACAGACAATCGCTCAAACCACGGTCCATCTCTCAAGGCCAGTATGTTGAAGGTTGGCAGTTATTTTAAAGGTAGTTGGGTCTTTTCCTAATTGTTTTATCTTAATACTATGTCGTTTTTCACATGCCTAAGACCCCTATATAAGTAATTTTAACCCCAAATTAATTCATTCACTTCAATATCTTCAAACTCACCAAAAGAAGTTGATTCTTTCTCTCCCAAAGGTATTTCTCTCTCTAGAAGGTTAATGAAGAAGATTTAAGCTAGGGTTCAAGATCTAACCTTTATTTTTCAATTGCTTTTGAGCTTTGATAGTAAGGTATGATAGTTTTCATCCATGGATTCCTTCCATTCATGGAGTTCCCAAATTCTCCTATTTCAAAGTTAGAAATCCCTAATTGAGTTAGGATTTTCTTCAATTCCATGGGTTCTCTTGATTATTGATTTCAATGATTTAATTATGATCTCTTATGCATGAATTTATGTAATACTATGATTTTATGATGATTCCCCTATGAACCTATGTAATCCTTATGTTGTAATAGTTATGAGCATATAATGTGGGCCGTGGATTATGAAAGAAATGTTTTATGAAATCAAGCATGAATTGATATAATTATAAGAAATTATGATTAATTTTCATGAACTCATGTGTAACCCATGAATTGATAGAATTATAAGAAATATATGAAATTTTTTTAAGAATGCTTTGACAGTGAAGTATCAACGATAATGTTGTTGTTGTGTTGTTCAAAGGATTTCTCATATACATATGAAAGTATGATTGTGAAAGATATTCACGCATAGTAAGGATTCTTAGATTGAAAGGTTTTCTCACCTAAATGAATCAAAGATAAAGAGCTATCCTAATGAAATTAGCTTGGATTGGCAAGATGGTGTGCCCTTCCATGGATAATAAGAACGAGTTAAGAAAATGACTACTCTGTGGGAATTATGCTTAGCACCGAGAGGATATTGAGATGGAGGCTCT
The DNA here is from genome assembly GCF_019186545.1 of Solanum stenotomum. Taxonomy (NCBI): domain Eukaryota; kingdom Viridiplantae; phylum Streptophyta; class Magnoliopsida; order Solanales; family Solanaceae; genus Solanum; species Solanum stenotomum. Next base: position 77,098,405 of record NC_064282.1, on the reverse strand, counting down.
CCCCCTAGTAGAGGCTGGTTTCTAGAAAAATTCTCCTTATCCCTTACCTCTGTGCCCCCACGGGATGATTGTCTAGATAAACATTAGCTAGTGTAATCCACTTAAGGTAGAAGTGCACGATCTCTATGTCGGTTTTGACTACTTCCCAAAATAATAATAATGATCTAAGGTTACTTTAATAAGTATTTCACATGAATTTAAAGGTTTTAAGGATGTTAGCTTGCATTGACCATGTTTTATGACTTATGATTTCTAACCCTTTTATATAATCTTTTACCTTTGTCAATTGCATGTCATGAAGTCACCTATTTTAGAATGATTAAATGTTTTATGCATTGATGTCATACTTTGTGCATTATTTTGTACTAACGCATAGTCTTGCCGTCGTTTCCCCAAATGTAGGGTTTGACAGTCAGGGTCATTAGTTTTATGGCTAGTTGTTGATTGTGAGATTTCCAAGTTTGGGCGAGTCCTCATGCTTCGAGAATCAATTCTCATTGTTTTTCAGTTTCTTTATTTTTTTTAGTTTTGGACATGATGTATAGGCTAGACCCAATTTCATTTTATTGTATTAGATGTCTATTCAGACAAATGTTTAGTCTTCCGTTTTACTTTTATTAAATGTTTAGAACTTGAAATGTACTTATTTATATCTTATGTTCTATTACTTATGTTATGAATGCTAAGTGGACTGATGCTAAGTGGACTGTATGGAGCCTCTCGTAGTCCTATCCACCATGTTACATCTAGGGTATACCCTTGGGTCGTGACAAACTTGATAATCAAAGCACAAGATTTAGAATGGTCCTAGGTTATCTTATAAGCCACGTCAAGTAGAGTCTTGTTCATGAATGTGAAGCCCGCCTCATTTTTGAATTAGAGGCTACAAGATGTTTAGGAAACTCCAATTCTTCATTACTTTAAAGTCGTGCCATAGATTTTAACTCTATAAAGTCTCTCTCCTAATTCCTATCTAATGCTCTACAGGATATGGCAGAGTCTGGTCGACCCTTTGGTCGAGCAAGTGACAAATGCAGAATTTAGGGCTGGTTTTTCAAGTATCGGCTCAAGCCATGATAGCCCAATCCAATAGAGAGGTTGTGGTTCATATGCACCTAAATGTGTGTATGGCAGACACTAGAGTGAGGGACTTCACTAGAATGAATCCTACAGAGCTTATAGTGTGAATTGTAGCTTGTTGTTGGTTTCCACTATTCTGAGCCTCGAATTCTGGTTAACCTTGAATGTGGTAAACCTTAGATTGAACTTGAATAACTGGAGTTGATCATGCTAGTTTGTTAGATATCATGATTTAGGTGTCTTTTGGGATTTTCAAGATTAGGAACATGTTGATTGGGGTATGTGATTAACCTTACCTTGTTGTTGACCTCAATTGATGTTGTTGTTGATTGTTTGAGCATGTTTGACCTTAGTCTAGGCTTAGACTAATGTTACCCGTAGTCGTGCTATATTGGGAGTCGTTTGGCCTTATTATATTTCGACATCAATTTAAATGGTTAACTCCCTATGGACTTGTGTAGCATACTTGAGTCAGATAGATATAAGCCTTAGATTATGTCACGCCTCGATCCTACACCCTAGGCGGGATTGGCACTCGAAAACCATTGTTTGCCCCAAGCGAACCATTGGCCTGACTTAGTTACTCAGCGGAAGACTTAAACACAAGAAATAGTGTCAAAATGAACTTGTGAAATAAAATTAGAATGTCTTAAAAGAAACATTCAAACTAGCCAAGATGGAAACTCAAGTCTCAAATCATAAGCCAATAATAATGTAGTGACAAATGAATTAACTAATTGACTGTCTATCTATGAAGCCTCTAATAACTGAGATGGATGTCGGACAAGACCCACGACATCCTGCTGAATTAATACTGAAAAGTAATAAAGAGGGATCCTCTAGAAAGCAAGGAGGCTCACCACAAGACTCTAAGTGCTCAACTGGATCAACGATCCGCTAGATGTTGATCCTGGTTACCTGTGTCTATATCATAATAAGATGCATGCCAAATGACATCAATACATTGAATGTATGAGTATGCGAGGGGAATTCTAAAACAAGACATAAGCTTGAAAGGATCTAAACAAACAAACTTGGTCTGAACTGAATTGATTTCAATATAAAGTAGTGGAAATAAATGCAGTATAAAGAAAAGCTTTAAACCACGGTTTTCAACTCTGTGTATTTAGAAATACAATAATAACTATGTACATATGCAAAGATACAATATGAACTTTGTTTGCATATGAAAATACAAATATTTCTGATGTAGATAAAATAAAAAATATTGTTGTGGGAGTTTCTCTAAACGACAACTATCACTTAGAGCTATTGTGATGATACAATGTTTTGCCTCACACTGCCAGGGCCGTCCTATACCTTGCCATGGGTATATAACCTGAACTACTAAGTGGATCTACTAGTCTATGCTAACAAGCACTAAAGAAATCATTTAAAAAGTATGACCATTTTCTACCCATGGTAGCAACATGGTTTATGGGGGTTGTGAGTTATTTGAACTCTCCCCCATACCGCTACTCAATATTATTCCCAAAATATGATATTATCTCTTAAGTTTTGAAAAAAAAACATACTTCTTTCTATGATTTGAGATAATTGCTCAAAAAATTAGCTCAATGGCTCTTCTTGGAAATCAAAGTTTCCTCTCTTACTTAATTGTGAAAGCATTTACTCTTTAACTGAAAAACTACCTCAAAGGCTCTTTGTTGAAAAACTAGCCCAAAGGCTCTTTACTGAAAAAGTAGCTCAAAGGCTCTTTTGGAAATCAAACTTTCCTTTCTTCTTTAAATGTGAAAACATTTTACTCTTTCGGAATACATTATCCTGATATACTCTTTTCAAGAAATGAATTTCAATCTTTACTCTTTACTCAACTCAAAACTCAAGTCTTAAAACAAAGTTAAAACATTTGTAAAAGACTCTAGGAAGACTCTATGAACTTATCTTGACTTGACTCTTAACTAATCTTTGAATTGAATTATGGATTCAAGGATTGTGATTTGTGATAGGAAATATCTCATGATGTTTAGGAGTGTTTTTAGATAGTTAAACATCAGAAAAGATCAATAAATCACTGTCTGGAAGCAAGTGCGCGACGTAGAGATGCTATTAAATATTTGGTCACGAAATAAATTTTGAGGCAGAACAGTCCGTGACCGCTCCGCGACGAGAGAAAGATTTTTCCAGTCCTGAGGAACAGGTCCGGGGGTCCGCGTCGCGAACCTAGTACCTAGATTTACTTGACTTGTTCCTTCTTCATTTTCTAACCCCAATTCGCCTAAACTCGGTTCTGTTTCTCAATTCCACTTTAGATTCAGATACACAACATATGTACACAAGAATCTAATCAAAACAAAATACTAAAATAGACCTTAAACGTTCAAGAACTGCTCAATCACATCCTATATTCAAGAACAAAAGCAATACAAGAATACAACTCAAGAACCTCAAAGTCTCAATCTTTTAGGACGAAAATCATACTGAAATAAACATGTTTGGTGTGTCGTCTAACAAGACCAATGCTATGTAAACTCACATACCTCGTAGGGATCACCCCTTGACGAAATCCATGAGCGATTCTTGAAGATCCTGACGATTCTTACTCCTTCTTCTCTTTTCTCCTCTTCTTTTCTCTTCTCTCAAAACTCTAACTCTTTTCCAAAAGCGTAAATTGAGTCCTATCTGTTTAGACCCAATTAATTACAAAAAAACGAAATTAAGTAATGCGGTATGGAAAACACCATAATGTCCTAAAATCTGCATTAGACTTTCCTTATTAGAACAACCCAAGTTCAAATGGACATACGCCACTAATACGAACTCGGAATCGCACAAACTTGGCGGCTTTGGAAAGATTATCGCAAGATCTTTCCTACGATATCTAGAAACACCCCTAAATAATCCTGAGCTAGGAGTTATGGTTCTTTTAAGTTGTTCGAAAACTCAATCTTAACTTAATCAAATTTTCCAGATTTTTATTATTTCCAAAAATCACTCTTGCTCATTCTAGCTCTTTCTAGTTACAGGGTGTTAAAATATCTCTCCCTTGGGAATATTCTTCGTCGGATGAGATTAGTCTTAATAGGATAAGGGTGTAACATGTAACATTCAGCTCAAACACCCAAGAAGCAATGAAATTACCACATGCCAACTTATAAATAAATATCAAGAAAAGGATTAATACCTTGATCTGGAACTTCTCCGGATTCGAAGAGATTTTGATATCTCTTCTTAATATTTTCCTCAGCTTCCCAAGTAGCTTCCTCAAAAAACTGGTTCCTCCAAAGGAGTTTGGCTGATGCTACTTCCTTAGTCCTCAACCTGCGCAATTGGCAATCTAGAATCTGGACTGGAATCTCTTCATAAGATAAGCTATCCTTGATCCCAATATCATAAGTTATTATGATCAATGAAGGATCTCCCATGCACTTCCTCAACATGGAGATGCGAAATACCAGATGAACCGCGGCTAACTCTTGTGGTAGCTCCAACTCATAAGCTGCATTACCTACCCTTTTCGATATTCTGTAAGAGCCAATATACCGGGGACTAAGCTTGCCCTTCTTACCAAATCTCATAACACCTTTCATGAGTGAAACCTTCAAGTACACCCAATTATCTACTTCAAACTCTAACTCCCCTCTCCTAACATCAGTGTAGGATTTCTGATGACTCCGCACCATTTTCAACCTCTCTTGAATGACTTTGATTTTCTCCATAGCTTAATGAACTAAGTGTGGTCCTATAAACCCAGCTGCACCAACTTCAAACCATCCAATTGGATATTTGCATTTTCTCCCTTAAAGAGCCTCATATGGAGCCATTTGGATGCTAGCATGGTAATTATTGTTGTAAACAACTCAATGAGAGGTAGGTGATCATCCCAATTACCCTTGAAATCAATCACACAATCCACCTTGATACCTCAAAACACCATCTCCCATTTGTTCAAAAGCCATCACTTTTTGCTTATGAACACTTGCCTTTAATTCAAGCTATAAAGGATCTTGGTCTTGCTTCTCTTTTACTTTAGACACTATGGATGATTCAGCCCCATTCACCACCACTACTCCTCCTTTTGTTGAATCCATTAGTGGAACTCCTAGTAATGCAAGTCTATGCACCTCTTTTGCTAACTCTTTCTTATTTTCCTCAATATGGGCAGTACTACCCATAGATAACGTGCTCAAGGCATCAGCAACAACATTAGTCTTACCTGGGTGATAAAGAATACTCATGTCATATTCCTTATGTAATTCTAACCACCTCCTCTGTTTGATATTACACTTTTTTTGACTAAACACATACTGAAGACTCTTGTGATCGGTAAACAAATCCAAATGAACACCATAAGATAATGGCACCATATTTTTAAAGAAAATACTACGCTAGCCAATTTTAGATCATGGATTGCGTAATTATTCTCATGAACATTCAACTGTTTGGAGGAATAATCTATAACCTTGTCATTCTACATTAACACACAACCTAGACCAACTCTAGACGCATCACAATACGCAACACAACCTTGCGTACCTTCTGCTAAGGTCAATACTGGGGCAGTATTCAACCTTGTTTTCAGTTCCCAAATGCTTTTCTAACAACCTTTAGACCATTGAAATTTCATTATAGTCTGAGTTAACTTGGTCAAAGGGGATGCAATAGATGAGAACCCCTCTACAAATCTTCTATAATGGCCAGCCAAACCCAAGAAACCCCTAATATTGGGAGATGTAGGTTTAGGACAATTTTGTACTGCCTCTATTTTCTGAGTATAAACTTTCATTCCCTCACTAGAC
>NC_064282.1:77075555-77091880 GCF_019186545.1 Solanum stenotomum | reverse complement strand
TCGAGGGCTTGTAGTTCAGATTCCTTTCAGTACTTGGTTTGCTTATTCAATATTTCAATACTTAGTGTAATCTGTGGACTTGTCCTAGAAACTCGACAGTAGTAAAGGCTTTCTGACATGGAGTCAGATGTTCAGCTTTATTCTGATTATAATTTTTAGAAACTTATTTATATTGAAAATTATGTTGTTCATTTCTCCAGTTAAGCTTCGGTTCATATATTTTGTTCCATTTTTAAGTCATGCCAATGCAAAGAGGGTTATCTTGAGATCACTTGTGGTCTTCGGTCCTAGGTTTCATCTAGGGGTAGTCTTGAGGTGTGACAAATTGTAACTCCTCGGACTTGAGAACAGGGAAGATAGAAATTTTTAGAAGTTTGTGGTGCCATCCGATGGAGGCCAGCCAAGGCTCGTGGATTGATCCACGAACTGTGGGTCTTATGTGTGGATTGGCCATCCAACAAGGCCAAGAGGACCACAAATCACGACTTGGACCAATGGACTATTGTTGGGTCCATGATCCGTGGAGTGTGGTATGTGGATCATGGCCCAAAAGTCCAGTCTTTAATGGAGATGACGAACGTGTAGGACAGACCGTCGCTCAAACCACGGTCCATCTGTCAAGGCCAGTATGTTGAAGGTTGGCAGTTATTTTAAAGGTAGTTGGGTCTTTTCCTAATTGTTTTATCTTAATACTATGTCATTTTTTACATGCCTAATACCCTTATATAAGTGATTTTAACCCCAAAATAATTCATTCACTTCAATATCTTCAAACTCACCAAAAGAAGTTGATTCTTTCTCTCCCAAAGGTATTTCTCTCTCTAGAAGGTTGAAGAAGAATATTTAAGCTAGGGTTCAAGATCAAACCTTCATTTTTCAATTGTTTTTGAGCTTTGATAGGAAGGTATGATAGTTTTCATCCATGGATTCCTTTCATTCATGGAGTTCCCAAATTCTCTTATTTCAAAGTTAGAAATCCCTAATTGAGTTAGGATTTTCTTCAATTCCATGGGTTCTCTTGATTATTGATTTAAATGATTTAATTATGATCTCTTATGCATGAATTTATGTAATACTATGAATTTATGATGATTCCCCTATAAACCCATGTAATCCCTATGTTGTACTAGTTATGAGCATAAAATGTGGGTTGTGGATTATGAAAGAAACGTTTTATGAAATCAAGCATGAATTGATAGAATTATAAGAAATTATGATTAATTTCCATGAACCCTTGTGTAACCCATGAATTGATAGAATTATAAGAAATATATGAAATTTTTTTAAGGATGCTTTGACAGTGAAGTATCAATGATAATATTGTTGTTGTGTTGTTCAAAGGATATCTCATATACACATGAAAGTATGATTGTGAAAGATCTTCACACATAGTAAGGATTGTAAGATTGAAAGGTTTTCTCACCTAACTGAATCTAAGATAAAGAGCTATCCTAATGAAACTTAGCTTGGATTGGCAAGATGGTGTGCCCTTCCATGGATAATAAGAACGAGTAAAGAAAATGACTACACTGTGGGAATTATGCTTAGCACCGAGAGGATATTGAGATGGAGGCTCTCCCCCTAGTAGAGGCTGGTTTCTAGAAGAATTCTCCTTATCCCTTACCTATGTGCCCCCATAGGATGATTGTCTAGATAAACATTAGGTAGTGTAATCCACTTAAGGTAATAGTGCATGATCTCTATGTCGGTTTTGACTACTTCCCACAATAATAATAATGAACTAAGGTTACTTTAATAAGTATTTCACATAAATTTGAAGGTTTTAAAGATGTTAGCTTGCATTGACCATGTTTTATGACTTATGATTTCTAACCCTTTTATATAATCTTTTACCTTTGTCAATTGCATGTCATGAAATCACCTATTTTAAATGATTTAAATGTTTTATGCATTGCTGTCATACTTTGTGCATTATTTTGTACTAACACATAGTCTTGCCGTCGTTTCCCCAAATGTAGGGTCTGATAGTCAGGGTCCTCAGTTTTGTGGCTAGTGGTTGGTTGTGAGATTTCCAAGTTTGGGTGAGTCCTCGTGCTTCAAGAATCAATTTTCATTGTTTTTCAGTTTCATTCTTATTTTTAGTTTTGGACATGATGTATGGGCTAGACCCAATTTCATTCTATTGTATTAGATGTCTATTCAGACAAATGTTTAGTCTTCCGCTTTACTTTTATTAAATGTTTAGAACTTGAAATGTACTTATTTATAACTTATGTTCTATTACTTATGTTATGAATGCAAAGTGGACTGTATGGAGCCTCTCGTAGTTCTATGCACCATGTTACATCTAGGGTATACCCTTGGGTCGTGACAAACTTGGTAATCAAAGCACAAGATTTAGAATGGTCCTAGGTTATCTTATAAGCCACGTCGAGTAGAGTCTTCTTCATGAATCTGAAGCCCGCCTCATTTTTGAATTAGAGGCTACAAGATGTTTAGGAAACTCCAATTCTTCATTACTTTAAAGTCATGCCATAGATTTTAACTCTATAAAGTCTCTCTCATAATTCCTATCTGATGCTCTACAGGATATGGCAGAGTCTGGTCGACCCTTTGGTCGAGCAAATGACTAATGCAGAGTTTAGGGCTGGTTTTTAAGGTATCGGCTCAAGCCATGATGGCCCAATCCAATAGAGAGGTTGTGGTTCATATGAATCTAAATGTGGGTATGGCGGACACTAGAGTGAGGGACTTCACTAGAATGAATCCTACAGAGCTTCATGATTCTAGGGTTGAGGAAGATTATCAAGAGTTTATTGATGAGGTTTACAAGGTGTTGATGATCAAGGGGGTGACTCCGATGAAAGTTTTGATTTCTCCATTAGGTTTGGAATGATGAATTTGATAGACTTGCATATCATGTTTGTGTGCACAAGGTTTTGAATAAAATACGAGAACCCCATTGGAGATTTGGAGTTGTAAAAAACCATATGATGAGCATTAGTTGGTATAATCAATATTTTTCTTGCACGTGTGCAAAGACCAATGAATTTGGTCATGATATTCCTGGGGTCCATGCTATATCAGTGATGGGTTAGTTCCCTTCTATCTGCGTTCATGGGTCCCTGCCACATTCACATGACCTTGGTTTTTTATACTTAGCATTTGTAAGGCCTTTGTTACATTGGAGAAGGGTTAATTGTTAATCCTCCACATTTTCAACCCCCCCTTGCTGGATTCACGAAATAGGATTTTGGCCTAGTATTTATGTAAAGACCAGACCCGATCAACAAGGAATTATAATTTTCCTTTGGCCATTTCTCCTCTGATATATCCTAGATTTTGGTTATTTGAAATCCACTATGTTCGGAAAGTGCAGGGCAACCTAGGTGTGTTTTTGGGAAGTGTCAGACAATCTTTATTTGTTGTGTTTTCCTCTATTTTGGGACAACCTTAAATTGTTAGTTGTTCTTTATAGTGTGAACTGTAGCATGTTGTTGGTTTCCACTATTCTCTGCCTCGAATTCTGGTTAACCTTGAATGTGGTAAACCTTAGATTGAACTTGAATAACTGGAGTTGATCATACTAGTTTGTTAGATATCATGATTTAGGTGTATTTTGGGATTTTCAAGATTAGGAACATGTTGATTGGGGTATGTGATTAACCTTACCTTGTTGTTGACCTCAATTGATGTTGTTGTTGATTGTTTGACTGTGTTTGACCTTAGTCTAGCTTAGACTAGTGCTAGCCGTAGTCGTGCTATATTTGGAGCCGTTTGGCTTCATTATATTTCGACATCATTTTGGATGGTTAACTCCCTTTGGACTTGTGTAGCATACTTGAGTCAGATAGAAATAAGCCTTAGATTATGTCACGCCTCGATCCTACACCCTAGGCGGGACTGGCACTCGAAAACCATTGTTGGCCCCAAGCGAATCATTGGCCTGACTTAGTTACTCAACAGGAGACTTAAACACAAGAAATAGTCTCAAAATGAACTTGTGAAATAAACTTAGAATGTCTTAAAAGAAACATTCAAACTACCCAAGATGAAAACTCAAGTCTCAAATCATAAGCCTATAATAATGTAGTGACAAATGAATTAACTAATTGACTGTCTATCTATGAAGCCTCTAATAACTGAGATGGATGTCAGGACAAGACCCATGACATCCGGATGAACTAAATACTGAAAAGTAATAAAAGGGGATCCTCTGGAAAGCAAGGAGGCTCACCACAAGACTCTGAGTGCTCAATTGGATCAACGAACCGCTAGATGTTGATCTTGGTTACCTGTGTCTATATCATAATAAGATGCATGCCAAATGACATCAGTACATGGAATGTATGAGTATGCGAAGGGAATTCTAAAACAAGACATAAGCTTGAAAGGAACTAAAGAAATAAACCTGGTCTGAACTGAATTGATTTCAATATAAAGTAGTGGAAATAAATGCAGTATAAAGAAAAGCTTTAAACTACGGTTTTCAACTCTGTGTATTTAGAAATACAATAATAACTATGTACGTATGCAAAGATACAATATGAACTTTGTTTGTATATGAAAATACAAGTATTTCTGATGTAGATAAAAATACAAAATATTGTTGTGGGAGTTTCTCTAACTGACAACCATCACTTAGAGCTATCGTTATGATACAATGTTTTGCCTCACACTGCCACGGCCGTCCTATACCTTGACATGGGTATAGAACCTGAACTACTAAGTGGATCCACTAGTCTATGCTAAAAAGTACTAAAGAAATCATTTAAAAAGTATGACCCTTTTCTACCCATGGTGGCAATATGGTTTATGGGAGCTGTGAGTTGTCTAAACTCTCCCCCATACCGGTGCTCAATACTATTCCCAAAATATGATATTATCTCTTAAGTTTTGAAAAATAACATACTTCTTTCTATGATTTGAGATAATTGCTCAAAAAATTAGCTCAATGGCTCTTCTTCGAAATCAAAGTTTCCTCTCTTGCTTAATTGTGAAAGCATTTACTCTTTAACTTAAAAACTAGCTCAGAGGCTCTTTGTTGAAAAACTATCCCAAAGGCTCTTTACTGAAAAAGTAGCTCAAAGACTAGCTCAATGGCGCTTTATTATAAAACCTAGCTCAAAGGCTCTTTTGGAAATCAAGCTTTCCTTTCTTCTTTAAATGTGAAAACATTTTACTCTTTGGGAATACATTATCCCGATATACTCTTTTCAAGAAATGAACTTCAAACTTTACTCTTTACTCAACTCAAAACTCAAGTCTTAAAACAAAGTTAAAACATTTGTAAAAGACTCTAGGAAGAAGACTCTATGAACTTATCTTGACTTGACTCTTAACTGATCTTTGAATTGAATTATGGATTCAAGGATTGTGATTTGTGATAGGAAATATCTCATGATGTTTAGGAGTGTTTTTAGATAGTTAAACATGATAAAAGATCAATAAATCACTATCTGGAAGCAAGTGCGCGACGCAGAGATGCAATTAAATATTTGGTCACGAAATAAATTTTGAGGCAGAACAGTCCATGACCGCTCCGCGATGCGAGAATGATTTTTCCAGTCCTGAGGAACAGGTCCGCGGGTCCGCTACGCGGACCTAGTACCTAGATTTACCTGACTTGTTCCTTCTTCGTTTTCTAACCCCAATTCGCCTAAACTCGGTTCTTTTTCTCAATTCCTCTTTAGATTCAGATACACAACATATGTACACAAGAATCTAATCAAAACAAAATCCTAAAATCGACCTTAAACGTTCAAGAACTCCTCAATCACATCCTAAATTCAAGAAAAAAAGCAATTCAAGAATACAACTCAAGAACATCAAAGTCTTAATCTTTTAGGACGAAAATCATACTGAAATAAACATGTTTGGTGTGTCTTCTAACAAGCCCAATGCTATGTAAACTCACATACCTCGTAGGGATCACCTCTTGACGAAATCCATGAGCGATTCTTGAAGATCCTGACTATTCTTGCTCCTTCTTATCTTTTCTCCTCTTCTTTTCTCTACTCTCAAAACCCTAACTCTTTTCCAAAAAGCGTAAATTGAATCCTATCTGTTTAGACCCAATTAATTACCAAAAAACGAAATTAAGTAATGGGATATGGAAAAGACCATAATGCCCTTCTAAAATCTGGATTAGGCTTTCCTTATTTGAACAACCCAAGTTCAAATGGGCATACGTCACTAATACGAACTCGGAATCGCGCAAACTTGGCGGCTTTGGAAAGATTATCCCAAGATCTTTCCTATGATATCTGGAAACACACCTAAATAATCCTGAGCTAGGAGTTATGGTTGTTTTAAGTTGTCCAAAAACACAATCTTAACTTAACCAAATTTTCCAGATTTTTGTTAATTCCAAAAATCACTCTTTCTCAATCTAGCTCTTTCTAGTTACGGGGTGTTAAAATATATCTCTTGGGAATATTCTTCGTCGGATGAGATTAGTCTTAATAGGATAAGGGTGTAACATGTAACATTCAACTCAAACATCCAAGAAGCAATGAAATTACCACATGCCAACTTATAAATAAATACCAAGAAAAGGATTAGTACCTTGATCTGGAACTTCTCCGAATTCGAAGAGATTTTAATATCTCTTCTTAATATTTTCCTCAGCTTCCCAAGTAGCTTCCTCAAAAAACTGGTTCCTCTAAAGGAGTTTGGCTGATGCTACTTCCTTAGTCCTCAACCTGCACAATTGGCGATCTAGAATATGGACAAGAATCTCTTCATAAGATAAGTTATCCTTAATCCCAATATCTTCAGTTATTATGATCAATGAAGGATCGCCCATGAACTTCCTCAACATGGAGATGTGAAATACCAGATGAACCGCGGCTAACTCTTGTGGTAGCTCCAACTCATAAGCTGCATTACCTACCCTTTTCGATATTCTGTAAGGGCCAATATACCGGGACTAAGCTTGCCCTTCTTACCAAATCTCATAACACCTTTCATGGGTGAAACCTTCAAGTACACCCAATTATCTACTTCAAACTCTAACTCCCTTCTCCTAACATCAGTGTAGGATTTTTGATGACTCTGCGCCGTTTTCAACCTCTCTTGATTGACTTTCATTTTTTCCATAGCTTAATGAACTAAGTCTGGTCCTATCAACCCTGCTGCACCAACATCAAACCATCCAATTGGAGATCTACATTTTCTCCCTTAAAGAGCCTCATATGGAGCCATTTGGATGCTAGCATGGTAACTATTGTTGTAAACAACTCAATGAGAGGTAGGTGATCATCTCAATTACCCTTGAAATCAATCACACAATCCACCTTGATACATCAAAACACCACCTCCCATTTGTTCAAAAGCCATCACTTTTCGCTTATGAACACTTGCCTTTAATTCAAGCAATAAAGGATCTTGGTCTTGCTTCTCTTTTACTTTAGACACTAAGGATGATTCAGCCCCATTCACCACCACTACTCCTCCTTTTGTTGAATCCATTAGTCGAACTCCTAGCCATGCAAGTCTATGCACCTCTTTTGCTAACTCTTTCTTATCTTCCTGAATATGGGCAGTACTACCCATAGATAACGTGCTCAAGGCATCAGCAACAACATTAGTCTTACCTGGGTGATAAAGAATACTCATGTCATATTCCTTATGTAATTCTAACCACCTCATCTGTCTGATATTACACTTTTTTTGACTAAACACATACTGAAGACTCTTGTGATCGGTGAACAAATCCAAATGAACACCATAAGATAATAGCGCCATATTTTTAAAGAAAATACTACGCCAGCCAATTCTAGATCATGGGTTGAATAATTATTCTCATGAATATTCAACTGTTTGGAGGAATAATCTATAACATTGTCATTCTGCATTAACACACAACCTAAACAAACTCTAGACGCATCACAGTACACAACAAAGCCTTGCGTACCTTCTGGTAAGGTCAATACTGGGGCAGTAGTCAACCTTATTTTCAGTTCTCAAATGCTTTGCTAACAACCTTTAGACCATTGAAATTTCACTATATTCTGAGTTAACTTGGTCAAAGGGGATGCAATAGATGAGAACCCCTCTACAAATCTTCTATATTGGCCAGCCAAACCCAAGAAACTCCTAATATCAGTGGGAGATGTGGGTCTAGGACAATTTTGCACTGCCTCTATTTTCTGAGTATAAACTTTCATTCCCTCACTAGACACAATGTGGCCTAAGAATGCCACAAACTCAAAACAAAACTAACACTTAGAGAACTTGACATAATTATCTATCCTTTAGAGTTTGGAGAACTATTCAAAGATGACTAGCATGATCTTCTTCATTCCTTGAATAGATTAGTATGTGATAAATGAAAACGATAACAACCATATCTAAATAAGGCTTGAATACTCTACTCATAAGGTCCATAAATGTTGCAAGTGCATTACTCAAACAAAAGGACATGACCAGACACTCATAATGACCATAACAGGTTCTGGAAGCTATCTTTGGAATGTCACATTCCCTTACTCTTAACTGATGGTAGTCAGACCTAAGGTCTATCTTAGAGAAACATTTGGCACCCTGAAGTTGATCCTAAAGATCATCAATCCTTGGAAGAGAACACTTATCCTTGATGGTAACCTTGTTCAACTAACGGTAATCTATACACATCCTAAGGGAACCATCCTTCTTCCTCTCAAACAAGACTGGAGCACCCCAAGGTGAGACACTTGGTAGAATGGAACCTTTCTCTAGGAGATCTTGCAACTGCTCTTTGCCTTCCTATATTGAGGAATATATATAGGACGAGTATATGGAAGAAGTTCTATACCGAAGTCTATTTCTCTCTAAGGAGGTACTCTGGGAAGATCATCTGGAAACTCTTTTACTACTGAAACTGACTGAATATAAGGTATCTCAACACTAGAGTCATTAACTAAGACTAAGTGATAGACACACCCCTTAGAAACTAACTTCCTTACCTTAAGGTACAAAATAAAACGACCCTTAGGCACAGATGCACTGCTTTTCCACTCTAAGACTGGCTCAATAGGAAATTGGAACTTGGCAAATCGACCTCTACAATCAACTAAGGCATAACAGGCATGAAGCCACTCCAGACCAAGAATGATATCAAAATCTACCATGTCTAATTCAACTACATCAGCCACGGTACTCTTGTGATTGACGAAAATGGGACAATCACGATAGACTCTCTCTGCTAGAATAGACTCACCAACAGGTGTAGAAACACTGAAGGGTTCACTTAGTTTCTCAGGAGTAACATCAAAATTCATAGCAAGATATAGTTTTACAAAGAATAAACTCCCTCCTAGATCTAGCAAAGCATAAACATTAAAGTTAAATACTTGGATCATACTAGAGACAACATTTGGCGAATCATCTTGCTCTTAGCAACTAGTGATGACATAAAGGTGATTTGCTCCTCCTCCAGTACTAGAATTAGCTCCTCTAGGTGCAGCCCTGTCTGTAGGAGCAACTGATGAAGATTGGGCTTTATTGCCCTGATTCCCATTACCATTACCCTTATAGATCTTTGGACATTCTCACATAAAATGTCCATTCTGGCCACACATGAAACATCCAGTGGAGCCATCACCACACATCCCTGAGTAGTTCCTACCACATTTAGCACATGCAAGAATCTTAGTACCTCCTTGTGCTATACTACCTTGCGACTGTGTAAGTCTAGCTCTGAAATTCTGGGAATTCTTACTACTGTACTCACATTTGTTTGTTGGTGCAGGTGCACCAGCAGATGATGGAGAAAGTCATTTATGCTTCTGTTGGAAAGAAGACCAGTTCGTATTACTCTTTTGCTGCCCGAATTCATTATGTAATGCCTTTGCCCTCTTATTATTAAACACTTCTCTATCCCTCAGCTTGTCCTCCTCAATTTATTGCACATGGATCATCATCCTTGCTATGCCCATGTAACCTATTAGCATGGCTGCCTTACTTTCCTTATCTAACGGACGAGCCAACCCAACAAAGAATAAACTCATCCTGCTCCTCATGTCGACAACCATCTATTTGCTTCTCTTAGCTCATGGTGAAAGAAACGCCCCATGAAAGCACTCCCACAACAGTCCAACTCATAATCGGTTGCGCGCAAGCATGAGTTAGAAAGAAACTTTTTAGAGATAAAACTCTAATGCATGAAATGAGTTTGAAAGAAGTGAGATAATTCCTAAATGTTGCAGCCTCCTAATTATAGATGTGGTGCGCTTCTCACTAATAAGTAGGACCCTACAGACACGACTTCATAGACTCCGTAGGACTCTTAAACTCTGAGCTCAGATACCAAGTTTGTCACACTCCGAGACTACACCATGGGTGGGACTGGCACTCGAGAACCATTGTTGGCCCCAAACGAACCCTTGGCCGGCTTACTTACTTAGCAGAAGACCTAAACACAAGAAATAGCCTCAAAATGAACTTGCCAAATAAACTTAGAATGACTTAAAGGAAACATTCAAACTAGCCATGATGGTAACTGAAGTCTCAAAACATAGGCCAATAATAATGTAGTGACAAATGAATTAACTAACTAACTGTCTATCTATGAATCATCTAATAACTGAGATGGATGTCGGGACAAGACCCACAACATCCTAATAAACTAAATACCGAAAAGCAATATATAGGGATCCTCCGGAAAGCAAGGAGGATCACCACAAGATTCTGAGTACTCAACTGGATCAACGATGCGTTGGATGCTGATCATGTTTACCTATGTCTGCATCATAATAAGATGCAGGCCAAATGGCATCAATACATTGAATATACGAGTATGCAAGGGGAATTCTAAAAGAAGACATAAGCTTTAAAGGAAATGAAGAAACAAACCTGGTCCCAACTAAACTAAGCTGAACTAAATTGATTTCAATATAAAGCAGTGTAAATAAATGCAGCATAAAGAAAAGATTTAAACCAAGTTTCCAACTATGTGTATTTAGAAATACAATAATAACTCTATTTGTATATGAAAATACAAATATTTTTGATGTATATAAAAATACAAAATACTGTTGTGGGAGTTTCTCTAACCGACAACCATCACTTAAGAGCTATCGTGATGATACAATGTTTTGCCACACGCTTCCAGGTCCATCATAAACTTTGCCATGGGTATATAACCTGAACTACTAACTTTCCTACCATGGTGGCTACATGGTTAATGGGGGTTGTGATTGTCTGAACTCTCCCCCATATCGATGCTCAATACTAATCCCAAAATATGATATTATCTCTTATGTTTTAAAAAACCATACTTCTTTCTGTGATTTGAGATAATTGATCAAAAACTTAGCTCAAAGGCTTTTCTTGGAAATCAAAGTTTCCTCTCTTGCTTAATTGTGAAAACATTTACTAGTTAACTGAAAAACTAGCTCAATGTTGAAAAATTAGCTCAAAGGCTCTTTACTAAAAAACTAACTAAAAGGCTCTTTACTGAAAAACAAGCTCAAAGGCTTTTTACTGAAAAACAAGTTCAAAGGCTCTTTTGGAAATCAAGGTTTTCGTTTTTCTTTAAATGTGAAAACATTTTACTCTTTGGGAATACATTGTCCCAATATACTCTTTTGAAGAAATTAACTTCAAACTTTACTCTTTACTCAACTTAAAACTTAAGTCTTAAAACAAAGTTAAAACATTTGTAACAGACTCTTGGAAGACACTATGAACTTCTCTTGACTTGACTCTTAACTTCTCTTAACTCGACCCTTAATTTCTCTTTACTTGACTCTTAACTGATCCTTGAATTGAATTATGGATTCAAGGATTGTGTTTTGTGATAGGAAATATCTCATGATGCTTAGGAGTGATTTTAGATAGTTAAACATGAGAAAAGATCAAGAAATCACTGCCTGGAGGCAAGTCCGTGACGCGGAGATGCACTTAAATATTTGATCGCGAAATAAATTTTAAAACAGAATGGTCTGTGACCGCTCTGCTCCGCGAGGTAGATTTTTCCAATCCTGAGGAACAGATCCGCGAAGCGGACCTGGTACCCATATTTTCCTGGCTTGTTCCTTCTTCGTTTTATAACCCCAATTCGCCTAATCTCGGTTCTTTTTCTCAATTCCTCTTTAGATTCAGATACCTAGCACATGTACACAAGAATCTAATCAAAAGACAACTCTAAAATCGACCTTAAATGCTCAAGAACTCCTCAATCTTATCAAAAATTCAAGAACGAAAGCAATTCAAGAATACAACTCAAGAACATCAAAATCTCAATCTTTTAGGACGAAAATCATACTCGAATAAACAAGTTTGGTGCATGGGTGAACAAACCTAATGCTATGTGAACTCACATACCTCGTAGGGATCACCCTTTGACGAAAACCAAGAGCGATTCTTGAAGATCTTGACGATTCTTACTTCAAATGGGATTATATCACTCATACGAACTTAGAATCGTGCAAACTCGGTGGCGTTAGAAATACTATCCCAAGATCTTTCCTACGATATCTGGAAACACACCTAACTTATCCTGAGTTAGGAGTTTTGGTTATTTGAAGTTGACAGAAAACTCAAACGTAACTTAACAACATTTTCCAGATTTTTATTATTTCCAAAAATCACTCTTTCTCATTCTATCTCTTTCTAGTTACGGGGTGTTACAGATTAGGTGAGAAATCAACTTTAATCACCTTTAATTCACTCTCTGTGTTTCTATATACCCGTGAATTGTGTTTGGGATTTTAGGATCTGCTTGACCATTGGGCACTAGAGTTGGTTCGAGCTTGGAGTACTGTTTTGATTATCTACCAGTAGATGTCATTCCACGGTAGTTATGTGATGATTACATTAACTGAGGTCCTTTAAAATCCATTATAATCGATTATTCAAGGTCTAGTCATGTTGACTATTATCCTCTAAGGTGTTGATACACTCTAGCTTCAGCCTATTGCCCTTTGAGAGACCACCTGCAGTTTGAGGTTCAGGATCTGTACTCCTTAGTTTTAGGAATCTTTTATTGGTTACTTGGAGGTTACCTACAGTTTGAGGTATGCGCTACACCTTGCTCTTAATAGATTTAGCCATAATGTATACCTGTCGAACTTATGGGGGTCTGTCAGGTTTTTACTTAAACATGCACATGCGTGTACCTTTTGGGCTTATGGGGGTTAGTTATGTTTAGTTAGTTGAACTTAGTTCTTCTTCTGTTATTAGTACACTCGTTTGCATTTATTTTAAATTCCACTTTGACCTCTTCTATGTCTATATACTATCATTTCATATTTCTTTTAATTTTCATATTTATTCAGGTGTTATGGTGGTGATCCTGTCAGGTCTACTATCATCTTTTCACTGTCGGTAGACTACTTTGGCCCACCAAATGGCACAACCACAATAGCTGGCTTGACACCCTCTTGCTCTTGTCTACACTACCCTTATGAGTTAGTCGGCCTATGATACCTACTGAGTACATGTTGTTTTGGTACTAATACTACACTCTGCATATGTTCCATGATATAGGTCCGGTACTTGCTAGCGACATTGATCATTCAGGCTCGTTGGAGCTTCTTTTCTAAGGTGAGGATAAGTACTTGGTGTCCTGTACTTACTGACCTCTACCTTTATTTAATAGCTAGTCTTTTGCTTTTTGAGACAAGCTTTTATTTTGGGTCCATTTTTGTGACTAAAATCTCTTGTGTTGAGGCAACTCTATATTTGTGACTTCACGGTTCTATGAGGGATCTTTTGTATAAATATCATTTTGGTTTGCTTCTGTTTGCTATTCCATTTCTATTATTCAATTACTACTTCTGATTTGTATCTACCCTTATATCTATTACTTGTTGTTTTGGGTTACGGGTTGACTTACCTACAAGAGGGTTATAGTAGGTATCATCATGACCGAGGAATTGGGTCATGACAAATAGATATACCAGTAATAATCTATCTCATTTTTTTAAAATGACGATTTTTATCTATCCCATTAGCTCAGTTTTCTTTTTCTTTTAGTTAGGGGTTGTGAATTTGTGTATAAAAGGTAGATGATTATTGTGGTGCATCAACTATGTGAACCATTTAAGTTGAGATATGACATTTTGGGATTTGAAATATAGAGAACAGTTACCGAGAATCTATAGTTGATGATATCATGATACCTTTATGATATATGATGTATCATGATACCTTTATGCGTTGCACGTGATTATCAATTCCAAAAATATATGTTATAGTAAATAATATTGCTTATTTGATTGAAGATTTGAATAATAATCTCAGCAAAAAATAATATTGCAGATTTTTGGTGAATGTTCAACGTGGATCGTCATATAAATCTCTTATTCATATAAACATATGAAGATGGTCAATGAAATATTTTATTAGTTAAATGCAATCGTGTATATATTTATTTCAATTTGATGAGGTTCAATTATGTAATTAGTCATATCTTACTAATATTACCTTATAGACAATATTCACTTTGTATTTTTCTTGTTATCTAACCAGATGTGCTTTGCATGTGTATTCCACGTTAAATTGTTTAGATGTCATATGAACATGTGAGGAGAACAACTACATTTTATATATTCATATATTTTCACATTTGTTGTGACTTTTCTTTAAAAAATACTTGGAATATTTTAAACTAATATATTTTGAAGTTAGAAGATCCTATTAACTTGATATTACATTTGTGACATATATAATACTCTAATTTATATAAAAATACCTACCCAAATATAAATATATATTTGCATTAATGAAAATATTTATCTCATAAAATTTACTAGTAAATAAATAATTAATAAAAATTAAACTAATACAAACTTCAATTGGCGTTATTACAAGTCATATAAACTTTTCTTCGTCTAAAATACTTAAATATTAAGAAATAGTAAATAAGTAAAACAAAAGGGAAATGTTTATATAGTATGAACTACTTTGAAGCAAACTTTATGAAAGTTTAAATCACATAAGTAACATTAATAAATAAAATTATTCTTTTGTCGTGCGCATCAAAAATAAATCATGAGGATTCTCCAAATTTTGGAAAAGATATTCAGAAGCATATATCTACATCTCAAGAGAAATTGTTCACAAAAACAAATGAATTTAGACTACATCATGTTAACTTCATATATTGGAACATTACATACTAATGTATAGTGAAACATACATTATTATATCATCAAAATTATTTTCCTTAAGTACTCGAGGTTATGAAATATATCCTCTTAGGATAGAACGACATACTTCATTAGATAAGTGGTACCTCATATTCTTCAAAAATTTGAACTCACTCAACGATAATTAATCAGACAAAAAAAAATTAAAATACAAGAACAAAAGTAGAAAATTAAAAAAATAGTGGTTGAAAAATGAGAGGAAGCCTCTCTATGTTTTTTGTATCTTAGTTGAAAAGTCATGACCTTTTTGAGAAGTCACAACCCTTTGGAAAAGTCACAACTTATTGAAAAACTCACAACTCTTTGTAAAACTTACAACTTATTGAAAAAGACACAACTCTTTGGAAAAGTACAACTCATCGAAAAATCAGAACCCTTCTTAGACACTCACAACTTATCGAAAAAGTCACAACTCATCGAAAAAGTCACAACCTAAGTTAGGGATATTGTAACACCCCGTATTCGAAACGGACCAAAAATGCAGATTTTGAGAAGTTGCAGGTGCAACTTACGGTCACCATCCACGGACCGTAGGTCAGACCACACCCGTCCTGGTGGTCCGTGGTTCACCACTGCAACCCCTCCCCAGCCAGCTCAGAAAAAAATTAGCTAAGTCCCGACTCACGGACAGACCTCCGGTCCGTAGATCAGACCACGGTCTATGGTCTGTGTTCGTGGATCGAGACCTTCTTTACCCAGCCTCTGACACAAACTACGGTTGACCAGCACGGACCGTCATTCGATCCACGGTCCGTAGGTCTGACCGTAGATCGAAGGTTAGCAGCCAGTTACCTGAAAATTCTGATGGGTCAACTTCAGATGGTCATAACTTTTAGCACAAAATGAATTATGTGTCCCATTACCTATGTTTAGATAGATAATTGAATTATCTTTCCAACGCCACCAAGTTTGCTAAATTCCGACCTCCGAGTAAAAAGTTTTACTCGTTTTAGTGAAGGCCTGTCCAGCAGGCTTGACTTACGGACGCAATCTACGGACCGTAGATTGACCTACGGCCCGTAGGTCCATTCCGTAGGTCACTCCGATAGCAGTTAATTCAGGGGTCTTTTGGTCTTTTCCTATTTCGTTTAACCCCTAAGATACGTCGTTTAAACCCTAAATCATGAGGTTTTAATCAGTTTAAGCCTAGAAACATAACTAGAACTTACTTAAGTCAAATTCATTAATCAAAACTTAGAAAGCAAGAAGGGAGAAAAAGGTCAAGAA